>NC_086319.1:300238363-300560506 GCF_036172605.1 Pelobates fuscus
TGCGCCACACAACTTTTCATTTCTTTTCAATACTATCATTAACAGAGCCCTAATATGTTTTCTATTACTATCAAATTGTATTTAATATCACTCTGCTAGTATAAACTTGCTTCAATATACTTTTTTGATTATATGTCTTTATAGAAAAGCCTTACATGTTGGAGAATCCCACGAGCAAAGTTAGGAGAGTGGGGCAAAGTGTGACATTCTGTTGTGAAGCTAAAGGGGAGCCAGCCATTGAACAGTATCTCTGGTGAGTCATGGTAACACCACAAACACTAACTACTGTATTGGAGGCATCATCACTGGAAACCCTGGATATAAAAACTCTGGGCCAACAAACAATATTTTAAACATGTCAAGTACACATTAGCCTTATTTTCTCTGGGCTGATATAGTTTTATCATATGTTGCCAGGTCCACCTATGGATTGAATAAAAATAATCACTAGAAAAAAACTGTGTTGCAATGGCATGGGCACAGCGGCGTACATACCGCGGTTGCAGGGCCCGGCACTCCAGGGGGCCCGGCTGCCCTGCAGACCCCTGCAACCAGGTACCAGGCCTGCTGCCACATTTTGCGTCCCCGGCCCGCGCAGCAAACTGCCGGGGCCGCATATGGACGGGTCCATCGGGTGGCCCATGCTGTCAGGGCCACCTGATGGATATGGATTGTAAGGGGGCCCGGTCTGCACTGGGCGCTTTAAGAGCACGACCGGGCCCCCTGTGATTACATCAGAGCTGGTAGGAAGTGACTGCACGTCACTCCTCCCTACTATCAGAGCCGCGTGGGAGGAAGGAGGAGGAGGAGGAGGGAGTCAGAGTGGGAACTCTGACTCCCATCAGGCTGAACCCCTACTGGACCCCAGGGAAAGTAGCAAGGTAGGAAACATTTTGTGTATGTGTGTGTGTTTCTCTGTATGTGTGTCTGTATGTGTGTCTGTGTCTCTCTGTATGTGTGTGTGTCTCTGTATGTGTGTGTGTCTGTGTCTCTGTATGTATGTATGTGTGTGTCTGTGTCTGTGTGTGTGTCTGTGTCTCGGTATGTGTGTGTCTGTGTCTCTGTATGTGTGTCTGTATGTGTGTCTGTGTCTCTCTGTATGTGTGGGTGTCTCTGTATGTGTGTGTGTGTGTCTCTCTGTATGTGGGTGTCTCTGTATGTGTGTGTGTGTCTATGTATGCAGTGGCGTACAAATAATCCATGGGGCCCCGTATGTATGTGTCTATGTATGTGTGTGTGTGTGTCTATGTGTGTGCCTGTGTCTCTGTATGTGTGTGTATATATGTGTGTGTGTCTGTATGTATGTGTCTGTCGAGGGATGTATGTGTGTATGTTTGTGTGTGTGTCTGTATGTATGTATGTATGTGCCAGGGGGGGTGGGGGGCACGGATCGGGGAAGAGAGGGGAGCACGGATCGGGGGAGAGAGGTGGGGGGGGGCACGGATCAGTTTCGCAGCGGGGCCCCATGGATTGTGTGTACACAATGCATAGCAGAAAGGCATAAATGGGGAACATTAGAAGATGGACATAAGAGAGGATAAGGGCAGAGGGACATAAGATGGGGAAATGAAGAGAAGTACTCAAATGGGTGAATATGGGCCAAGGGGCATACAATGTTGATGGGGCAGAGGCACACAATTAGAGTACATGGGCAGATAGACACAAATTACAGATATGGGTAGAGGGTCATACGCGGAGGACATGGGCAGAAGGACATAAGGGGGATGAGGAGATATGAACAGAGGGACACTGGATTGGAAAATGGGCAGAGGGACAAAAATACAGGATATGGAAAGACAACACAAGGCCGGATAGGAGTATATGGGTAGAGAGACATAAGTGACAGAAGGAGAGGAATATGTGAAAAAGATCACAGTTGTCATGTACAAATTAAAAGAGGGGGTGGAGAGAGATACAAAGAGGCAGAGGGGTGAAGTGCACTAGTAGGGAATAATCGGTATAAAACATAATTCATAAACACACACCTGCATACATTGATCCCAACCTATTACTTCACTGCATTTATACACGAGCATTACATTACATTTTGAGCCATGCCAAAATAAGTATTCTCTAAATTACAAACATTAGAAAACATAAATCTGAATTGCAAAATTAGGGCTAATATATGTCTATAGCTCACCTGGAGAATGTATTTAAATCAGCTTTGGTCCATGTTATGGTGCAAGGAAGTCCACGGTCGCTGGCTTAACTCAAAGGATTAAACTGTTAACAAATGGTTTAACCTCAAAGTGTTGAATTTGGTGCCCCTGTCCAAGGCTTCCTAATCCAAGTTTCGGACAGTGGAGGATGTTTGTGTGTAAAGTGATTGTGCACCAGATTCCACACATTGGGGTTAAACCTAACCTTTCAATACCTTTCAATAAGTTTAATACCTTGAGGTAAGTCATTGCCCAGGGACCTTCTCGCACCATAACAATTTAATTCTGATGATGTTGATATGGTGGATTCCTTTAATATGTAAATCGGTTTTAAATTGAAAACAATCTAGGGTTAAGAGAAAACTTTGACAGTAATGTGCATTCTACTTTATGTGTTGTTGTTTTTTTTGTTGACCCGCAAATAAATGATCTAACAGTGTCCCTACCGAAATCTGACCATGCTAACAACTCCATCTTCACACAATGTTTATTTTTCATGATGAAAATGAAATAATGTATATACCAAAGGGAAACGCCTTGAATCCTTTCATCAAAACCACTACAAGTAGCTTTGTGGTTATGGTGTGAGGGGGGTAGGGGCACAGTTACTCTTTTGTCAAACTTGTTTCAAACAAGTGTCTTCCGAGGTTCACGTTCTATGCCTGTGATATTATATTTGTTTATGTTCTGAATTAAATTTACAATCACTATCACAATAATAGCTTTAATGTGCCCTTATCTCATATTTCTGGGTATGGAGACAGTATTACAAATGGATGGAGAATTAAAAGTTTTTTTAATAGTTTTATCACTCTCTTCTGTCACTTTTTGTTGTAAAGGTATCACAATGGAACTCTGCTGAACCAAAACATGCGCAAAAATAGTAACCAGCTGGTCTTGCGCAAACTGCAGATAAGCCAAGCGGGAGAGTATTACTGCAAGGCCAAGAACGAGGCAGGATTTGTGAAATCCCAGGCTGCCACACTTACTCTGATTGGTAAGCAGGAATAATGCGCAGAGCTACGCTGAACAACGTGCCCATTAGAGTAAATGTACAATGTACATAAAAATTGAGTAGATATTTTTTTTTAACTTTTCAATTTTTTATCTTATTTGGGTCACATCAAATCATTAATGACACAAGACAATAGTTAAAAATACCCAAATATTTTCACCAGTGAAATCCCCATAGAGGCAATGCTTTCCTATGGGGAGGGGCTAATGCACTCACCACGCATGCACATTAGCTCCCCCCTTCAGATGACATTGGGAAGAGACGGAGCCCCAAACAGGCCCGAAGGACATTGGCGCTGGAATTAAACCCTTTCTATGCTAGAGGGGGGTCTGCGAGGGAGGGGTAGACCAGAGGACTAACACTATAGAATCCCTTTAAATGTTTACAGAGCATTGACACGTTAATTAGGCATTTACATTCAGTAGATTATGTGTCATTAAAATCTTTTGAACACTGCAAACATTATGCCAGTTGTTTTTGATGTGGAAAACTTTCACACACATGTTTTCCAATTTTTTTCCATTTTCCATTTGCACCCCTCCTATTTACCTTTTGGTAAGTAATCCCTGGTGGTCCAGTGCAGACCACACTGGGGAGGAAAATCCCTTGTAGTCTGGATGGGGACCATTGCTTGGCCCCTCTATCAGGTGAAGCTCATTTTAATAACTCCCTCTTAGTCCTGGTGAGAAGTGCTGGGACTGAGAGGGAGCTCTTAAAGTTATCTACACTTCACCAACAGTTCCCCACCAGACTACCTTGAGGTAGTCAGGGGCTGCAGGGTCGAGGTAGACAGAGGTCCAGGCTTGCCTATGATGTCTGATGGGTAATCCAGCTGCTAAAGTGGTTATGGTGCCACAATTGCTCTAGTAACCCCCCACCCCCAAAAGTGAGTAGTCAAACCATTATCTAACATTTTGAGTGCTGGTCTGGGGTCCACCTGGCTAAATCAGATTTGTTGTTAGAAATCAATACTACTTATGATGCTACTACTATGATGCAAAACATCTAAGTAAAGGTACTCAAGGGGATTGTATTTATACTCTCTAATTCATGTATGCAATCATTATTTCAGTTCAACCACATTAACATATTCTCATATTAATAATCTATCTGCAGCTGAACAAGCTCTGTCCTGCAAACCAAAACCCGAAGAACATCTTATCCGACTCCCTCATGACTGCTTTCAAGATGCCACAAATTCCTTATACTATAATGTGGGAAAGTGCCCTGCCAGTGTTTGCCCTGGGGATCTGGACAATGGATTACGGTGTAAAGACTCAGTGCCCTATTGCTGTGGAATCACAAAAACAGAGGTCAAAGAGATAACTTGTCAGGGTTATACACTTCCTATTAAGGTGGCTGTACAATGTGGTTGCCAAAAGTGTACAGAGAGTAGAATAATTGTCCGTGGGAGAGCAATTGCAGCTGATACTGGGGAGCCAATGCGTTTTGGGCATATCTACATGGGAAATTCCAGAGTTAGCCTCACTGGTTATAAGGGGACTTTCTCTATTCATGTTCCTGCAGAAACGGAAAGGCTTGTCCTTACTTTTGTTGACCGGCTTCAGAAGTTTGTGAACACCACCAAAGTACTTCCATTTAACAAAAAAGGGGGTGCTGTCTTTCATGAAGTACATCTCCTGAGAAAGAAGAAACCGGTAATACTGGACTCCAAGAAGACAAACCAAATATCTTTGGGAGACGTAGAAAATGAGGATCCTATAGCTGAGCTGGAAATCCCCCCAAATTCTTTCTATCGGCAAAATGGGGACGAGTATAGTGGTAAAGTGAAGGCAAGTGTTACATTTTTGGACCCACGAAACATATCAACAGCTACTGCTGCTCAAAGTGACCTGAATTTTGTCAATGAGGAAGGAGATACTATGCCACTGCGCTCCTATGGAATGTTTTCTGTGGACTTTACAGATGAAGAAGCCAAGGAAAGCCTAAATGCAGGAGCTGTTAAAGTCTATCTTGATTCTGCACAAGTAAAGATGTCTGAACACCTTGAGAAAATGAAATTGTGGTCTTTGAATCCAGAAACTGGGCTTTGGGAGGAAGAGGGTGACTTTTTAAGACAAGCAGTTCGACGTGGAAAAAGAGAGGAGAGAACCTTTCTTGTTGGCAATATGGAAATTAGGGAAAGAAGACTGTTTAATTTAGATGTACCTGAAAGCAGGAGATGTTATGTGAAGGTCCGAGTTTTCAGAAGTGAAAGGTTTTTGCCAAGTGAACAAGTTGAAGGTGTTGTCGTGAACCTGATTAATATGGAGCCAATGTCAGGGTTCTCTTCCAATCCAAGAGCCTGGGGTCGTTTTGACAGTGCGATAACTGGTTCTAATGGAGCCTGTCTGCCAGCCTTTTGTGATGACAAGAGCCCAGATGCCTATTCAGCATTTGTAACGGCCACTTTAGGAGGAGAAGAACTGGAAGCAGTGGAATCTTCTCCTAAATTCAACCCAAACATAATTGGTGTTCCGCAGCCCTACCTAAACAAATTAAACTACAGAAGAACAGATCATGATGATCCCAAAATCAAGAAGACAGCTTTTAGCATTAATGTAGCTAAGCCAAACCCCAATGCTGCTGAAGAAAGCAATGGCCCTGTCTATGCCTATGACAAACTTCGTGAGTGTGAAGAGGCACCATATAATTCTGCTCATTTTAGGTTTTATAGGGTAGAAGGAGATAGGTATGATTTTAACACTGTGGCTTTCAATGAGGATGACCCTATGGGTTGGACAGCTGACTATTTAGCTTGGTGGCCCAAACCAATGGAGTACCGTGCTTGTTACATGAAAGTTAAAATTGTTGGTCCTCAAGAGCTAATTGTGAGATCCCGAAACATGGGGGGTACCCATCCACAAACAACAGGCCAGCTATATGGTATTCGAGATGTACGGAGTACTAGAGACCAGGAGGAATCTAACCTATCCACAGCGTGTGTAGAATTCAAATGTAGTGGCATGTTGTATGACCAGGACAGAGTGGATCGAACACTAGTAAAGATAGTACCCCAAGGAAGCTGCAGAAGAGAAAATATAAACAGCATGCTGCACGAATACTTAGTCAACCATCTGCCAATGGCAGTCAATAATGATACGAATGAGTACACTATGCTGGCTCCTCTTGACCCACTTGGACATAACTACGGTATCTACACAGTTACCGACCAAGATCCTAGAACAGCTAAGGAGATAGCTCTGGGTAGGTGTTTTGATGGAACATCCGATGGCTCTTCTAGGGTAATGAAGAGTAATTTGGGAGTGGCTCTTACTTTCAACTGTCTGGAAAAGGATCTAACACAACAGAGTGTTTTTGGCGGAAACGGGCTGGCAGCTTCAAGTGTCGCCAGAGAAGGGGGCAGAAACGGAAGGCAACAAAGAGCCAGTGCCAGGTCTCGGCAGATTAGCAGAACGGGCACTTTCTCAAGACAAGGACGTTCTCAGTAAGACAGCAAGAATGTTATTACAGATAAATAATGTATGCCTTACCTCCTGCAGCATGGTACAATTACAGTACTGCCATCATTAAAATTTTAATATCCAATTTAAAATCAATGTCTTGGTTGAGATGAAAGGCGCTGTAGTTCAATATATTCACATATCGGTACCTGTATTCAAAGCTTCATTCAGTAACATCGCCAATGATTTGTGTGAAGTCCTAAGAAAAAGTAATAGAAATACAGAACAAATTAAAAAAAGGCAGACTATGGATACTAACTGGTGTTCCTCAAAAATAGAATATACTGAATGTCCCTTGTATATATTTCTCTGGATATTATGATGTTTTTGCACATTGGTATATTTCAGTTTTAGTAACAGGCAACCGAGTTACACCTCTGAATTAATGTCTTCCTTCCTTCTGTTTTCCTTAGTTTTTACATTTCAGTGACACACATATATCCCATTACTCCATGTTAACTTTATAAGAACTGTTATTTTATTTGTTGTTTCCTAGCACTTTGCACTCTTTATTTTACCAATAATGTCATTTCTAGAGAGAGAGACTCTGAAGATGTGCTCTGCCACTTAGTCTGTTATTACTGGAAATGAGCCAAAGCTAAGAAATTAGAAATGTGAAGGAGAATATTATCTCTAAGTGCCTATAAATGTGGAAAATTCTTTAAAGATTACTGTCTTTAATCCTCTGACAGGCAGTCTGGGGTATATACTAAAATGTGACTGTGGTAGAATTTCTCTCAATAAGAGAAACCTTTCCAGTCCTCTATGATATTCTACAGAGTCTATATATACAAAAGTGAGGCAGACGTTAAAGGTTTTAGTACATAGAACCTTAAGGCACTTATGTAGTTTACATTACATCTTAACATCTCACAAGTTAAAACAATGTTTCCTAGACCAGTCCTTGTGTTGGATTTTGTAATTTCCTCTTCTGTTCCAGAAGGGATAATGATAAACCCTGGACCATTTCAAGCCATGGGGACTGTGTTAGAAACCACCGTTTTTAGGCCTACACTTCTATGATTTATAGTAAGTCTTTAAATGCTTAAAACAGACCTTTACGTTAAAGTGCCAATTTTATTGCAAAAAAAATAAATTTTGCTTACTTTGTAGAAACAATGGCTATTTGTAAACTGTTGTAAAGTTCTGTAAAATATCCTGGTGCTATATAAATAATAAATCTTGGTAAACATGTTACTGGTACCTTTTTAGGATACATTGCATCCCTCTGTATATGAACCAAGACTGCTTTGCTATGGAAACAGAGAAGGGATCTTGCCAGTAAAAACATTCAGATATCCTTGGAACCCATAGAGACAAATGCTTAACTAGAAAATGCTATGCTAATTTTTTTTAATAACAATCTGAGCATGTTTACATTATTCTAATCATCTGCACTCCAATTTCAATCTTAACAGAGAAAATAATAGCTGTAAACGATGGAGTCTAACAACTGATGGGCAGGTCTCTAGGTCCACCCCTTTCCCAACAGGTAGCATTGGGTGATGCTAAAGAAACACTCCAAGCACAATAACCTCTACTGCCTGCTTTAGTGGTTATGGTGCCAGGAGTGCCCTCCTCCCCCAATGTACAACTTACCTAGGGTTCAACGGGCAACAGTCAACCTCTTTCTGAGTATTAGAAGCTCTCTGCATTGTGCTAAACCTAACCGTGCAAAGTTTAGCTCTGGCTGAAAGTGATCAGCTGCTGGCCTTACACACATACATATATTTACTGTTCTGGATGTCATTTATCAGTAAGATTGTACTAAGCCTATGTTCACGTGTCTGTTCATTTTATGTTTCGTGTAAGGTTCCATTTTGGATCTGCTAATAGAAATTTAAGTCGAAATGTTTCAAATCTGTCAAGTCACCATGATACATTCAGTGAATAAAATCCTTTACTTTGATTCATGCAGTTGCTTAAGAAATACGGTAAACACAGTTTTAAATGGATTTTAGGTTGAGGAAAGCTATTTATTGGTCTCCCTGTCAGAGATGGGAAACATGCTCATGGCTATTTGCCAGGAAGCTGACTGCAAAATATGGTTTCAATAAATATTCCATCAAAAATGTGTTATATCCATCAGTTCAATTGTGCGTGTAGGTTTGATGGCTTCTGCTTTCCAATCAGGCTCTCCCTGGAGGATGAGCATTCACAAAAAATGCAAACTCTTACTTGAAATGTAAATAAGACTATTTATTTTCCTTTAATTTCCCCTGACACGCAATGCTTTTCTGCTGTAGGATTGTCACCTGATTAGGTTAAGCAGGGACAGTAAAATATTGCTATAGCACCTTAGGTTTAAAAAAATACCAAGTGCACAAAAAAATAAATACAAAAAAAAAATAAATGGACTTCCCAAAAATGCTGCAAGCTTAGCAAAGTGTAATAAAAGAGAATCCGCCATGGGATGTTAAACAGAATCTACCATGAAAAGTTACACGTGTTTCTAAATATTTGGTGAAATTGTGATTCAGTCCAGTATTACAGCACAAAGATATGTTGATATGAAATATGTAAGGTCTGATGTAGGGATCTCAAGTTCTGGTCCAGTAGACGTTGATGGCCTACAAGTCCCAGAAAATGCAATAGATGCCCAGGGAATCATGGGAGTTGTTCTTCAGCAGCATCTAGGGCAGGCATAGGCAACCTTTGGCACTCCAGATGTTTTGGACTACACCGCCCATGAGGCTTTGCCAGCATTATGGGTGTAAGAGCATTATGGGGGATGTAGTCCACAACATCTGGAATGCCGCAGGTTGCCTATCCCTGATCTAGGGTCTGAAGTTTGAGACGTCAGTTTTAATGGGTGGTAATACTTGCATTTAGCAAAGAGTGAGATACCAAATGCATGCATTCCAACCATCCTGATTTCATCAGGGCAGGTCCCTTTTCTTCTGACAAATTTCAAAAACATTATGTTCTGATGGAAGTCTCAGCCCAGTCATAACTAAGACAGAAATTGTTTATTAAGAAAGAGAAAAAGAGGCATTTGGTAGGTTTTACTCGCGCATTCTGGAGAAACAATCTATCTTAACTGCAGTCCTCTACGGCTTGTATGCTGGCTAGTTTAGTTAAGGATATGAAACATAGAAACATAGAATGTGACGGCAGATAAGAACCATTCGGCCCATCTAGTCTGCCCAGTTTTCTAAATACTTTCATTAGTCTCTGACCTTATCTTATAGTTAGGATAGCCTTATGCCTATCCCACGCATGCTTAAACTCCTTTACTGTGTTAACCTCTACCACTTCAGCTGGAAGACTATTCCATGCATCCACTACCCTCTCAGTAAAGTAATACTTCCTGATATTATTTTTTAAACCTTTGTCCCTCTAATTTAAGACTATGTCCTCTTGTTGTGTGATGAATAAGACTAAAACAGGTATTGTGAGGCATCTTGTTATTGCATTGTGCATACTTTATGTGTGTGCTGCTAACGCCCTTTTTTTGCATAATCCTCCCCTGATGAGGTGTATATGATTTATATGATGTATATGATGAGGTGATGAGGTGTATATGATATGGTTAAAGACCATTTGGTCTATGATGTCCGTGGTAGGTTTTGAAAGATATTGTGGGCCTTAGCTAATATGTAGAATTCAGATGCAGAAATTAATTATCTTAGTTGAAATTTTCCCTTAGGAAATTGATAGCTATGCATATTGCTGATGAGCACTACTCATGTACACACCAACAGCATGTGGAATTTTTAGCTATCTGGGAAAACATGGTCAAGGTGGCAACTCTCTCTATGCATGGCACACGATCCTAGAGTCCTATATGATATCCTTAATGATACAGAAGACAGCAGTAAATACATCTGACTCCTGGGAGTTTTTCCAGACCTAATGGATCCTACGTATGAGTGTAGGAATAGCTGCATTAGTGTGAAAGGCAAACGGAATGACAACTGATCCTCAACAGGGATGAACAGGAGACTTTACCTTCATTGAAAAATAAAAGTCTAGTGTTTACCTGTTGAGTGCAAATCTTTCCTTCTTTTGGCAGGCCCCCAGTTCAGATAATAAGTGGGGCTGCTGATTAAAGGGTACACAGTCTCATACTGTTATTAAATCGCTCTGTTATTGAGTATAGAGCATTTTTAAATAGTATAAAAGAACGTATAATGCTTATTTACTTGAGAGATAGCTTTACAACATATAACTTCATCTTTCAGTTGTTATATTTCCCTACATGAAAACACAACAGCTAAATGTCTCTTTCTGGGAACTGCTGGGAAGTACTTCAGGGACCTAACGTTCACTAATGCAACCTTGAAACCTTGTTTGCTGTCATGTACGGAGCAGGGGAAATAGAAAAAAAACAACACAGAATCATATTCTAGCTGACACACATGGAAGAGAATATGAGTGAAAATTTACCACGTTGGATTTTTTTTTTTTTATTACCAATTGACCGACTTAAATCCAGTCACTGTCAGAATGGTGAGGGTATCATTGATTTGCAACAGTTTTTATTCCCAATTTGGTGGCGTTCCAGCTAACGATTTATTCCTGTGCACTGTTATGCAGACACCTATCACGGTTTTAGCATTAATCTATGTCTGCAAGAGATAGAGAATTGAATTATCAGGTACTGTGCTATGAAGGTTGATGACAACGGTGCAACTCCATGAAATATAATGAGTAATAACACACAGAAATTTGGTGACATTAGTATCAACTTTCCAGAAAAAAAGTTTAAAAAGGAAGGAAAATTGAATTCCAGGCACATGTTGCAGCAAGTGTCACACTGCAAGGCCGTACCACATTGGGAACAACACATATCAACCAACAGATGGCAGTTGAGGAGAGATTAAAAGGAAGGTCTGCTTCATTTGAATTATATAGCTGATAGCATTACACAGATCAACCAGCAGAGGGCAATTTCATTTGAGGATAAATTAGAAGGAAGTTCTACTTCAATTGAAAGCAAAGCAATCGAAAGACACCTTGATAATAGAATCATGTGGAAAAAGATTTTTTTTAAATAGATTTCATGCTTCAAAACAAGATTTTAAAAGGGTGGTCATGGGGCTTAGATAAGTCATTGAAAACGAGAACCCATATGGAAAAACAGTAGGCGTAATCATTTCAGAATCGGTTGGAATTGATAGAATAAAAAAAAGTCCTCTGGGTGGATGTGCTATTGGACTGCTAGCTTGTAGATATTGAGCAGGCATTAGGCTAATATTGTGAACCATATGAGCCGCGCTAGGTGATATGTTTAGTACATACGCGAGAAGAGGATATGTGGTAGTATTTCTGAGTGGTTTGAGGATGTATAGGTTTGTGTATCCTATTTTGTGTGTGTTCTAAATGGAAGTGTGTAATTTTTGTTTGTTTTCTTCTTCTTCTTTGAGAAAAGTCCACTGTCTGTAGTGTTGTTAAAGGATGTTGTAGGGGGTATGAGATTGTGAGAGTGTTTGTAATGCGAGTTGTGTTGATGATGCAGATGTGGTGAGCTATTGAGATTGTTGTTGTTGACATGTATGTTGGTGCATGCCAATGAATTGTGAAAAGGCGCCCCAGATGCTTTGAAATGGGGCATGATGAATAAAGCTGCTCACAGGATATTGCATCGGCTGGTAGTTGAGCTCCTCTATCACCACCTCCCGTGCTGTATCCAAGGTTGCAGTAGTAAAGTGAATTCATGAAAATGATGCAACTCTTGCATGTTTCTATGACAGTTCCAAAGTGCATAGTTGCAACCCATTGACATAGAAAGCTATGGAATAGAGCAGGGTTTCTAAAAAATCTCCTGGACAGTGTAGCATGAGCCAACCTCCCACCATCAATTTCAGCTGGGTGAACAATGGGGAGTTAACCTAGGCATCCTTTTCAACTATTCTTTATAACAGTGCCTTTAAAAAGGCATTTGCAGTTTCCACTGGGCCTGCAATGAGAAATTGCTACAAGCACAGCTTTGCAGCAAAGTGCAGCTCATTACTTCCATAGGATTCTTTTCTAGAGTGAACCATTTTTTTCAAAGGGGTAGGTTCCAAGCCCCTGTCATTTTGCTTGCTGTTTATAACATGAAAATGTTTAGAACAGGCCCACTATAATGCTGGGAAAGGTCATACCAGGACAGGATGTCATAGTGAGTTAATGCAGGACAGAAGGGTTTAAGAGATAGGAAGAACGAAATTTGCTATTCAGAATTTTATCATGGAGGAATTTGCATACAGCGGCGACGCCCTAGGGTTATTTTCTGCATGCAATAGAGCTGCTAGCAATACACATTTAAACCAACAGATGGCAGTTGAGGAGAGATTAAAAGGAAGGTCTGCTTCATTTGAATTATATAGCTGATAGCATTACACAGATCAACCAGCAGAGGGCAATTTCATTTGAGGATAAATTAGAAGGAAGTTCTGCTTCAATTGAAAGCAAAGCAATCGAAAGACACCTTGATAATAGAATCATGTGGAAAAAGATTTTTTTTAAATAGATTTCATATTTCAAAACAAGATTTTAAAAGGGTGGTCATGGGGCTTAGATAAGTCATTGAAAACGAGAACCCATATGGAAAAAGAGTAGGCGTAATCATTTCAGTATCGGTTGGAATTGATAGAATAAAAAAAGTCCTCTGGGTGGATGTGCTATTGGACTGCTAGCTTGTAGATATTGAGCAGGCATTAGGCTAATATTGTGAACCATATGAGCCGCGCTAGGTGATATGTGCTAGGTGATATGTTTAGTACATACGCGAGAAGAGGATATGTGGTAGTATTTCTGAGTGGTTTGAGGATGTATAGGTTTGTGTATCCTATTTTGTGTGTGTTCTAAATGGAAGTGTGTAATTTTTGTTTGTTTTCTTCTTCTTCTTCTTCTTTGAGAAAAGTCCACTGTCTGTAGTGTTGTTAAAGGATGTTGTAGGGGGTATGAGATTGTGAGAGTGTTTGTAATGCGAGTTGTGTTGATGATGCAGATGTGGTGAGCTATTGAGATTGTTGTTGTCGACATGTATGTTGGTGCATGCCAATGAATTGTGAAAAGGCGCCCCAGATGCTTTGAAATGGGGCATGATGAATAAAGCTGCTCACAGGATATTGCATCGGCTGGTAGTTGAGCTCCTCTATCACCACCTCCCGTGCTGTATCCAAGGTTGCAGTAGTAAAGTGAATTCATGAAAATGATGCAACTCTTGCATGTTTCTATGACAGTTCCAAAGTAGTAGGTGCATAGTTGCAACCCATTGACATAGAAAGCTATGGAATAGAGCAGGGTTTCTAAAAATCTCCTGGACAGTCTAGCATGAGTCAACCTCCCACCATCAATTTCAGCTGGGTGAACTATGGGGAGTTAACCTAGGCATCCTTTTCAACTATTCTTTATAACAGTGCCTTTAAAAAGGCATTTGCAGTTTCCACTGGGGCTGCAATGAGAAATTGCTACAAGCACAGCTTTGCAGCAAAGTGCAGCTCATTACTTCCATAGGATTCTTTTTTAGAGTGAACCATTTTTTTCAAAGGGGTAGGTTCCAAGCCCCTGTCATTTTGCTTGCTGTTTATAACATGAAAATGTTTAGAACAGGCCCACTATAATGCTGGGAAAGGTCATACCAGGACAGGATGTCATAGTGAGTTAATGCAGGACAGAAGGGTTTAAGAGATAGGAAGAACAAAATTTGCTATTCAGAATTTTATCATGGAGGAATTTGCATACAGCGGCGACGCCCTAGGGTTATTTTCTGCATGCAATAGAGCTGCTAGCAATACACATATCAACCAACAGATGGCAGTTGAGGAGAGATTAAAAGGAAGGTCTGCTTCATTTGAATTATATAGCTGATAGCATTACACAGATCAACCAGCAGAGGGCAATTTCATTTGAGGATAAATTAGAAGGAAGTTCTGCTTCAATTGAAAGCAAAGCAATCGAAAGACACCTTGATAATAGAATCATGTGGGAAAAGATTTTTTTTAAATAGATTTCATACTTCAAAACAAGATTTTAAAAGGGTGGTCATGGGGCTTAGATAAGTCATTGAAAACGAGAACCCATATGGAAAAAGAGTAGGCGTAATCATTTCAGTATCGGTTGGAATTGATAGAATAAAAAAAAGTCCTCTGGGTGGATGTGCTATTGGACTGCTAGCTTGTAGATATTGAGCAGGCATTAGGCTAATATTGTGAACCATATGAGCCGCGCTAGGTGATATGTGCTAGGTGATATGTTTAGTACATACGCGAGAAGAGGATATGTGGTAGTATTTCTGAGTGGTTTGAGGATGTATAGGTTTGTGTATCCTATTTTGTGTGTGTTCTAAATGGAAGTGTGTAATTTTTGTTTGTTTTCTTCTTCTTCTTCTTCTTTGAGAAAAGTCCACTGTCTGTAGTGTTGTTAAAGGATGTTGTAGGGGGTATGAGATTGTGAGAGTGTTTGTAATGCGAGTTGTGTTGATGATGCAGATGTGGTGAGCTATTGAGATTGTTGTTGTTGACATGTATGTTGGTGCATGCCAATGAATTGTGAAAAGGCGCCCCAGATGCTTTGAAATGGGGCATGATGAATAAAGCTGCTCACAGGATATTGCATCGGCTGGTAGTTGAGCTCCTCTATCACCACCTCCCGTGCTGTATCCAAGGTTGCAGTAGTAAAGTGAATTCATGAAAATGATGCAACTCTTGCATGTTTCTATGACAGTTCCAAAGTGCATAGTTGCAACCCATTGACATAGAAAGCTATGGAATAGAGCAGGGTTTCTAAAAAAATCTCCTGGACAGTCTAGCATGAGTCAACCTCCCACCATCAATTTCAGCTGGGTGAACAATGGGGAGTTAACCTAGGCATCCTTTTCAACTATTCTTTATAACAGTGCCTTTAAAAAGGCATTTGCAGTTTCCACTGGGCCTGCAATGAGAAATTGCTACAAGCACAGCTTTGCAGTAAAGTGCAGCTCATTACTTCCATAGGATTCTTTTCTAGAGTGAACCATTTTTTTCAAAGGGGTAGGTTCCAAGCCCCTGTCATTTTGCTTGCTGTTTATAACATGAAAATGTTTAGAACAGGCCCACTATAATGCTGGGAAAGGTCATACCAGGACAGGATGTCATAGTGAGTTAATGCAGGACAGAAGGGTTTAAGAGATAGGAAGAACGAAATTTGCTATTCAGAATTTTATCATGGAGGAATTTGCATACAGCGGCGACGCCCTAGGGTTATTTTCTGCATGCAATAGAGCTGCTAGCAATACACATTTCAACCAACAGATGGCAGTTGAGGAGAGATTAAAAGGAAGGTCTGCTTCATTTGAATTATATAGCTGATAGCATTACACAGATCAACCAGCAGAGGGCAATTTCATTTGAGGATAAATTAGAAGGAAGTTCTGCTTCAATTGAAAGCAAAGCAATCGAAAGACACCTTGATAATAGAATCATGTGGAAAAAGATTTTTTTTAAATAGATTTCATACTTCAAAACAAGATTTTAAAAGGGTGGTCATGGGGCTTAGATAAGTCATTGAAAACGAGAACCCATATGGAAAAAGAGTAGGCGTAATCATTTCAGTATCGGTTGGAATTGATAGAATAAAAAAAAGTCCTCTGGGTGGATGTGCTATTGGACTGCTAGCTTGTAGATATTGAGCAGGCATTAGGCTAATATTGTGAACCATATGAGCCGCGCTAGGTGATATGTGCTAGGTGATATGTTTAGTACATACGCGAGAAGAGGATATGTGGTAGTATTTCTGAGTGGTTTGAGGATGTATAGGTTTGTGTATCCTATTTTGTGTGTGTTCTAAATGGAAGTGTGTAATTTTTGTTTGTTTTCTTCTTCTTCTTCTTCTTTGAGAAAAGTCCACTGTCTGTAGTGTTGTTAAAGGATGTTGTAGGGGGTATGAGATTGTGAGAGTGTTTGTAATGCGAGTTGTGTTGATGATGCAGATGTGGTGAGCTATTGAGATTGTTGTTGTTGACATGTATGTTGGTGCATACCAATGAATTGTGAAAGGCGCCCCAGATGCTTTGAAATGGGGCATGATGAATAAAGCTGCTCACAGGATATTGCATCGGCTGGTAGTTGAGCTCCTCTATCACCACCTCCCGTGCTGTATCCAAGGTTGCAGTAGTAAAGTGAATTCATGAAAATGATGCAACTCTTGCATGTTTCTATGACAGTTCCAAAGTGCATAGTTGCAACCCATTGACATAGAAAGCTATGGAATAGAGCAGGGTTTCTAAAAACCTCCCACCATCAATTTCAGCTGGGTGAACGATGGGGAGTTAACCTAGGCATTCTTTTCAACTATTCTTTATAACAGTGCCTTTAAAAAGGCATTTGCAGTTTCCACTGGGCCTGCAATAAGAAATTGCTACAAGCACAGCTTTGCAGCAAAGTGCAGCTCATTACTTCCATAGGATTCTTTTCTAGAGTGAACCATTTTTTTTCAAAGGGGTAGGTTCCAAGCCCCTGTCATTTTGCTTGCTGTTTATAACATGAAAATGTTTAGAACAGGCCCACTATAATGCTGGGAAAGGTCATACCAGGACAGGATGTCATAGTGAGTTAATGCAGGACAGAAGGGTTTAAGAGATAGGAAGAACGAAATTTGCTATTCAGAATTTTATCATGGAGGAATTTGCATACAGCGGCGACGCCCTAGGGTTATTTTCTGCATGCAATAGAGCTGCTAGCAATACACATTTCAACCAACAGATGGCAGTTGAGGAGAGATTAAAAGGAAGGTCTGCTTCATTTGAATTATATAGCTGATAGCATTACACAGATCAACCAGCAGAGGGCAATTTCATTTGAGGATAAATTAGAAGGAAGTTCTGCTTCAATTGAAAGCAAAGCAATCGAAAGACACCTTGATAATAGAATCATGTGGAAAAAGATTTTTTTAAAATAGATTTCATACTTCAAAACAAGATTTTAAAAGGGTGGTCATGGGGCTTAGATAAGTCATTGAAAACGAGAACCCATATGAAAAAACAGTAGGCGTAATCATTTCAGTATCGGTTGCAATTGATAGAATAAAAAAAAGTCCTCTGGGTGGATGTGCTATTGGACTGCTAGCTTGTAGATATTGAGCAGGCATTAGGCTAATATTGTGAACCATATGAGCCGCGCTAGGTGATATGTGCTAGGTGATATGTTTAGTACATACGCGAGAAGAGGATATGTGGTAGTATTTCTGAGTGGTTTGAGGATGTATAGGTTTGTGTATCCTATTTTGTGTGTGTTCTAAATGGAAGTGTGTAATTTTTGTTTGTTTTCTTCTTCTTCTTCTTCTTTGAGAAAAGTCCACTGTCTGTAGTGTTGTTAAAGGATGTTGTAGGGGGTATGAGATTGTGAGAATGTTTGTAATGCGAGTTGTGTTGATGATGCAGATGTGGTGAGCTATTGAGATTGTTGTTGTTGACATGTATGTTGGTGCATGCCAATGAATTGTGAAAAGGCGCCCCAGATGCTTTGAAATGGGGCATGATGAATAAAGCTGCTCACAGGATATTGCATCTGCTGGTAGTTGAGCTCCTCTATCACCACCTCCCGTGCTGTATCCAAGGTTGCAGTAGTAAAGTGAATTCATGAAAATGATGCAACTCTTGCATGTTTCTATGACAGTTCCAAAGTAGTAGGTGCATAGTTGCAACCCATTGACATAGAAAGCTATGGAATAGAGCAGGGTTTCTAAAAATCTCCTGGACAGTCTAGCATGTGTCAAGCTCCCACCATCAATTTCAGCTGGGTGAACTATGGTGAGTTAACCTAGGCATCCTTTTCAACTATTCTTTATAACAGTGCCTTTAAAAAGGCATTTGCAGTTTCCACTGGGCCTGCAATGAGAAATTGCTACAAGCACAGCTTTGCAGCAAAGTGCAGCTCATTACTTCCATAGGATTCTTTTCTAGAGTGAACCATTTTTTTTCAAAGGGGTAGGTTCCAAGCCCCTGTCATTTTGCTTGCTGTTTATAACATGAAAATGTTTAGAACAGGCCCACTATAATGCTGGGAAAGGTCATACCAGGACAGGATGTCATAGTGAGTTAATGCAGGACAGAAGGGTTTAAGAGATAGGAAGAACGAAATTTGCTATTCAGAATTTTATCATGGAGGAATTTGCATACAGCGGCGACGCCCTAGGGTTATTTTCTGCATGCGATAGAGCTGCTAGCAATACACATTTCAACCAACAGATGGCAGTTGAGGAGAGATTAAAAGGAAGGTCTGCTTCATTTGAATTATATAGCTGATAGCATTACACAGATCAACCAGCAGAGGGCAATTTCATTTGAGGATAAATTAGAAGGAAGTTCTGCTTCAATTGAAAGCAAAGCAATCGAAAGACACCTTGATAATAGAATCATGTGGAAAAAGATTTTTTTTTAAATAGATTTCATACTTCAAAACAAGATTTTAAAAGGGTGGTCATGGGGCTTAGATAAGTCATTGAAAACGAGAACCCATATGGAAAAAGAGTAGGCGTAATCATTTCAGTATCGGTTGGAATTGATAGAATAAAAAAAAGTCACCTGGGTGGATGTGCTATTGGACTGCTAGCTTGTAGATATTGAGCAGGCATTAGGCTAATATTGTGAACCATATGAGCCGCGCTAGGTGATATGTTTAGTACATACGCGAGAAGACGATATGTGGTAGTATTTCTGAGTGGTTTGAGGATGTATAGGTTTGTGTATCCTATTTTGTGTGTGTTCTAAATGGAAGTGTGTAATTTTTATTTGTTTTCTTCTTCTTCTTTGAGAAAAGTACACTGTCTGTAGTGTTGTTAAAGGATGTTGTAGGGGGTATGAGATTGTGAGAGTGTTTGTAATGCGAGTTGTGTTGATGATGCAGATGTGGTGAGCTATTGAGATTGTTGTTGTTGACATGTATGTTGGTGCATGCCAATGAATTGTGAAAAGGCGCCCCAGATGCTTTGAAATGAGGCATGATGAATAAAGCTGCTCACAGGATATTGTATCTGCTGGTAGTTGAGCTCCTCTATCACCACCTCCAGTGCAGTATCCAAGGTTGCAATAGTAAAGTAAATTCATGAAAATGATGCAACTCTTGCATGTTTCTATGACAGTGCCAAAGAAGTAGGTGCATACTTGCAACCTATTGACATAGAAAGCTATGGAAAAGAGCAGGGTTTCTAAAAAGCTCCTGGACAGTCTAGCATGAATCAACCTCCCACAATCAAGTTCAGCTGGGTGAACTACGGGCAGTTAACTTAGGCATCCTTTTCAACTATTCTTTATAACAGTGCCTTCAAAAAGGCATTTGCAGTTTCCACTGGGCCTGCAATGAGAAATTGCTAAAAGCACAGCTTTGCAGCAAAGGTCAGCTCATTACTTCCATAGGATTCTTTTCTACAGTGACCCAATATTTTCAAAGGGGTAGGTTCCAAGCCCCTGTCATTTTGCTTGCTGTTTATAACATGAAAATGTTTAGAACAGGCCCACTATAATGCTGGGAAAAGTCATACCAGGACAGGATGTCATAGTGAGTTAATGCAGGACAGAAGGGTTTAAAAGATAGGAAGAACGAAATTTGCTATTCAGAATTTTATCATGGAGGAATTTGCATACTGCGGCGACGCCCTAGGGTTATTTTCTGCATGCAATAGAGCTGCTAGCAATACACATATCAACCAACAGATGGCAGTTGAGGAGAGATTAAAAGGAAGGTCTGCTTCATTTGAATTATATAGCTGATAGCATTACACAGATCAACCAGCAGAGGGCATTTTCATTTGAGGATAAATTAGAAGGAAGTTCTGCTTCAATTGAAAGCAAAGCAATCGAAAGACACCTTGATAATAGAATCATGTGGAAAAAGATTTTTTTTTAAATAGATTTCATGCTTCAAAACAAGATTTTAAAAGGGTGGTCATGGGGCTTAGATAAGTCATTGAAAACGAGAACCCATATGAAAAAACAGTAGGCGTAATCATTTCAGTATCGGTTGCAATTGATAGAATAAAAAAAAGTCCTCTGGGTGGATGTGCTATTGGACTGCTAGCTTGTAGATATTGAGCAGGCATTAGGCTAATATTGTGAACCATATGAGCCGCGCTAGGTGATATGTTTAGTACATACGCGAGAAGACGATATGTGGTAGTATTTCTGAGTGGTTTGAGGATGTATAGGTTTGTGTATCCTATTTTGTGTGTGTTCTAAATGGAAATGTGTAATTTTTGTTTGTTTTCTTCTTCTTCTTTGAGAAAAGTACACTGTCTGTAGTGTTGTTAAAGGATGTTGTAGGGGGTATGAGATTGTGAGAGTGTTTGTAATGCGAGTTGTGTTGATGATGCAGATGTGGTGAGCTATTGAGATTGTTGTTGTTGACATGTATGTTGGTGCATGCCAATGAATTGTGAAAAGGCGCCCCAGATGCTTTGAAATAGGGCATGAGAAATAAAGCTGCTCACAGGATATTGCATCTGCTGGTAGTTGAGCTCCTCTATCACCACCTCCCGTGCTGTATCCAAGGTTGCAGTAGTAAAGTGAATTCATGAAAATGATGCAACTCTTGCATGTTTCTATGACAGTTCCAAAGTAGTAGGTGCATAGTTGCAAACCATTGACATAGAAATCTATGGAATAGAGCAAGGTTTCTAAAAAATCTCCTTGACAGTCTTGCATGAATCAACCTCCCACCATCAATTTCATCTGGGTGAACTATGGGGAGTTAACCTAGGCATCCTTTTCAACTATTCTTTATAACAGTGCCTTTAAAAAGGCATTTGCAGTTTCCACTGGGCCTGCAATGAGAAATTGCTACAAGCACAGCTTTGCAGCAAAGTGCAGCTCATTACTTCCATAGGATTCTTTTCTAGAGTGAACCATTTTTTTTCAAAAGGGTAGGTTCCAAGCCCCTGTCATTTTGCTTGCTGTTTATAACATAAAAATGTTTAGAACAGGCCCACTATAATGCTGGGAAAGGTCATACCAGGACAGGATGTCATAGTGAGTTAATGCAGGACAGAAGGGTTTAAGAGATAGGAAGAACGAAATTTGCTATTCAGAATTTTATCATGGAGGAATTTGCATACAGCGGCGACGCCCTAGGGTTATTTTCTGCATGCAATAGAGCTGCTAGCAATACACATTTCAACCAACAGATGGCAGTTGAGGAGAGATTAAAAGGAAGGTCTGCTTCATTTGAATTATATAGCTGATAGCATTACACAGATCAACCAGCAGAGGGCAATTTCATTTGAGGATAAATTAGAAGGAAGTTCTGCTTCAATTGAAAGCAAAGCAATCGAAAGACACCTTGATAATAGAATCATGTGGAAAAAGATTTTTTTTAAATAGATTTCATGCTTCAAAACAAGATTTTAAAAGGGTGGTCATGGGGCTTAGATAAGTCATTGAAAACGAGAACCCATATGGAAAAAGAGTAGGCGTAATCATTTCAGTATCGGTTGGAATTGATAGAATAAAAAAAAGTCCTCTGGGTGGATGTGCTATTGGACTGCTAGCTTGTAGATATTGAGCAGGCATTAGGCTAATATTGTGAACCATATGAGCCGCGCTAGGTGATATGTGCTAGGTGATATGTTTAGTACATACGCGAGAAGAGGATATGTGGTAGTATATCTGAGTGGTTTGAGGATGTATAGGTTTGTGTATCCTATTTTGTGTGTGTTCTAAATGGAAGTGTGTAATTTTTGTTTGTTTTCTTCTTCTTCTTTGAGAAAAGTCCACTGTCTGTAGTGTTGTTAAAGGATGTTGTAGGGGGTATGAGATTGTGAGAGTGTTTGTAATGCGAGTTGTGTTGATGATGCAGATGTGGTGAGCTATTGAGATTGTTGTTGTTGACATGTATGTTGGTGCATGCCAATGAATTGTGAAAAGGAGCCCCAGATGCTTTGAAATGGGGCATGATGAATAAAGCTGCTCACAGGATATTGCATCTGCTGGTAGTTGAGCTCCTCTATCACCACCTCCCGTGCTGTATCCAAGGTTACAGTAGTAAAGTGAATTCATGAAAATGATGCAACTCTTGCATGTTTCTATGACAGTTCCAAAGTAGTAGGTGCATAGTTGCAACCCATTGACATAGAAAGCTATGGAATAGAGCAGGGTTTCTAAAAACCTCCTGGACAGTCTAGCATGAGTCAACCTCCCACCATCAATTTCAGCTGGGTGAACTATGGAGAGTTAACCTAGGCATCCTTTTCAACTATTCTTTATAACAGTGCCTTTAAAAAGGCATTTGCAGTTTCCACTGGGCCTGCAATGAGAAATTGCAACAAGCACAGCTTTGCAGTAAAGTGCAGCTCATTACTTCCATAGGATTCTTTTCTAAAGTGAACCATTTTTTTTTTCAAAGGGGTAGGTTCCAAGCCCCTGTCATTTTGCTTGCTGTTTATAACATGAAAATGTTTAGAACAGGCCCACTATAATGCTGGGAAAGGTCATACCAGGACAGGATGTCATAGTGAGTTAATGCAGGACAGAAGGGTTTAAGAGATAGGAAGAACGAAATTTGCTATTCAGAATTTTATCATGGAGGAATTTGCATACAGCGGCGACGCCCTAGGGTTATTTTCTGCATGCAATAGAGCTGCTAGCAATACACATTTCAACCAACAGATGGCAGTTGAGGAGAGATTAAAAGGAAGGTCTGCTTCATTTGAATTATATAGCTGATAGCATTACACAGATCAACCAGCAGAGGGCAATTTCATTTGAGGATAAATTAGAAGGAAGTTCTGCTTCAATTGAAAGCAAAGCAATCGAAAGACACCTTGATAATAGAATCATGTGGAAAAAGATTTTTTTTAAATAGATTTCATGCTTCAAAACAAGATTTTAAAAGGGTGGTCATGGGGCTTAGATAAGTCATTGAAAACGAGAACCCATATGGAAAAAGAGTAGGCGTAATCATTTCAGTATCGGTTGGAATTGATAGAATAAAAAAAAGTCCTCTGGGTGGATGTGCTATTGGACTGCTAGCTTGTAGATATTGAGCAGGCATTAGGCTAATATTGTGAACCATATGAGCCGCGCTAGGTGATATGTTTAGTACATACGCGAGAAGAGGATATGTGGTAGTATTTCTGAGTGGTTTGAGGATGTATAGGTTTGTGTATCCTATTTTGTGTGTGTTCTAAATGGAAGTGTGTAATTTTTGTTTGTTTTCTTCTTCTTCTTTGAGAAAAGTCCACTGTCTGTAGTGTTGTTAAAGGATGTTGTAGGGGGTATGAGATTGTGAGAGTGTTTGTAATGCGAGTTATGTTGATGATGCAGATGTGGTGAGCTATTGAGATTGTTGTTGTTGACATGTATGTTGGTGCATGCCAATGAATTGTGAAAAGGAGCCCCAGATGCTTTGAAATGGGGCATGATGAATAAAGCTGCTCACAGGATATTGCATCTGCTGGTAGTTGAGCTCCTCTATCACCACCTCCCGTGCTGTATCCAAGGTTACAGTAGTAAAGTGAATTCATGAAAATGATGCAACTCTTGCATGTTTCTATGACAGTTCCAAAGTAGTAGGTGCATAGTTGCAACCCATTGACATAGAAAGCTATGGAATAGAGCAGGGTTTCTAAAAACCTCCTGGACAGTCTAGCATGAGTCAACCTCCCACCATCAATTTCAGCTGGGTGAACTATGGGGAGTTAACCTAGGCATCCTTTTCAACTATTCTTTATAACAGTGCCTTTAAAAAGGCATTTGCAGTTTCCACTCGGCCTGCAATGAGAAATTGCAACAAGCACAGCTTTGCAGTAAAGTGCAGCTCATTACTTCCATAGGATTCTTTTCTAGAGTGAACCATTTTTTTTTCAAAGGGGTAGGTTCCAAGCCCCTGTCATTTTGCTTGCTGTTTATAACATGAAAATGTTTAGAACAGGCCCACTATAATGCTGGGAAAGGTCATACCAGGACAGGATGTCATAGTGAGTTAATGCAGGACAGAAGGGTTTAAGAGATAGGAAGAACGAAATTTGCTATTCAGAATTTTATCATGGAGGAATTTGCATACAGCGGCGACGCCCTAGGGTTATTTTCTGCATGCAATAGAGCTGCTAGCAATACACATTTCAACCAACAGATGGCAGTTGAGGAGAGATTAAAAGGAAGGTCTGCTTCATTTGAATTATATAGCTGATAGCATTACACAGATCAACCAGCAGAGGGCAATTTCATTTGAGGATTAATTAGAAGGAAGTTCTGCTTCAATTGAAAGCAAAGCAATCGAAAGACACCTTGATAAAAGAATCATGTGGAAAAAGATTTTTTTTAAATAGATTTCATGCTTCAAAACAAGATTTTAAAAGGGTGGTCATGGGGCTTAGATAAGTCATTGAAAACGAGAACCCATATGGAAAAAGAGTAGGCGTAATCATTTCAGTATCGGTTGGAATTGATAGAATAAAAAAAAGTCCTCTGGGTGGATGTGCTATTGGACTGCTAGCTTGTAGATATTGAGCAGGCATTAGGCTAATATTGTGAACCATATGAGCCGCGCTAGGTGATATGTTTAGTACATACGCGAGAAGAGGATATGTGGTAGTATTTCTGAGTGGTTTGAGGATGTATAGGTTTGTGTATCCTATTTTGTGTGTGTTCTAAATGGAAGTGTGTAATTTTTGTTTGTTTTCTTCTTCTTCTTTGAGAAAAGTCCACTGTCTGTAGTGTTGTTAAAGGATGTTGTAGGGGGTATGAGATTGTGAGAGTGTTTGTAATGCGAGTTGTGTTGATGATGCAGATGTGGTGAGCTATTGAGATTGTTGTTGTCGACATGTATGTTGGTGCATGCCAATGAATTGTGAAAAGGCGCCCCAGATGCTTTGAAATGGGGCATGATGAATAAAGCTGCTCACAGGATATTGCATCTGCTGGTAGTTGAGCTCCTCTATCACCACCTCCAGTGCTGTATCCAAGGTTGCAATAGTAAAGTAAATTCATGAAAATGATGCAACTCTTGCATGTTTCTATGACAGTGCCAAAGAAGTAGGTGCATACTTGCAACCTATTGACATAGAACGCTATGGAATAGAGCAGGGTTTCTAAAAAGCTCCTGGACAGTCTAGCATGAGTCAACCTCCCACCATCAAGTTCAGCTGGGTGAACTATGGGCAGTTAACTTAGGTCATCCTTTTCAACTATTCTTTATAACAATGCCATCAAAAAGGCATTTGCAGTTTCCACTGGGCCTGCAATGAGAAATTGCTAAAAGCACAGCTTTGCAGCAAAGGTCAGCTCATTACTTCCATAGGATTCTTTTCTACAGTGACCCAATATTTTCAAAGGGGTAGGTTCCAAGCCCCTGTCATTTTGCTTGCTGTTTATAACATGAAAATGTTTAGAACAGGCCCACTATAATGCTGGGAAAAGTCATACCAGGACAGGATGTCATAGTGAGTTAATGCAGGACAGAAGGGTTTAAAAGATAGGAAGAACGAAATTTGCTATTCAGAATTTTATCATGGAGGAATTTGCATACTGCGGCGACGCCCTAGGGTTATTTTCTGCATGCAAAAGAGCTGCTAGCAATACACATATCAACCAACAGATGGCAGTTGAGGAGAGATTAAAGGGACACTATAGTCACCTGAACAACTTCAGCTTAATGAGGTTGTTCAGGTGAGTGCTACAGCTACCCGGAGCCTTTTTCTTGTAAGCACTGTATTTTCTGAGAAAATGCAGTGTTTACATTGGAAGCTTGGAACACCTCTTGTTGCAGTCAATCAGACGGCCACCAGAGGGACTTCCGAGTTCAGAGGCCCTAAAAAGGCCTCTCGTCCGATGCATTCTGGGTGAATGCATCAGACGGGCTATCAGCACACAAAGCACTGTGAACGCGCTTTGTGTGCTGATAGCCTGTCAGCACTGCTGCGGGCGTGGCTTCAGCTGACAGCTTCAGCTTCAGCTGACAGCTGAAGCCCGAACCCACAGGGAGCTGACTGTCCACAATAGTGGTTGAAGGGGGGGGGGGGGGGGGGGGGAGACCTACTCTCCTTCCCCCCCCCCCCCGGCCCCCACCGCTGTGCGGCGCGTGGGGGCCCTAAAATTATCAATAAGGGGGGGGACCTACTGTCCCCCCCCCCGGCCCCCACCCCTGTGCGGCGGGTGGGGGCCCTAAAATTATCAATAAGGGGGGGACCTACTGTCCCCCCCCGGACAGTAGGTCCAATAAGGGGGGGACCTACTGTCCCCCCCGGCCCCCACCCCTGTGCGGCGGGTGGGGGCCCTAAAATTATCAATAAGGGGGACCTACTGTCCCCCCCCCCCCCGGCCCCCACCCCTGTGCGGCGGGTGGGGGCCCTAAAATTAAAATTATCAATAAGGGGGGGACCTATTGTCCCCCCCCGGCCCCCACCCCTGAGCGGTGGGTGGGGGCCCTAAAATTATCGATAAGGGGGGGGCCTACTGTCCCCCCCGGCCCCCACCCCTGTGCGGCGGGTGGGGGCCCTAAAATTATCAATAAGGGGGGGACCTACTGTCCCCCCCCGGCCCCCACCCCTGTGCGGCGGGTGGGGGCCCTAAAATTATCAATAAGGGGGGGACCTACTGTCCCCCCCCGGCCCCCACCCCTGTGCGGCGGGTGGGGGCCCTAAAATTATCAATAAGGGGGGGACCTACTGTCCCCCCCGGCCCCCACCCCTGAGCGGTGGGTGGGGGCCCTAAATACAAAGGGGGGGGGGACCCTAGTTAACCCTCCCCCCCCCCCCCAAAAAAAAATTATCTCCCTACCTACCCCCCTCACCCTAAAAATAATGAGGGGGGGAACATTAACTAAAAACCTGTAAAAAAATAAAAAGAGATAAAAAAAACTTACCATTCGATGTTTTCTTTCTTCTAAAATCTTCTTTCTTCAGCCCAAAAAAGGCCAAATAAAAATCCATAATAACCGACGCAATTAAAAAAAAAAAAAAAAAAAAACCGAGCGCAAAAAAAATAATCCATCTTCACCCATGGAGGGCTCCGCGCAGACTGAGCTCCGCAGGGTGGGCAAGGCTTATAAAGCCTTGCCCCGCCCTGCAATTAGGCTAAGAACACTCTGATTGGTGGGTTTAAACCAATCAGAGTGCTCTTTGTCATTTTACAAGCGTGGGAAAGTTCTTTGGAATTTTCCCACGCTTGTAAAATGACACAGAGCACTGTGATTGGATGGATTTCAAGCCATCCAATCACAGTGCTCTGTGTCATTTTACAAGCGTGGGAAAGTTCTTTGGAATTTTCCCACGCTTGTAAAATGACACAGAGCACTGTGATTGGATGGCTTGAAACCCATCCAATCACAGTGCTCTGTGTCATTTTACAAGCGTGGGGAAATTCCAAAGAACTTTCCCACGCTTGTAAAATGACAAAGAGCACTGTGATTGGATGGCTTGAAATCCATCCAATCACAGTGCTCTGTGTCATTTTACAAGCGTGGGAAAATTCCAAAGAACTTTCCCACGCTTGTAAAATGACACAGAGCACTGTGATTGGATGGCTTGAAATCCATCCAATCACAGTGCTCTGTGTCATTTTACAAGCGTGGGAAAATTCCAAAAAACTTTCCCACGCTTGTAAAATGACAAAGAGCACTCTGATTGGCTCAAACCCACCAATCAGAGTGTTCTTAGCCTAATTGCAGGGCGGGGCAAGGCTTTATAAGCCTTCCCCACCCTGCGGAGCTCAGTCTGCGCGGAGCCCTCCATGGGTGAAGATGGATTATTTTTTTTTGCGCTCGGTTTTTTTTTTTTTTTTTTAATTGCGTCGGTTATTATGGATTTTTATTTGGCCTTTTTTGGGGCTGAAGAAAGAAGATTTTAGAAGAAAGAAAACATCGAATGGTAAGTTGATTTTATCTCATTTTTTCTTTTTTACAGGTTTTTAGTTAATGGTCCCCCCTCATTATTTTTAGGGTGAGGGGGGTAGGTAGGGAGATATTTTTTTTTTGGGGGGGGGGGGAGGGTTAACTAGGGTCCCCCCCCCTTTGTATTTAGGGCCCCCACCCACCGCTCAGGGGTGGGGGCCGGGGGGGACAGTAGGTCCCCCCCTTATTGATCATTTTAGGGCCCCCACCCACCGCTCAGGGGTGGGGGCCGGGGGGGGACAATAGGTCCCCCCCTTATTGATAATTTTAGGGCCCCCACCCGCCGCACAGGGGTGGGGGCCGGGGGGGGACAGTAGGTCCCCCCCTTATTGATAATTTTAGGGCCCCCACCCGCCGCACAGGGGTGGGGGCCGGGGGGGGACAGTACGTCCCCCCCTTATTGATAATTGTAGGGCCCCCACCCGCCGCTCAGGGGTGGGGGCCGGGGGGGGGACAGTAGGTCCCCCCCCTCATTGATAATTTTAGGGCCCCCACCCGCCGCACAGGGATGGGGGCCGGGGGGGACAGTAGGTCCCCCCCTTATTGATAATTGTAGGGCCCCCACCCGCCGCTCAGGGGTGGGGGCCGGGGGGGGGACAGTAGGTCCCCCCCCTCATTGATAATTTTAGGGCCCCCACCCGCCGCTCAGGGGTGGGGGCCGGGGGGGGGACAGTAGGTCCCCCCCCTCATTGATAATTTTAGGGCCCCCACCCGCCGCACAGGGGTGGGGGCCGGGGGGGGACAGTAGGTCCCCCCCCTTTTTGATAATTTTAGGGCCCCCACCCGCCGCTCAGGGGTGGGGGCCGGGGGGGGCAGTAGGTCCCCCCCCTCATTGATCATTTTAGGGCCCCCACCCGCCGCACAGGGGTGGGGGCCGGGGGGGGACAGTAGGTCCCCCCCCCATTGATAATTTTAGGGCCCCCACCCGCCGCTCAGGGGTGGGGGCCGGGGGGGGACAGTAGGTCCCCCCCCTTATTGATAATTTTAGGGCCCCCACCCGCCGCTCAGGGGTGGGGGCCGGGGGGGGACAGTAGGTCCCCCCCCTTATTGATAATTTTAGAAAGCGAGCTGAGCTGTCAGTCAGACAGCTCAGCTCGCGAACGCGCATTCCGCGCACATGCGCGGTAAAGCGCTCAGGTTCTTCATAGGGCGGCATTCAATGCCGCTCTATGAAGAACGCGATTGGTCCAGCGCGAAGCCGTCCCATTGGGCCCCGCGATTTCGTCATTTTGACGAAAAAGGGGGCGCGGCCTAGCGGGGAGCTCGGCGCTGGAACGGAGGTAAGTTTTTAATATAAAAACACCGATTTTTTTTTTTTAATTAATGAAAGTTCATATAAAAGCAAGAAGGAAGGCTGGGGGACCTGTCTTTCTTGCTTTTATATGGTGACTATAGAGTCCCTTTAAAAGGAAGGTCTGCTTCATTTGAATTATATAGCTGATAGCATTACACAGATCAACCAGCAGAGGGCATTTTCATTTGAGGATAAATTAGAAGGAAGTTCTGCTTCAATTGAAAGCAAAGCAATCGAAAGACACCTTGATAATAGAATCATGTGGAAAAAGATTTTTTTTAAAATAGATTTCATGCTTCAAAACAAGATTTTAAAAGGGTGGTCATGGGGCTTTGATAAGTAATTGAAAACGAGAACCCATATGAAAAAACAGTAGGCGTAATCATTTCAGTATCGGTTGCAATTGATAGAATAAAAAAAAGTCCTCTGGGTGGATGTGCTATTGGACTGCTAGCTTGTAGATATTGAGCAGGCATTAGGCTAATATTGTGAACCATATGAGCCGCGCTAGGTGATATGTGCTAGGTGATATGTTTAGTACATACGCGAGAAGAGGATATGTGGTAGTATTTCTGAGTGGTTTGAGGATGTATAGGTTTGTGTATCCTATTTTGTGTGTGTTCTAAATGGAAATGTGTAATTTTTGTTTGTTTTCTTCTTCTTCTTTGAGAAAAGTCCACTGTCTGTAGTGTTGTTAAAGGATGTTGTAGGGGGTATGAGATTGTGAGAGTGTTTGTAATGCGAGTTGTGTTGATGATGCAGATGTGGTGAGCTATTGAGATTGTTGTTGTTGACATGTATGTTGGTGCATGCCAATGAATTGTGAAAAGGCGCCCCAGATGCTTTGAAATGGGGCAAGATGAATAAAGCTGCTCACAGGATATTGCATCTGCTGGTAGTTGAGCTCCTCTATCACCACCTCCCGTGCTGTATCCAAGGTTGCAGTAGTAAAGTGAATTCATGAAAATGATGCAACTCTTGCATGTTTCTATGACAGTTCCAAAGTAGTAGGTGCATAGTTGCAACCCATTGACATAGAAAGCTATGGAAAAGAGCAGGGTTTCTAAAAATCTCCTGGACAGTCTAGCATGTGTCAACCTCCCACCATCAATTTCAGCTGGGTGAAATATGGGGAGTTAACCTAGGCATCCTTTTCAACTATTCTTTATAACAGTGCCTTTAAAAAGGCATTTGCAGTTTCCACTGAGCCTGCAATGAGAAATTGCTACAAGCACAGCTTTGCAGCAAAGTGCAGCTCGTTACTTCCATAGGATTCTTTTCTAGAGTGAACCATTTTTTTTCAAAGGGGTAGGTTCCAAGCCCCTGTCATTTTGCTTGCTGTTTATAACATGAAAATGTTTAGAACAGGCCCCTTATAATGCTGGGAAAGGTCATACCAGGACAGGATGTCATAGTGAGTTAATGCAGGACAGAAGGGTTTAAGAGATAGGAAGAACGAAATTTGCAATTCAGAATTTTATCATGGAGGAATTTGCATACAGCGGCGACGCCCTAGGGTTATTTTCTGCATGCGATAGAGCTGCTAGCAATACACATTTCAACCAACAGATGGCAGTTGAGGAGAGATTAAAAGGAAGGTCTGCTTCATTTGAATTATATAGCTGATAGCATTACACAGATCAACCAGCAGAGGGCAATTTCATTTGAGGATAAATTAGAAGGAAGTTCTGCTTCAATTGAAAGCAAAGCAATCGAAAGACACCTTGATAATAGAATCATGTGGGAAAAGATTTTTTTTAAATAGATTTCATGCTTCAAAACAAGATTTTAAAAGGGTGGTCATGGGGCTTAGATAAGTCATTGAAAACGAGAACCCATATGGAAAAAGAGTAGGCGTAATCATTTCAGTATCGGTTGGAATTGATAGAATAAAAAAAAGTCCTCTGGGTGGATGTGCTATTGGACTGCTAGCTTGTAGATATTGAGCAGGCATTAGGCTAATATTGTGAACCATATGAGCCGCGCTAGGTGATATGTGCTAGGTGATATGTTTAGTACATACGCGAGAAGAGGATATGTGGTAGTATTTCTGAGTGGTTTGAGGATGTATAGGTTTGTGTATCCTATTTTGTGTGTGTTCTAAATGGAAATGTGTAATTTTTGTTTGTTTTCTTCTTCTTCTTTGAGAAAAGTCCACTGTCTGTAGTGTTGTTAAAGGATGTTGTAGGGGGTATGAGATTGTGAGAGTGTTTGTAATGCGAGTTGTGTTGATGATGCAGATGTGGTGAGCTATTGAGATTGTTGTTGTTGACATGTATGTTGGTGCATGCCAATGAATTGTGAAAAGGCGCCCCAGATGCTTTGAAATGGGGCATGATGAATAAAGCTGCTCACAGGATATTGCATCTGCTGGTAGTTGAGCTCCTCTATCACCACCTCCCGTGCTGTATCCAAGGTTGCAGTAGTAAAGTGAATTCATGAAAATGATGCAACTCTTGCATGTTTCTATGACAGTTCCAAAGTAGTAGGTGCATAGTTGCAACCCATTGACATAGAAAGCTATGGAATAGAGCAGGGTTTCTAAAAAATCTCCTTGACAGTCTTGCATGAATCAACCTCCCACCATCAATTTCATCTGGGTGAACTATGGGGAGTTAACCTAGGCATCCTTTTCAACTATTCTTTATAACGATGCCTTTAAAAAGGCATTTGCAGTTTCCACTGGGCCTGCAATGAGAAATTGCTACAAGCACAGCTTTGCAGAAAAGTGCAGCTCATTACTTCCATAGGATTCTTTTCTAGAGTGAACCATTTTTTTTCAAAAGGGTAGGTTCCAAGCCCCTGTCATTTTGCTTGCTGTTTATAACATAAAAATGTTTAGAACAGGCCCACTATAATGCTGGGAAAGGTCATACCAGGACAGGATGTCATAGTGAGTTAATGCAGGACAGAAGGGTTTAAGAGATAGGAAGAACTAAATTTGCTATTCAGAATTTTATCATGGAGGAATTTGCATACAGCGGCGACGCCCTAGGGTTATTTTCTGCATGCAATAGAGCTGCTAGCAATACACATTTCAACCAACAGATGGCAGTTGAGGAGAGATTAAAAGGAAGGTCTGCTTCATTTGAATTATATAGCTGATAGCATTACACAGATCAACCAGCAGAGGGCAATTTCATTTGAGGATAAATTAGAAGGAAGTTCTGCTTCAATTGAAAGCAAAGCAATCGAAAGACACCTTGATAATAGAATCATGTGGAAAAATATTTTTTTTAAATAGATTTCATGCTTCAAAACAAGATTTTAAAAGGGTGGTCATGGGGCTTAGATAAGTCATTGAAAACGAGAACCCATATGGAAAAAGAGTAGGCGTAATCATTTCAGTATCGGTTGGAATTGATAGAATAAAAAAAAGTCCTCTGGGTGGATGTGCTATTGGACTGCTAGCTTGTAGATATTGAGCAGGCATTAGGCTAATATTGTGAACCATATGAGCCGCGCTAGGTGATATGTTTAGTACATACGCGAGAAGAGGATATGTGGTAGTATTTCTGAGTGGTTTGAGGATGTATAGGTTTGTGTATCCTATTTTGTGTGTGTTCTAAATGGAAGTGTGTAATTTTTGTTTGTTTTCTTCTTCTTCTTTGAGAAAAGTCCACTGTCTGTAGTGTTGTTAAAGGATGTTGTAGGGGGTATGAGATTGTGAGAGTGTTTGTAATGCGAGTTGTGTTGATGATGCAGATGTGGTGAGCTATTGAGATTGTTGTTGTTGACATGTATGTTGCTGCATGCCAATGAATTGTGAAAAGGAGCCCCAGATGCTTTGAAATGGGGCATGATGAATAAAGCTGCTCACAGGATATTGCATCTGCTGGTAGTTGAGCTCCTCTATCACCACCTCCCGTGCTGTATCCAAGGTTACAGTAGTAAAGTGAATTCATGAAAATGATGCAACTCTTGCATGTTTCTATGACAGTTCCAAAGTAGTAGGTGCATAGTTGCAACCCATTGGCATAGAAAGCTATGGAATAGAGCAGGGTTTCTAAAAACCTCCCACCATCAATTTCAGCTGGGTGAACTATGGGGAGTTAACCTAGGCATTCTTTTCAACTATTCTTTATAACAGTGCCTTTAATAAGGAATTTGCAGTTTCCACTGGGCCTGCAATGAGAAATTGCTACAAGCACAGCTTTGCAGCAAAGTGCAGCTCATTACTTCCATAGGATTCTTTTCTAGAGTGAACCATTTTTTTTCAAAGGGGTAGGTTCCAAGCCCCTGTCATTTTGCTTGCTGTTTATAACATGAAAATGTTTAGAACAGGCCCACTATAATGCTGGGAAAGGTCATACCAGGACAGGATGTCATAGTGAGTTAATGCAGGACAGAAGGGTTTAAGAGATAGGAAGAACGAAATTTGCTATTCAGAATTTTATCATGGAGGAATTTGCATACAGCGGCGACGCCCTAGGGTTATTTTCTGCATGCAATAGAGCTGCTAGCAATACACATTTCAACCAACAGATGGCAGTTGAGGAGAGATTAAAAGGAAGGTCTGCTTCATTTGAATTATATAGCTGATAGCATTACACAGATCAACCAGCAGAGGGCAATTTCATTTGAGGATAAATTAGAAGGAAGTTCTGCTTCAATTGAAAGCAAAGCAATCGAAAGACACCTTGATAATAGAATCATGTGGAAAAATATTTTTTTTAAATAGATTTCATACTTCAAAACAAGATTTTAAAAGGGTGGTCATGGGGCTTAGATAAGTCATTGAAAACGAGAACCCATATGGAAAAAGAGTAGGCGTAATCATTTCAGTATCGGTTGGAATTGATAGAATAAAAAAAAGTCCTCTGGGTGGATGTGCTATTGGACTGCTAGCTTGTAGATATTGAGCAGGCATTAGGCTAATATTGTGAACCATATGAGCCGCGCTAGGTGATATGTTTAGTACATACGCGAGAAGAGGATATGTGGTAGTATTTCTGAGTGGTTTGAGGATGTATAGGTTTGTGTATCCTATTTTGTGTGTGTTCTAAATGGAAGTGTGTAATTTTTATTTGTTTTCTTCTTCTTCTTTGAGTAAAGTCCACTGTCTGTAGTGTTGTTAAAGGATGTTGTAGGGGGTATGAGATTGTGAGAGTGTTTGTAATGCGAGTTGTGTTGATGATGCAGATGTGGTGAGCTATTGAGATTGTTGTTGTTGACATGTATGTTGGTGCATGCCAATGAATTGTGAAAAGGCGCCCCAGATGCTTTGAAATGAGGCATGATGAATAAAGCTGCTCACAGGATATTGCATCTGCTGGTAGTTGAGCTCCTCTATCACCACCTCCAGTGCTGTATCCAAGGTTGCAATAGTAAAGTAAATTCATGAAAATGATGCAACTCTTGCATGTTTCTATGACAGTGCCAAAGAAGTAGGTGCATACTTGCAACCTATTGACATAGAAAGCTATGGAATAGAGCAGGGTTTCTAAAAAGCTCCTGGACAGTCTAGCATGAGTCAACCTCCCACCATCAAGTTCAGCTGGGTGAACTATGGGCAGTTAACTTAGGCATCCTTTTCAACTATTCTTTATAACAATGCCATCAAAAAGGCATTTGCAGTTTCCACTGGGCCTGCAATGAGAAATTGCTACAAGCACAGCTTTGCAGCAAAGTGCAGCTCATTACTTCCATAGGATTCTTTTCTACAGTGACCCAATATTTTCAAAGGGGTAGGTTCCAAGCCCCTGTCATTTTGCTTGCTGTTTATAACATGAAAATGTTTAGAACAGGCCCACTATAATGCTGGGAAAAGTCATACCAGGACAGGATGTCATAGTGAGTTAATGCAGGACAGAAGGGTTTAAAAGATAGGAAGAACGAAATTTGCTATTCAGAATTTTATCATGGAGGAATTTGCATACTGCGGCGACGCCCTAGGGTTATTTTCTGCATGCAATAGAGCTGCTAGCAATACACATATCAACCAACAGATGGCAGTTGAGGAGAGATTAAAAGGAAGGTCTGCTTCATTTGAATTATATAGCTGATAGCATTACACAGATCAACCAGCAGAGGGCATTTTCATTTGAGGATAAATTAGAAGGAAGTTCTGCTTCAATTGAAAGCAAAGCAATCGAAAGACACCTTGATAATAGAATCATGTGGAAAAAGATTTTTTTTAAAATAGATTTCATGCTTCAAAACAAGATTTTAAAAGGGTGGTCATGGGGCTTTGATAAGTAATTGAAAACGAGAACCCATATGAAAAAACAGTAGGCGTAATCATTTCAGTATCGGTTGCAATTGATAGAATAAAAAAAAGTCCTCTGGGTGGATGTGCTATTGGACTGCTAGCTTGTAGATATTGAGCAGGCATTAGGCTAATATTGTGAACCATATGAGCCGCGCTAGGTGATATGTGCTAGGTGATATGTTTAGTACATACGCGAGAAGAGGATATGTGGTAGTATTTCTGAGTGGTTTGAGGATGTATAGGTTTGTGTATCCTATTTTGTGTATGTTCTAAATGGAAATGTGTAATTTTTGTTTGTTTTCTTCTTCTTCTTTGAGAAAAGTCCACTGTCTGTAGTGTTGTTAAAGGATGTTGTAGGGGGTATGAGATTGTGAGAGTGTTTGTAATGCGAGTTATGTTGATGATGCAGATGTGGTGAGCTATTGAGATTGTTGTTGTTGACATGTATGTTGGTGCATGCCAATGAATTGTGAAAAGGCGCCCCAGATGCTTTGAAATGGGGCAAGATGAATAAAGCTGCTCACAGGATATTGCATCTGCTGGTAGTTGAGCTCCTCTATCACCACCTCCCGTGCTGTATCCAAGGTTGCAGTAGTAAAGTGAATTCATGAAAATGATGCAACTCTTGCATGTTTCTATGACAGTTCCAAAGTAGTAGGTGCATAGTTGCAACCCATTGACATAGAAAGCTATGGAATAGAGCAGGGTTTCTAAAAAAATCTCCTGGACAGTCTAGCATGTGTCAACCTCCCACCATCAATTTCAGCTGGGTGAACTATGGTGAGTTAACCTAGGCATCCTTTTCAACTATTCTTTATAACAGTGCCTTTAAATAGGCATTTGCAGTTTCCACTGGGCCTGCAATGAGAAATTGCTACAAGCACAGCTTTGCAGCAAAGTGCAGCTCATTACTTCCATAGGATTCTTTTCTAGAGTGAACCATTTTTTTTCAAAGGGGTAGGTTCCAAGCCCCTGTCATTTTGCTTGCTGTTTATAACATGAAAATGTTTAGAACAGGCCCACTATAATGCTGGGAAAGGTCATACCAGGACAGGATGTCATAGTGAGTTAATGCAGGACAGAAGGGTTTAAGAGATAGGAAGAACGAAATTTGCTATTCAGAATTTTATCATGGAGGAATTTGCATACAGCGGCGACGCCCTAGGGTTATTTTCTGCATGCAATAGAGCTGCTAGCAATACACATTTCAACCAACAGATGGCAGTTGAGGAGAGATTAAAAGGAAGGTCTGCTTCATTTGAATTATATAGCTGATAGCATTACACAGATCAACCAGCAGAGGGCAATTTCATTTGAGGATAAATTAGAAGGAAGTTCTGCTTCAATTGAAAGCAAAGCAATCGAAAGACACCTTGATAATAGAATCATGTGGAAAAAGATTTTTTTTAAATAGATTTCATGCTTCAAAACAAGATTTTAAAAGGGTGGTCATGGGGCTTAGATAAGTCATTGAAAACGAGAACCCATATGGAAAAAGAGTAGGCGTAATCATTTCAGTATCGGTTGGAATTGATAGAATAAAAAAAAGTCCTCTGGGTGGATGTGCTATTGGACTGCTAGCTTGTAGATATTGAGCAGGCATTAGGCTAATATTGTGAACCATATGAGCCGCGCTAGGTGATATGTGCTAGGTGATATGTTTAGTACATACGCGAGAAGAGGATATGTGGTAGTATTTCTGAGTGGTTTGAGGATGTATAGGTTTGTGTATCCTATTTTGTGTGTGTTCTAAATGGAAGTGTGTAATTTTTGTTTGTTTTCTTCTTCTTCTTTGAGAAAAGTCCACTGTCTGTAGTGTTGTTAAAGGATGTTGTAGGGGGTATGAGATTGTGAGAGTGTTTGTAATGCGAGTTGTGTTGATGATGCAGATGTGGTGAGCTATTGAGATTGTTGTTGTTGACATGTATGTTGGTGCATGCCAATGAATTGTGAAAAGGAGCCCCAGATGCTTTGAAATGGGGCATGATGAATAAAGCTGCTCACAGGATATTGCATCTGCTGGTAATTGAGCTCCTCTATCACCACCTCCCGTGCTGTATCCAAGGTTACAGTAGTAAAGTGAATTCATGAAAATGATGCAACTCTTGCATGTTTCAATGACAGTTCCAAAGTAGTAGGTGCATAGTTGCAACCCATTGACATAGAAAGCTATGGAATAGAGCAGGGTTTCTAAAAACCTCCTGGACAGTCTAGCATGAGTCAACCTCCCACCATCAATTTCAGATGGGTGAACTATTGAGAGTTAACCTAGGCATCCTTTTCAACTATTCTTTATAACAGTGCCTTTAAAAAGGCATTTGCAGTTTCCACTGGGCCTGCAATGAGAAATTGCAACAAGCACAGCTTTGCAGTAAAGTGCAGCTCATTACTTCCATAGGATTCTTTTCTAGAGTGAACCATTTTTTTTTTCAAAGGGGTAGGTTCCAAGCCCCTGTCATTTTGCTTGCTGTTTATAACATGAAAATGTTTAGAACAGGCCCACTATAATGCTGGGAAAGGTCATACCAGGACAGGATGTCATAGTGAGTTAATGCAGGACAGAAGGGTTTAAGAGATAGGAAGAACGAAATTTGCTATTCAGAATTTTATCATGGAGGAATTTGCATACAGCGGCGACGCCCTAGGGTTATTTTCTGCATGCAATAGAGCTGCTAGCAATACACATTTCAACCAACAGATGGCAGTTGAGGAGAGATTAAAAGGAAGGTCTGCTTCATTTGAATTATATAGCTGATAGCATTACACAGATCAACCAGCAGAGGGCAATTTCATTTGAGGATAAATTAGAAGGAAGTTCTGCTTCAATTGAAAGCAAAGCAATCGAAAGACACCTTGATAATAGAATCATGTGGAAAAAGATTTTTTTTAAATAGATTTCATGCTTCAAAACAAGATTTTAAAAGGGTGGTCATGGGGCTTAGATAAGTCATTGAAAACGAGAACCCATATGGAAAAAGAGTAGGCGTAATCATTTCAGTATCGGTTGGAATTGATAGAATAAAAAAAAGTCCTCTGGGTGGATGTGCTATTGGACTGCTAGCTTGTAGATATTGAGCAGGCATTAGGCTAATATTGTGAACCATATGAGCCGCGCTAGGTGATATGTTTAGTACATACGCGAGAAGAGGATATGTGGTAGTATTTCTGAGTGGTTTGAGGATGTATAGGTTTGTGTATCCTATTTTGTGTGTGTTTTCTAAATGGAAGTGTGTAATTTTTGTTTGTTTTCTTCTTCTTCTTTGAGAAAAGTCCACTGTCTGTAGTGTTGTTAAAGGATGTTGTAGGGGGTATGAGATTGTGAGAGTGTTTGTAATGCGAGTTGTGTTGATGATGCAGATGTGGTGAGCTATTGAGATTGTTGTTGTCGACATGTATGTTGGTGCATGCCAATGAATTGTGAAAAGGCGCCCCAGATGCTTTGAAATGGGGCATGATGAATAAAGCTGCTCACAGGATATTGCATCTGCTGGTAGTTGAGCTCCTCTATCACCACCTCCCGTGCTGTATCCAAGGTTGCAGTAGTAAAGTGAATTCATGAAAATGATGCAACTCTTGCATGTTTCTATGACAGTTCCAAAGTAGTAGGTGCATAGTTGCAACCCATTGACATAGAAAGCTATGGAATAGAGCAGGGTTTCTAAAAATCTCCTGGACAGTCTAGCATGTGTCAACCTCCCACCATCAATTTCAGCTGGGTGAACTATGGGGAGTTAACCTAGGCATCCTTTTCAACTATTCTTTATAACAGTGCCTTTAAAAAGGCATTTGCAGTTTCCACTGAGCCTGCAATGAGAAATTGCTACAAGCACAGCTTTGCAGCAAAGTGCAGCTCGTTACTTCCATAGGATTCTTTTCTAGAGTGAACCATTTTTTTCAAAGGGGTAGGTTCCAAGCCCCTGTCATTTTGCTTGCTGTTTATAACATGAAAATGTTTAGAACAGGCCGACTATAATGCTGGGAAAGGTCATACCAGGACAGGATGTCATAGTGAGTTAATGCAGGACAGAAGGGTTTAAGAGATAGGAAGAACGAAATTTGCTATTCAGAATTTTATCATGGAGGAATTTGCATACAGCGGCGACGCCCTAGGGTTATTTTCTGCATGCGATAGAGCTGCTAGCAATACACATTTCAACCAACAGATGGCAGTTGAGGAGAGATTAAAAGGAAGGTCTGCTTCATTTGAATTATATAGCTGATAGCATTACACAGATCAACCAGCAGAGGGCAATTTCATTTGAGGATAAATTAGAAGGAAGTTCTGCTTCAATTGAAAGCAAAGCAATCGAAAGACACCTTGATAATAGAATCATGTGGGAAAAGATTTTTTTTAAATAGATTTCATGCTTCAAAACAAGATTTTAAAAGGGTGGTCATGGGGCTTAGATAAGTTATTGAAAACGAGAACCCATATGGAAAAAGAGTAGGCGTAATCATTTCAGTATCGGTTGGAATTGATAGAATAAAAAAAAGTCCTCTGAGTGGATGTGCTATTGGACTGCTAGCTTGTAGATATTGAGCAGGCATTAGGCTAATATTGTGAACCATATGAGCCGCGCTAGGTGATATGTGCTAGGTGATATGTTTAGTACATACGCGAGAAGAGGATATGTGGTAGTATTTCTGAGTGGTTTGAGGATGTATAGGTTTGTGTATCCTATTTTGTGTGTGTTCTAAATGGAAGTGTGTAATTTTTGTTTGTTTTCTTCTTCTTCTTTGAGAAAAGTCCACTGTCTGTAGTGTTGTTAAAGGATGTTGTAGGGGGTATGAGATTGTGAGAGTGTTTGTAATGCGAGTTGTGTTGATGATGCAGATGTGGTGAGCTATTGAGATTGTTGTTGTTGACATGTATGTTGGTGCATGCCAATGAATTGTGAAAAGGCGCCCCAGATGCTTTGAAATGGGGCATGATGAATAAAGCTGCTCACAGGATATTGCATCTGCTGGTAGTTGAGCTCCTCTATCACCACCTCCCGTGCTGTATCCAAGGTTGCAGTAGTAAAGTGAATTCATGAAAATGATGCAACTCTTGCATGTTTCTATGACAGTTCCAAAGTAGTAGGTGCATAGTTGCAACCCATTGACATAGAAAGCTATGGAATAGAGCAGGGTTTCTAAAAAGCTCCTGGACAGTCTAGCATGAGTCAACCTCCCACCATCAAGTTCAGCTGGGTGAACTATGGGCAGTTAACTTGGGCATCCTTTTCAACTATTCTTTATAACAGTGCCTTCAAAAAGGCATTTGCAGTTTCCACTGGGCCTGCAATGAGAAATTGCTAAAAGCACAGCTTTGCAGCAAAGGGCAGCTCATTACTTCCATAGGATTCTTTTCTACAGTGACCCAATATTTTCAAAGGGGTAGGTTCCAAGCCCCTGTCATTTTGCTTGCTGTTTATAACATGAAAATGTTTAGAACAGGCCCACTATAATGCTGGGAAAAGTCATACCAGGACAGGATGTCATAGTGAGTTAATGCAGGACAGAAGGGTTTAAAAGATAGGAAGAACGAAATTTGCTATTCAGAATTTTATCATGGAGGAATTTGCATACTGCGGCGACGCCCTAGGGTTATTTTCTGCATGCAATAGAGCTGCTAGCAATACACATATCAACCAACAGATGGCAGTTGAGGAGAGATTAAAAGGAAGGTCTGCTTCATTTGAATTATATAGCTGATAGCATTACACAGATCAACCAGCAGAGGGCATTTTCATTTGAGGATAAATTAGAAGGAAGTTCTGCTTCAATTGAAAGCAAAGCAATCGAAAGACACCTTGATAATAGAATCATGTGGAAAAAGATTTTTTTTTAAATAGATTTCATGCTTCAAAACAAGATTTTAAAAGGGTGGTCATGGGGCTTAGATAAGTCATTGAAAACGAGAACCCATATGAAAAAACAGTAGGCGTAATCATTTCAGTATCGGTTGCAATTGATAGAATAAAAAAAAGTCCTCTGGGTGGATGTGCTATTGGACTGCTAGCTTGTAGATATTGAGCAGGCATTAGGCTAATATTGTGAACCATATGAGCCGCGCTAGGTGATATGTGCTAGGTGATATGTTTAGTACATATGCGAGAAGAGGATATGTGGTAGTATTTCTGAGTGGTTTGAGGATGTATAGGTTTGTGTATCCTATTTTGTGTGTGTTCTAAATGGAAATGTGTAATTTTTGTTTGTTTTCTTCTTCTTCTTTGAGAAAAGTCCACTGTCTGTAGTGTTGTTAAAGGATGTTGTAGGGGGTATGAGATTGTGAGAGTGTTTGTAATGCGAGTTGTGTTGATGATGCAGATGTGGTGAGCTATTGAGATTGTTGTTGTTGACATGTATGTTGGTGCATGCCAATGAATTGTGAAAAGGCGCCCCAGATGCTTTGAAATGGGGCATGATGAATAAAGCTGCTCACAGGATATTGCATCTGCTGGTAGTTGAGCTCCTCTATCACCACCTCCCGTGCTGTATCCAAGGTTGCAGTAGTAAAGTGAATTCATGAAAATGATGCAACTCTTGCATGTTTCTATGACAGTTCCAAAGTAGTAGGTGCATAGTTGCAACCCATTGACATAGAAAGCTATGGAATAGAGCAGGGTTTCTAAAAATCTCCTGGACAGTCTAGCATGTGTCAACCTCCCACCATCAATTTCATCTGGGTGAACTATGGTGAGTTAACCTAGGCATCTTTTTCAACTATTCTTTATAACAGTGCCTTTAAAAAGGCATTTGCAGTTTCCACTGGGCCTGCAATGAGAAATTGCTACAAGCACAGCTTTGCAGCAAAGTGCAGCTCATTACTTCCATAGGATTCTTTTCTAGAGTGAACCATTTTTTTTCAAAGGGGTAGGTTCCAAGCCCCTGTCATTTTGCTTGCTGTTTATAACATGAAAATGTTTAGAACAGGCCCACTATAATGCTGGGAAAGGTCATACCAGGACAGGATGTCATAGTGAGTTAATGCAGGACAGAAGGGTTTAAGAGATAGGAAGAACGAAATTTGCTATTCAGAATTTTATCATGGAGGAATTTGCATACAGCGGCGACGCCCTAGGGTTATTTTCTGCATGCAATAGAGCTGCTAGCAATACACATTTCAACCAACAGATGGCAGTTGAGGAGAGATTAAAAGGAAGGTCTGCTTCATTTGAATTATAAAGCTGATAGCATTACACAGATCAACCAGCAGAGGGCAATTTCATTTGAGGATAAATTAGAAGGAAGTTCTGCTTCAATTGAAAGCAAAGCAATCGAAAGACACCTTGATAATAGAATCATGTGGAAAAAGATTTTTTTTAAATAGATTTCATGCTTCAAAACAAGATTTTAAAAGGGTGGTCATGGGGCTTAGATAAGTCATTGAAAACGAGAACCCATATGGAAAAAGAGTAGGCGTAATCATTTCAGTATCGGTTGGAATTGATAGAATAAAAAAAAGTCCTCTGGGTGGATGTGCTATTGGACTGCTAGCTTGTAGATATTGAGCAGGCATTAGGCTAATATTGTGAACCATATGAGCCGCGCTAGGTGATATGTGCTAGGTGATATGTTTAGTACATACGCGAGAAGAGGATATGTGGTAGTATTTCTGAGTGGTTTGAGGATGTATAGGTTTGTGTATCCTATTTTGTGTGTGTTCTAAATGGAAGTGTGTAATTTTTATTTGTTTTCTTCTTCTTCTTCTTCTTCTTTGAGAAAAGTCCACTGTCTGTAGTGTTGTTAAAGGATGTTGTAGGGGGTATGAGATTGTGAGAGTGTTTGTAATGCGAGTTGTGTTGATGATGCAGATGTGGTGAGCTATTGAGATTGTTGTTGTTGACATGTATGTTGGTGCATGCCAATGAATTGTGAAAAGGCGCCCCAGATGCTTTGAAATGGGGCATGATGAATAAAGCTGCTCACAGGATATTGCATCTGCTGGTAGTTGAGCTCCTCTATCACCACCTCCAGTGCTGTATCCAAGGTTGCAATAGTAAAGTAAATTCATGAAAATGATGCAACTCTTGCATGTTTCTATGACAGTGCCAAAGAAGTAGGTGCATACTTGCAACCTATTGACATAGAAAGCTATGGAATAGAGCAGGGTTTCTAAAAAGCTCCTGGACAGTCTAGCATGAGTCAACCTCCCATCATCAAGTTCAGCTGGGTGAACTATGGGCAGTTAACTTAGGCATCCTTTTCAACTATTCTTTATAACAATACCATCAAAAAGGCATTTGCAGTTTCCACTGGGCCTGCAATGAGAAATTGCTAATAGTACAGCTTTGCAGCAAAGTGCAGCTCATTACTTCCATAGGATTCTTTTCTACAGTGACCCAATATTTTCAAAGGGGTAGGTTCCAAGCCCCTGTCATTTTGCTTGCTGTTTATAACATGAAAATGTTTAGAACAGGCCCACTATAATGCTGGGAAAAGTCATACCAGGACAGGATGTCATAGTGAGTTAATGCAGGACAGAAGGGTTTAAAAGATAGGAAGAACGAAATTTGCTATTCAGAATTTTATCATGGAGGAATTTGCATACTGCGGCGACGCCCTAGGGTTATTTTCTGCATGCAATAGAGCTGCTAGCAATACACATATCAACCAACAGATGGCAGTTGAGGAGAGATTAAAAGGAAGGTCTGCTTCATTTGAATTATATAGCTGATAGCATTACACAGATCAACCAGCAGAGGGCATTTTCATTTGAGGATAAATTAGAAGGAAGTTCTGCTTCAATTGAAAGCAAAGCAATCGAAAGACACCTTGATAATAGAATCATGTGGAAAAAGATTTTTTTTTAAATAGATTTCATGCTTCAAAACAAGATTTTAAAAGGGTGGTCATGGGGCTTAGATAAGTCTTTGAAAACGAGAACCCATATGGAAAAAGAGTAGGCGTAATCATTTCAGTATCGGTTGGAATTGATGGAATAAAAAAAAGTCCTCTGGGTGGATGTGCTATTGGACTGCTAGCTTGTAGATATTGAGCAGGCATTAGGCTAATATTGTGAACCATATGAGCCGCGCTAGGTGATATGTTTAGTACATACACGAGAAGAGGATATGTGGTAGTATTTCTGAGTGGTTTGAGGATGTATAGGTTTGTGTATCCTATTTTGTGTGTGTTCTAAATGGAAGTGTGTATTTTTTGTTTGTTTTCTTCTTCTTCTTTGAGAAAAGTCCACTGTCTGTAGTGTTGTTAAAGGATGTTGTAGGGGGTATGAGATTGTGAGAGTGTTTGTAATGCGAGTTGTGTTGATGATGCAGATGTGGTGAGCTATTGAGATTGTTGTTGTCGACATGTATGTTGGTGCATGCCAATGAATTGTGAAAAGGCGCCCCAGATGCTTTGAAATGGGGCATGATGAATAAAGCTGCTCACAGGATATTGCATCAGCTGGTAGTTGAGCTCCTCTATCACCACCTCCCGTGCTGTATCCAAGGTTGCAGTAGTAAAGTGAATTCATGAAAATGATGCAACTCTTGCATGTTTCTATGACAGTTCCAAAGTAGTAGGTGCATAGTTGCAACCCATTGACATAGAAAGCTATGGAATAGAGCAGGGTTTCTAAAAATCTCCTGGACAGTCTTGCATGAGTCAACCTCCCACCATCAATTTCAGCTGGGTGAACTATGGGGAGTTAACCTAGGCATTCTTTTCAACTATTCTTTATAACAGTGCCTTTAAAAAGGCATTTGCAGTTTCCACTGGGCCTGCAATGAGAAATTGCAACAAGCACAGCTTTGCAGTAAAGTGCAGCTCATTACTTCCATAGGATTCTTTTCTAGAGTGAACCATTTTTTTTTTCAAAGGGGTAGGTTCCAAGCCCCTGTCATTTTGCTTGCTGTTTATAACATGAAAATGTTTAGAACAGGCCCACTATAATGCTGGGAAAGGTCATACCAGGACAGGATGTCATAGTGAGTTAATGCAGGACAGAAGGGTTTAAGAGATAGGAAGAACGAAATTTGCTATTCAGAATTTTATCATGGAGGAATTTGCATACAGCGGCGACGCCCTAGGGTTATTTTCTGCATGCAATAGAGCTGCTAGCAATACACATTTCAACCAACAGATGGCAGTTGAGGAGAGATTAAAAGGAAGGTCTGCTTCATTTGAATTATATAGCTGATAGCATTACACAGATCAACCAGCAGAGGGCAATTTCATTTGAGGATAAATTAGAAGGAAGTTCTGCTTCAATTGAAAGCAAAGCAATCGAAAGACACCTTGATAATAGAATCATGTGGAAAAAGATTTTTTTTAAATAGATTTCATGCTTCAAAACAAGATTTTAAAAGGGTGGTCATGGGGCTTAGATAAGTCATTGAAAACGAGAACCCATATGGAAAAAGAGTAGGCGTAATCATTTCAGTATCGGTTGGAATTGATAGAATAAAAAAAAGTCCTCTGGGTGGATGTGCTATTGGACTGCTAGCTTGTAGATATTGAGCAGGCATTAGGCTAATATTGTGAACCATATGAGCCGCGCTAGGTGATATGTTTAGTACATACGCGAGAAGAGGATATGTGGTAGTATTTCTGAGTGGTTTGAGGATGTATAGGTTTGTGTATCCTATTTTGTGTGTGTTCTAAATGGAAGTGTGTAATTTTTGTTTGTTTTCTTCTTCTTCTTTGAGAAAAGTCCACTGTCTGTAGTGTTGTTAAAGGATGTTGTAGGGGGTATGAGATTGTGAGAGTGTTTGTAATGCGAGTTGTGTTGATGATGCAGATGTGGTGAGCTATTGAGATTGTTGTTGTCGACATGTATGTTGGTGCATGCCAATGAATTGTGAAAAGGCGCCCCAGATGCTTTGAAATGGGGCATGATGAATAAAGCTGCTCACAGGATATTGCATCAGCTGGTAGTTGAGCTCCTCTATCACCACCTCCCGTGCTGTATCCAAGGTTGCAGTAGTAAAGTGAATTCATGAAAATGATGCAACTCTTGCATGTTTCTATGACAGTTCCAAAGTAGTAGGTGCATAGTTGCAACCCATTGACACAGAAAGCTATGGAATAGAGCAGGGTTTCTAAAAAAAATCTCCTGGACAGTCTTGCATGAGTCAACCTCCCACCATCAATTTCAGCTGGGTGAACTATGGGGAGTTAACCTAGGCATTCTTTTCAACTATTCTTCATAACAGTGCCTTTAAAAAGGCATTTGCAGTTTCCACTGGGCCTGCAATGAGAAATTGCTACAAGCACAGCTTTGCAGCAAAGTGCAGCTCATTACTTCCATAGGATTCTTTTCTAGAGTGAACCATTTTTTTTTTCAAAGGGGTAGGTTCCAAGCCCCTGTCATTTTGCTTGCTGTTTATAACATGAAAATGTTTAGAACAGGCCCACTATAATGCTGGGAAAGGTCATACCAGGACAGGATGTCATAGTGAGTTAATGCAGGACAGAAGGGTTTAAGAGATAGGAAGAACGAAATTTGCTATTCAGAATTTTATCATGGAGGAATTTGCATACAGCGGCGACGCCCTAGGGTTATTTTCTGCATGCAATAGAGCTGCTAGCAATACACATTTCAACCAACAGATGGCAGTTGAGGAGAGATTAAAAGGAAGGTCTGCTTCATTTGAATTATATAGCTGATAGCATTACACAGATCAACCAGCAGAGGGCAATTTCATTTGAGGATAAATTAGAAGGAAGTTCTGCTTCAATTGAAAGCAAAGCAATAGAAAGACACCTTGATAATAGAATCATGTGGAAAAAGATTTTTTTTAAATAGATTTCATACTTCAAAACAAGATTTTAAAAGGGTGGTCATGGGGCTTAGATAAGTCATTGAAAACGAGAACCCATATGGAAAAAGAGTAGGCGTAATCATTTCAGTATCGGTTGGAATTGATAGAATAAAAAAAAGTCCTCTGGGTGGATGTACTATTGGACTGCTAGCTTGTAGATATTGAGCAGGCATTAGGCTAATATTGTGAACCATATGAGCCGCGCTAGGTGATATGTTTAGTACATACGCGAGAAGAGGATATGTGGTAGTATTTCTGAGTGGTTTGAGGATGTATAGGTTTGTGTATCCTATTTTGTGTGTGTTCTAAATGGAAGTGTGTAATTTTTATTTGTTTTCTTCTTCTTCTTCTTCTTCTTTGAGAAAAGTCCACTGTCTGTAGTGTTGTTAAAGGATGTTGTAGGGGGTATGAGATTGTGAGAGTGTTTGTAATGCGAGTTGTGTTGATGATGCAGATGTGGTGAGCTATTGAGATTGTTGTTGTTGACATGTATGTTGGTGCATGCCAATGAATTGTGAAAAGGCGCCCCAGATGCTTTGAAATGGGGCATGATGAATAAAGCTGCTCACAGGATATTGCATCTGCTGGTAGTTGAGCTCCTCTATCACCACCTCCAGTGCTGTATCCAAGGTTGCAATAGTAAAGTAAATTCATGAAAATGATGCAACTCTTGCATGTTTCTATGACAGTGCCAAAGAAGTAGGTGCATACTTGCAACCTATTGACATAGAAAGCTATAGAATAGAGCAGGGTTTCTAAAAAGCTCCTGGACAGTCTAGCATGAGTCAAACTCCCATCATCAAGTTCAGCTGGGTGAACTATGGGCAGTTAACTTAGGCATCCTTTTCAACTATTCTTTATAACAATGCCATCAAAAAGGCATTTGCAGCTTCCACTGGGCCTGCAATGAGAAATTGCTAAAAGCACAGTTTTGCAGCAAAGTGCAGCTCATTACTTCCATAGGATTCTTTTCTACAGTGACCCAATATTTTCAAAGGGGTAGGTTCCAAGCCCCTGTCATTTTGCTTGCTGTTTATAACATGAAAATGTTTAGAACAGGCCCACTATAATGCTGGGAAAAGTCATACCAGGACAGGATGTCATAGTGAGTTAATGCAGGACAGAAGGGTTTAAAAGATAGGAAGAACGAAATTTGCTATTCAGAATTTTATCATGGAGGAATTTGCATACTGCGGCGACGCCCTAGGGTTATTTTCTTCATGCAATAGAGCTGCTAGCAATACACATATCAACCAACAGATGGCAGTTGAGGAGAGATTAAAAGGAAGGTCTGCTTTATTTGAATTATATAGCTGATAGCATTACACAGATCAACCAGCAGAGGGCATTTTCATTTGAGGATAGATTAGAAGGAAGTTCTGCTTCAATTGAAAGCAAAGCAATCGAAAGACACCTTGATAATAGAATCATGTGGAAAAAGATTTTTTTTTAAATAGATTTCATGCTTCAAAACAAGATTTTAAAAGGGTGGTCATGGGGCTTTGATAAGTCATTGAAAACGAGAACCCATATGAAAAAACAGTAGGCGTAATCATTTCAGTATCGGTTGCAATTGATAGAATAAAAAAAAGTCCTCTGGGTGGATGTGCTATTGGACTGCTAGCTTGTAGATATTGAGCAGGCATTAGGCTAATATTGTGAACCATATGAGCCGCGCTAGGTGATATGTGCTAGGTGATATGTTTAGTACATACGCGAGAAGAGGATATGTGGATGTATTTCTGAGTGGTTTGAGGATGTATAGGTTTGTGTATCCTATTTTGTGTGTGTTCTAAATGGAAATGTGTAATTTTTGTTTGTTTTCTTCTTCTTCTTTGAGAAAAGTCCACTGTCTGTAGTGTTGTTAAAGGATGTTGTAGGGGGTATGAGATTGTGAGAGTGTTTGTAATGCGAGTTGTGTTGATGATGCAGATGTGGTGAGCTATTGAGATTGTTGTTGTTGACATGTATGTTGGTGCATGCCAATGAATTGTGAAAAGGCGCCCCAGATGCTTTGAAATGGGGCAAGATGAATAAAGCTGCTCACAGGATATTGCATCTGCTGGTAGTTGAGCTCCTCTATCACCACCTCCCGTGCTGTATCCAAGGTTGCAGTAGTAAAGTGAATTCATGAAAATGATGCAACTCTTGCATGTTTCTATGACAGTTCCAAAGTAGTAGGTGCATAGTTGCAACCCATTGACATAGAAAGCTATGGAATAGAGCAGGGTTTCTAAAAATATCCTGGACAGTCTAGCATGTGTCAACCTCCCACCATCAATTTCAGCTGGGTGAAATATGGGGAGTTAACCTAGGCATCCTTTTCAACTATTCTTTATAACAGTGCCTTTAAAAAGGCATTTGCAGTTTCCACTGAGCCTGCAATGAGAAATTGCTACAAGCACAGCTTTGCAGCAAAGTGCAGCTCGTTACTTCCATAGGATTCTTTTCTAGAGTGAACCATTTTTTTCAAAGGGGTAGGTTCCAAGCCCCTGTCATTTTGCTTGCTGTTTATAACATGAAAATGTTTAGAACAGGCCCACTATAATGCTGGGAAAGGTCATACCAGGACAGGATGTCATAGTGAGTTAATGCAGGACAGAAGGGTTTAAGAGATAGGAAGAACGAAATTTGCTATTCAGAATTTTATCATGGAGGAATTTGCATACAGCGGCGACGCCCTAGGGTTATTTTCTGCATGCGATAGAGCTGCTAGCAATACACATTTCAACCAACAGATGGCAGTTGAGGAGAGATTAAAAGGAAGATCTGCTTCATTTGAATTATATAGCTGATAGCATTACACAGATCAACCAGCAGAGGGCAATTTCATTTGAGGATAAATTAGAAGGAAGTTCTGCTTCAATTGAAAGCAAAGCAATCGAAAGACACCTTGATAATAGAATCATGTGGGAAAATATTTTTTTTAAATAGATTTCATGCTTCAAAACAAGATTTTAAAAGGGTGGTCATGGGGCTTAGATAAGTAATTGAAAACGAGAACCCATATGGAAAAAGAGTAGGCGTAATCATTTCAGTATCGGTTGGAATTGATAGAATAAAAAAAAGTCCTCTGGGAGGATGTGCTATTGGACTGCTAGCTTGTAGATATTGAGCAGGCATTAGGCTAATATTGTGAACCATATGAGCCGCGCTAGGTGATATGTGCTAGGTGATATGTTTAGTACATACGCGAGAAGAGGATATGTGGTAGTATTTCTGAGTGGTTTGAGGATGTATAGGTTTGTGTATCCTATTTTGTGTGTGTTCTAAATGGAAATGTGTATTTTTTGTTTGTTTTCTTCTTCTTCTTTGAGAAAAGTCCACTGTCTGTAGTGTTGTTAAAGGATGTTGTAGGGGGTATGAGATTGAGAGTGTTCATAATGCGAGTTGTGTTGATGATGCAGATGTGGTGAGCTATTGAGATTGTTGTTGTTGACATGTATGTTGGTGCATGCCAATGAATTGTGAAAAGGCGCCCCAGATGCTTTGAAATGGGGCATGATGAATAAAGCTGCTCACAGGATATTGCATCTGCTGGTAGTTGAGCTCCTCTATCACCACCTCCCGTGCTGTATCCAAGGTTGCAGTAGTAAAGTGAATTCATGAAAATGATGCAACTCTTGCATGTTTCTATGACAGTTCCAAAGTAGTAGGTGCATAGTTGCAACCCATTGACATAGAAAGCTATGGAATAGAGCAGGGTTTCTAAAAAATCTCCTTGACAGTCTTGCATGAATCAACCTCCCACCATCAATTTCATCTGGGTGAACTATGGGGAGTTAACCTAGGCATCCTTTTCAACTATTCTTTATAACAGTGCCTTTAAAAAGGCATTTGCAGTTTCCACTGGGCCTGCAATGAGAAATTGCTAAAAGCACAGTTTTGCAGCAAAGTGCAGCTCATTACTTCCATAGGATTCTTTTCTACAGTGACCCAATATTTTCAAAGGGGTAGGTTCCAAGCCCCTGTCATTTTGCTTGCTGTTTATAACATGAAAATGTTTAGAACAGGCCCACTATAATGCTGCTAAAAGTCATACCAGGACAGGATGTCATAGTGAGTTAATGCAGGACAGAAGGGTTTAAAAGATAGGAAGAACGAAATTTGCTATTCAGAATTTTATCATGGAGGAATTTGCATACTGCGGCGACGCCCTAGGGTTATTTTCTTCATGCAATAGAGCTGCTAGCAATACACATATCAACCAACAGATGGCAGTTGAGGAGAGATTAAAAGGAAGGTCTGCTTCATTTGAATTATATAGCTGATAGCATTACACAGATCAACCAGCAGAGGGCATTTTCATTTGAGGATAGATTAGAAGGAAGTTCTGCTTCAATTGAAAGCAAAGCAATCGAAAGACACCTTGATAATAGAATCATGTGGAAAAAGATTTTTTTTTAAATAGATTTCATGCTTCAAAACAAGATTTTAAAAGGGTGGTCATGGGGCTTTGATAAGTCATTGAAAACGAGAACCCATATGAAAAAACAGTAGGCGTAATCATTTCAGTATCGGTTGCAATTGATAGAATAAAAAAAAGTCCTCTGGGTGGATGTGCTATTGGACTGCTAGCTTGTAGATATTGAGCAGGCATTAGGCTAATATTGTGAACCATATGAGCCGCGCTAGGTGATATGTGCTAGGTGATATGTTTAGTACATACGCGAGAAGAGGATATGTGGATGTATTTCTGAGTGGTTTGAGGATGTATAGGTTTGTGTATCCTATTTTGTGTGTGTTCTAAATGGAAATGTGTAATTTTTGTTTGTTTTCTTCTTCTTCTTTGAGAAAAGTCCACTGTCTGTAGTGTTGTTAAAGGATGTTGTAGGGGGTATGAGATTGTGAGAGTGTTTGTAATGCGAGTTGTGTTGATGATGCAGATGTGGTGAGCTATTGAGATTGTTGTTGTTGACATGTATGTTGGTGCATGCCAATGAATTGTGAAAAGGCGCCCCAGATGCTTTGAAATGGGGCAAGATGAATAAAGCTGCTCACAGGATATTGCATCTGCTGGTAGTTGAGCTCCTCTATCACCACCTCCCGTGCTGTATCCAAGGTTGCAGTAGTAAAGTGAATTCATGAAAATGATGCAACTCTTGCATGTTTCTATGACAGTTCCAAAGTAGTAGGTGCATAGTTGCAACCCATTGACATAGAAAGCTATGGAATAGAGCAGGGTTTCTAAAAATATCCTGGACAGTCTAGCATGTGTCAACCTCCCACCATCAATTTCAGCTGGGTGAAATATGGGGAGTTAACCTAGGCATCCTTTTCAACTATTCTTTATAACAGTGCCTTTAAAAAGGCATTTGCAGTTTCCACTGAGCCTGCAATGAGAAATTGCTACAAGCACAGCTTTGCAGCAAAGTGCAGCTCGTTACTTCCATAGGATTCTTTTCTAGAGTGAACCATTTTTTTCAAAGGGGTAGGTTCCAAGCCCCTGTCATTTTGCTTGCTGTTTATAACATGAAAATGTTTAGAACAGGCCCACTATAATGCTGGGAAAGGTCATACCAGGACAGGATGTCATAGTGAGTTAATGCAGGACAGAAGGGTTTAAGAGATAGGAAGAACGAAATTTGCTATTCAGAATTTTATCATGGAGGAATTTGCATACAGCGGCGACGCCCTAGGGTTATTTTCTGCATGCGATAGAGCTGCTAGCAATACACATTTCAACCAACAGATGGCAGTTGAGGAGAGATTAAAAGGAAGATCTGCTTCATTTGAATTATATAGCTGATAGCATTACACAGATCAACCAGCAGAGGGCAATTTCATTTGAGGATAAATTAGAAGGAAGTTCTGCTTCAATTGAAAGCAAAGCAATCGAAAGACACCTTGATAATAGAATCATGTGGGAAAATATTTTTTTTTAAATAGATTTCATGCTTCAAAACAAGATTTTAAAAGGGTGGTCATGGGGCTTAGATAAGTCATTGAAAACGAGAACCCATATGGAAAAAGAGTAGGCGTAATCATTTCAGTATCGGTTGGAATTGATAGAATAAAAAAAAGTCCTCTGGGTGGATGTGCTATTGGACTGCTAGCTTGTAGATATTGAGCAGGCATTAGGCTAATATTGTGAACCATATGAGCCGCGCTAGGTGATATGTTTAGTACATACGCGAGAAGAGGATATGTGGTAGTATTTCTGAGTGGTTTGAGGATGTATAGGTTTGTGTATCCTATTTTGTGTGTGTTCTAAATGGAAGTGTGTAATTTTTGTTTGTTTTCTTCTTCTTCTTTGAGAAAAGTCCACTGTCTGTAGTGTTGTTAAAGGATGTTGTAGGGGGTATGAGATTGTGAGAGTGTTTGTAATGCGAGTTGTGTTGATGATGCAGATGTGGTGAGCTATTGAGATTGTTGTTGTTGACATGTATGTTGGTGCATGCCAATGAATTGTGAAAAGGCGCCCCAGATGCTTTGAAATGGGGCATGATGAATAAAGCTGCTCACAGGATATTGCATCTGCTGGTAGTTGAGCTCCTCTATCACCACCTCCAGTGCTGTATCCAAGGTTGCAATAGTAAAGTAAATTCATGAAAATGATGCAACTCTTGCATGTTTCTATGACAGTGCCAAAGAAGTAGGTGCATACTTGCAACCTATTGACATAGAAAGCTATGGAATAGAGCAGGGTTTCTAAAAAGCTCCTGGACAGTCTAGCATGAGTCAACCTCCCATCATCAAGTTCAGCTGGGTGAACTATGGGCAGGCTTAGGCATCCTTTTCAACTATTCTTTATAACAATGCCATCAAAAAGGCATTTGCAGTTTCCACTGGGCCTGCAATGAGAAATTGCTAAAAGCACAGTTTTGCAGCAAAGTGCAGCTCATTACTTCCATAGGATTCTTTTCTACAGTGACCCAATATTTTCAAAGGGGTAGGTTCCAAGCCCCTGTCATTTTGCTTGCTGTTTATAACATGAAAATGTTTAGAACAGGCCCACTATAATGCTGGGAAAAGTCATACCAGGACAGGATGTCATAGTGAGTTAATGCAGGACAGAAGGGTTTAAAAGATAGGAAGAACGAAATTTGCTATTCAGAATTTTATCATGGAGGAATTTGCATACTGCGGCGACGCCCTAGGGTTATTTTCTTCATGCAATAGAGCTGCTAGCAATACACATATCAACCAACAGATGGCAGTTGAGGAGAGATTAAAAGGAAGGTCTGCTTCATTTGAATTATATAGCTGATAGCATTACACAGATCAACCAGCAGAGGGCATTTTCATTTGAGGATAGATTAGAAGGAAGTTCTGCTTCAATTGAAAGCAAAGCAATCGAAAGACACCTTGATAATAGAATCATGTGGAAAAAGATTTTTTTTTAAATAGATTTCATGCTTCAAAACAAGATTTTAAAAGGGTGGTCATGGGGCTTTGATAAGTCATTGAAAACGAGAACCCATATGAAAAAACAGTAGGCGTAATCATTTCAGTATCGGTTGCAATTGATAGAATAAAAAAAAGTCCTCTGGGTGGATGTGCTATTGGACTGCTAGCTTGTAGATATTGAGCAGGCATTAGGCTAATATTGTGAACCATATGAGCCGCGCTAGGTGATATGTGCTAGGTGATATGTTTAGTACATACGCGAGAAGAGGATATGTGGATGTATTTCTGAGTGGTTTGAGGATGTATAGGTTTGTGTATCCTATTTTGTGTGTGTTCTAAATGGAAATGTGTAATTTTTGTTTGTTTTCTTCTTCTTCTTTGAGAAAAGTCCACTGTCTGTAGTGTTGTTAAAGGATGTTGTAGGGGGTATGAGATTGTGAGAGTGTTTGTAATGCGAGTTGTGTTGATGATGCAGATGTGGTGAGCTATTGAGATTGTTGTTGTTGACATGTATGTTGGTGCATGCCAATGAATTGTGAAAAGGCGCCCCAGATGCTTTGAAATGGGGCAAGATGAATAAAGCTGCTCACAGGATATTGCATCTGCTGGTAGTTGAGCTCCTCTATCACCACCTCCCGTGCTGTATCCAAGGTTGCAGTAGTAAAGTGAATTCATGAAAATGATGCAACTCTTGCATGTTTCTATGACAGTTCCAAAGTAGTAGGTGCATAGTTGCAACCCATTGACATAGAAAGCTATGGAATAGAGCAGGGTTTCTAAAAATATCCTGGACAGTCTAGCATGTGTCAACCTCCCACCATCAATTTCAGCTGGGTGAAATATGGGGAGTTAACCTAGGCATCCTTTTCAACTATTCTTTATAACAGTGCCTTTAAAAAGGCATTTGCAGTTTCCACTGAGCCTGCAATGAGAAATTGCTACAAGCACAGCTTTGCAGCAAAGTGCAGCTCGTTACTTCCATAGGATTCTTTTCTAGAGTGAACCATTTTTTTCAAAGGGGTAGGTTCCAAGCCCCTGTCATTTTGCTTGCTGTTTATAACATGAAAATGTTTAGAACAGGCCCACTATAATGCTGGGAAAGGTCATACCAGGACAGGATGTCATAGTGAGTTAATGCAGGACAGAAGGGTTTAAGAGATAGGAAGAACGAAATTTGCTATTCAGAATTTTATCATGGAGGAATTTGCATACAGCGGCGACGCCCTAGGGTTATTTTCTGCATGCGATAGAGCTGCTAGCAATACACATTTCAACCAACAGATGGCAGTTGAGGAGAGATTAAAAGGAAGATCTGCTTCATTTGAATTATATAGCTGATAGCATTACACAGATCAACCAGCAGAGGGCAATTTCATTTGAGGATAAATTAGAAGGAAGTTCTGCTTCAATTGAAAGCAAAGCAATCGAAAGACACCTTGATAATAGAATCATGTGGGAAAATATTTTTTTTAAATAGATTTCATGCTTCAAAACAAGATTTTAAAAGGGTGGTCATGGGGCTTAGATAAGTAATTGAAAACGAGAACCCATATGGAAAAAGAGTAGGCGTAATCATTTCAGTATCGGTTGGAATTGATAGAATAAAAAAAAGTCCTCTGGGAGGATGTGCTATTGGACTGCTAGCTTGTAGATATTGAGCAGGCATTAGGCTAATATTGTGAACCATATGAGCCGCGCTAGGTGATATGTGCTAGGTGATATGTTTAGTACATACGCGAGAAGAGGATATGTGGTAGTATTTCTGAGTGGTTTGAGGATGTATAGGTTTGTGTATCCTATTTTGTGTGTGTTCTAAATGGAAATGTGTATTTTTTGTTTGTTTTCTTCTTCTTCTTTGAGAAAAGTCCACTGTCTGTAGTGTTGTTAAAGGATGTTGTAGGGGGTATGAGATTGAGAGTGTTTATAATGCGAGTTGTGTTGATGATGCAGATGTGGTGAGCTATTGAGATTGTTGTTGTTGACATGTATGTTGGTGCATGCCAATGAATTGTGAAAAGGCGCCCCAGATGCTTTGAAATGGGGCATGATGAATAAAGCTGCTCACAGGATATTGCATCTGCTGGTAGTTGAGCTCCTCTATCACCACCTCCCGTGCTGTATCCAAGGTTGCAGTAGTAAAGTGAATTCATGAAAATGATGCAACTCTTGCATGTTTCTATGACAGTTCCAAAGTAGTAGGTGCATAGTTGCAACCCATTGACATAGAAAGCTATGGAATAGAGCAGGGTTTCTAAAAAATCTCCTTGACAGTCTTGCATGAATCAACCTCCCACCATCAATTTCATCTGGGTGAACTATGGGGAGTTAACCTAGGCATCCTTTTCAACTATTCTTTATAACAGTGCCTTTAAAAAGGCATTTGCAGTTTCCACTGGGCCTGCAATGAGAAATTGCTAAAAGCACAGTTTTGCAGCAAAGTGCAGCTCATTACTTCCATAGGATTCTTTTCTACAGTGACCCAATATTTTCAAAGGGGTAGGTTCCAAGCCCCTGTCATTTTGCTTGCTGTTTATAACATGAAAATGTTTAGAACAGGCCCACTATAATGCTGCTAAAAGTCATACCAGGACAGGATGTCATAGTGAGTTAATGCAGGACAGAAGGGTTTAAAAGATAGGAAGAACGAAATTTGCTATTCAGAATTTTATCATGGAGGAATTTGCATACTGCGGCGACGCCCTAGGGTTATTTTCTTCATGCAATAGAGCTGCTAGCAATACACATATCAACCAACAGATGGCAGTTGAGGAGAGATTAAAAGGAAGGTCTGCTTCATTTGAATTATATAGCTGATAGCATTACACAGATCAACCAGCAGAGGGCATTTTCATTTGAGGATAGATTAGAAGGAAGTTCTGCTTCAATTGAAAGCAAAGCAATCGAAAGACACCTTGATAATAGAATCATGTGGAAAAAGATTTTTTTTTAAATAGATTTCATGCTTCAAAACAAGATTTTAAAAGGGTGGTCATGGGGCTTTGATAAGTCATTGAAAACGAGAACCCATATGAAAAAACAGTAGGCGTAATCATTTCAGTATCGGTTGCAATTGATAGAATAAAAAAAAGTCCTCTGGGTGGATGTGCTATTGGACTGCTAGCTTGTAGATATTGAGCAGGCATTAGGCTAATATTGTGAACCATATGAGCCGCGCTAGGTGATATGTGCTAGGTGATATGTTTAGTACATACGCGAGAAGAGGATATGTGGATGTATTTCTGAGTGGTTTGAGGATGTATAGGTTTGTGTATCCTATTTTGTGTGTGTTCTAAATGGAAATGTGTAATTTTTGTTTGTTTTCTTCTTCTTCTTTGAGAAAAGTCCACTGTCTGTAGTGTTGTTAAAGGATGTTGTAAGGGGTATGAGATTGTGAGAGTGTTTGTAATGCGAGTTGTGTTGATGATGCAGATGTGGTGAGCTATTGAGATTGTTGTTGTTGACATGTATGTTGGTGCATGCCAATGAATTGTGAAAAGGCGCCCCAGATGCTTTGAAATGGGGCAAGATGAATAAAGCTGCTCACAGGATATTGCATCTGCTGGTAGTTGAGCTCCTCTATCACCACCTCCCGTGCTGTATCCAAGGTTGCAGTAGTAAAGTGAATTCATGAAAATGATGCAACTCTTGCATGTTTCTATGACAGTTCCAAAGTAGTAGGTGCATAGTTGCAACCCATTGACATAGAAAGCTATGGAATAGAGCAGGGTTTCTAAAAATATCCTGGACAGTCTAGCATGTGTCAACCTCCCACCATCAATTTCAGCTGGGTGAAATATGGGGAGTTAACCTAGGCATCCTTTTCAACTATTCTTTATAACAGTGCCTTTAAAAAGGCATTTGCAGTTTCCACTGAGCCTGCAATGAGAAATTGCTACAAGCACAGCTTTGCAGCAAAGTGCAGCTCGTTACTTCCATAGGATTCTTTTCTAGAGTGAACCATTTTTTTCAAAGGGGTAGGTTCCAAGCCCCTGTCATTTTGCTTGCTGTTTATAACATGAAAATGTTTAGAACAGGCCCACTATAATGCTGGGAAAGGTCATACCAGGACAGGATGTCATAGTGAGTTAATGCAGGACAGAAGGGTTTAAGAGATAGGAAGAACGAAATTTGCTATTCAGAATTTTATCATGGAGGAATTTGCATACAGCGGCGACGCCCTAGGGTTATTTTCTGCATGCGATAGAGCTGCTAGCAATACACATTTCAACCAACAGATGGCAGTTGAGGAGAGATTAAAAGGAAGATCTGCTTCATTTGAATTATATAGCTGATAGCATTACACAGATCAACCAGCAGAGGGCAATTTCATTTGAGGATAAATTAGAAGGAAGTTCTGCTTCAATTGAAAGCAAAGCAATCGAAAGACACCTTGATAATAGAATCATGTGGGAAAATATTTTTTTTAAATAGATTTCATGCTTCAAAACAAGATTTTAAAAGGGTGGTCATGGGGCTTAGATAAGTAATTGAAAACGAGAACCCATATGGAAAAAGAGTAGGCGTAATCATTTCAGTATCGGTTGGAATTGATAGAATAAAAAAAAGTCCTCTGGGAGGATGTGCTATTGGACTGCTAGCTTGTAGATATTGAGCAGGCATTAGGCTAATATTGTGAACCATATGAGCCGCGCTAGGTGATATGTGCTAGGTGATATGTTTAGTACATACGCGAGAAGAGGATATGTGGTAGTATTTCTGAGTGGTTTGAGGATGTATAGGTTTGTGTATCCTATTTTGTGTGTGTTCTAAATGGAAATGTGTATTTTTTGTTTGTTTTCTTCTTCTTCTTTGAGAAAAGTCCACTGTCTGTAGTGTTGTTAAAGGATGTTGTAGGGGGTATGAGATTGAGAGTGTTTATAATGCGAGTTGTGTTGATGATGCAGATGTGGTGAGCTATTGAGATTGTTGTTGTTGACATGTATGTTGGTGCATGCCAATGAATTGTGAAAAGGCGCCCCAGATGCTTTGAAATGGGGCATGATGAATAAAGCTGCTCACAGGATATTGCATCTGCTGGTAGTTGAGCTCCTCTATCACCACCTCCCGTGCTGTATCCAAGGTTGCAGTAGTAAAGTGAATTCATGAAAATGATGCAACTCTTGCATGTTTCTATGACAGTTCCAAAGTAGTAGGTGCATAGTTGCAACCCATTGACATAGAAAGCTATGGAATAGAGCAGGGTTTCTAAAAAATCTCCTTGACAGTCTTGCATGAATCAACCTCCCACCATCAATTTCATCTGGGTGAACTATGGGGAGTTAACCTAGGCATCCTTTTCAACTATTCTTTATAACAGTGCCTTTAAAAAGGCATTTGCAGTTTCCACTGGGCCTGCAATGAGAAATTGCTAAAAGCACAGTTTTGCAGCAAAGTGCAGCTCATTACTTCCATAGGATTCTTTTCTACAGTGACCCAATATTTTCAAAGGGGTAGGTTCCAAGCCCCTGTCATTTTGCTTGCTGTTTATAACATGAAAATGTTTAGAACAGGCCCACTATAATGCTGCTAAAAGTCATACCAGGACAGGATGTCATAGTGAGTTAATGCAGGACAGAAGGGTTTAAAAGATAGGAAGAACGAAATTTGCTATTCAGAATTTTATCATGGAGGAATTTGCATACTGCGGCGACGCCCTAGGGTTATTTTCTTCATGCAATAGAGCTGCTAGCAATACACATATCAACCAACAGATGGCAGTTGAGGAGAGATTAAAAGGAAGGTCTGCTTCATTTGAATTATATAGCTGATAGCATTACACAGATCAACCAGCAGAGGGCATTTTCATTTGAGGATAGATTAGAAGGAAGTTCTGCTTCAATTGAAAGCAAAGCAATCGAAAGACACCTTGATAATAGAATCATGTGGAAAAAGATTTTTTTTTAAATAGATTTCATGCTTCAAAACAAGATTTTAAAAGGGTGGTCATGGGGCTTTGATAAGTCATTGAAAACGAGAACCCATATGAAAAAACAGTAGGCGTAATCATTTCAGTATCGGTTGCAATTGATAGAATAAAAAAAAGTCCTCTGGGTGGATGTGCTATTGGACTGCTAGCTTGTAGATATTGAGCAGGCATTAGGCTAATATTGTGAACCATATGAGCCGCGCTAGGTGATATGTGCTAGGTGATATGTTTAGTACATACGCGAGAAGAGGATATGTGGATGTATTTCTGAGTGGTTTGAGGATGTATAGGTTTGTGTATCCTATTTTGTGTGTGTTCTAAATGGAAATGTGTAATTTTTGTTTGTTTTCTTCTTCTTCTTTGAGAAAAGTCCACTGTCTGTAGTGTTGTTAAAGGATGTTGTAAGGGGTATGAGATTGTGAGAGTGTTTGTAATGCGAGTTGTGTTGATGATGCAGATGTGGTGAGCTATTGAGATTGTTGTTGTTGACATGTATGTTGGTGCATGCCAATGAATTGTGAAAAGGCGCCCCAGATGCTTTGAAATGGGGCAAGATGAATAAAGCTGCTCACAGGATATTGCATCTGCTGGTAGTTGAGCTCCTCTATCACCACCTCCCGTGCTGTATCCAAGGTTGCAGTAGTAAAGTGAATTCATGAAAATGATGCAACTCTTGCATGTTTCTATGACAGTTCCAAAGTAGTAGGTGCATAGTTGCAACCCATTGACATAGAAAGCTATGGAATAGAGCAGGGTTTCTAAAAATATCCTGGACAGTCTAGCATGTGTCAACCTCCCACCATCAATTTCAGCTGGGTGAAATATGGGGAGTTAACCTAGGCATCCTTTTCAACTATTCTTTATAACAGTGCCTTTAAAAAGGCATTTGCAGTTTCCACTGAGCCTGCAATGAGAAATTGCTACAAGCACAGCTTTGCAGCAAAGTGCAGCTCGTTACTTCCATAGGATTCTTTTCTAGAGTGAACCATTTTTTTCAAAGGGGTAGGTTCCAAGCCCCTGTCATTTTGCTTGCTGTTTATAACATGAAAATGTTTAGAACAGGCCCACTATAATGCTGGGAAAGGTCATACCAGGACAGGATGTCATAGTGAGTTAATGCAGGACAGAAGGGTTTAAGAGATAGGAAGAACGAAATTTGCTATTCAGAATTTTATCATGGAGGAATTTGCATACAGCGGCGACGCCCTAGGGTTATTTTCTGCATGCGATAGAGCTGCTAGCAATACACATTTCAACCAACAGATGGCAGTTGAGGAGAGATTAAAAGGAAGATCTGCTTCATTTGAATTATATAGCTGATAGCATTACACAGATCAACCAGCAGAGGGCAATTTCATTTGAGGATAAATTAGAAGGAAGTTCTGCTTCAATTGAAAGCAAAGCAATCGAAAGACACCTTGATAATAGAATCATGTGGGAAAATATTTTTTTTAAATAGATTTCATGCTTCAAAACAAGATTTTAAAAGGGTGGTCATGGGGCTTAGATAAGTAATTGAAAACGAGAACCCATATGGAAAAAGAGTAGGCGTAATCATTTCAGTATCGGTTGGAATTGATAGAATAAAAAAAAGTCCTCTGGGAGGATGTGCTATTGGACTGCTAGCTTGTAGATATTGAGCAGGCATTAGGCTAATATTGTGAACCATATGAGCCGCGCTAGGTGATATGTGCTAGGTGATATGTTTAGTACATACGCGAGAAGAGGATATGTGGTAGTATTTCTGAGTGGTTTGAGGATGTATAGGTTTGTGTATCCTATTTTGTGTGTGTTCTAAATGGAAATGTGTATTTTTTGTTTGTTTTCTTCTTCTTCTTTGAGAAAAGTCCACTGTCTGTAGTGTTGTTAAAGGATGTTGTAGGGGGTATGAGATTGAGAGTGTTTATAATGCGAGTTGTGTTGATGATGCAGATGTGGTGAGCTATTGAGATTGTTGTTGTTGACATGTATGTTGGTGCATGCCAATGAATTGTGAAAAGGCGCCCCAGATGCTTTGAAATGGGGCATGATGAATAAAGCTGCTCACAGGATATTGCATCTGCTGGTAGTTGAGCTCCTCTATCACCACCTCCCGTGCTGTATCCAAGGTTGCAGTAGTAAAGTGAATTCATGAAAATGATGCAACTCTTGCATGTTTCTATGACAGTTCCAAAGTAGTAGGTGCATAGTTGCAACCCATCGACATAGAAAGCTATGGAATAGAGCAGGGTTTCTAAAAAATCTCCTTGACAGTCTTGCATGAGTCAACCTCCCACCATCAATTTCAGCTGGGTGAACTATGGGGAGTTAACCTAGGCATTCTTTTCAACTATTCTTCATAACAGTGCCTTTAAAAAGGCATTTGCAGTTTCCACTGGGCCTGCAATTAGAAATTGCTACAAGCACAGCTTTGCAGCAAAGTGCAGCTCATTACTTCCATAGGATTCTTTTCTAGAGTGAACCATTTTTTTTCAAAGGGGTAGGTTCCAAGCCCCTGTCATTTTGCTTGCTGTTTATAACATGAAAATGTTTAGAACAGGCCCACTATAATGCTGGGAAAGGTCATACCAGGACAGGATGTCATAGTGAGTTAATGCAGGACAGAAGGGTTTAAGAGATAGGAAGAACGAAATTTGCTATTCAGAATTTTATCATGGAGGAATTTGCATACAGCGGCGACGCCCTAGAGTTATTTTCTGCATGCAATAGAGCTGCTAGCAATACACATTTCAACCAACAGATGGCAGTTGAGGAGAGATTAAAAGGAAGATCTGCTTCATTTGAATTATATAGCTGATAGCATTACACAGATCAACCAGCAGAGGGCAATTTCATTTGAGGATAAATTAGAAGGAAGTTCTGCTTCAATTGAAAGCAAAGCAATCGAAAGACACCTTGATAATAGAATCATGTGGGAAAATATTTTTTTTAAATAGATTTCATGCTTCAAAACAAGATTTTAAAAGGGTGGTCATGGGGCTTAGATAAGTAATTGAAAACGAGAACCCATATGGAAAAAGAGTAGGCGTAATCATTTCAGTATCGGTTGGAATTGATAGAATAAAAAAAAGTCCTCTGGGTGGATGTGCTATTGGACTGCTAGCTTGTAGATATTGAGCAGGCATTAGGCTAATATTGTGAACCATATGAGCCGCGCTAGGTGATATGTGCTAGGTGATATGTTTAGTACATACGCGAGAAGAGGATATGTGGTAGTATTTCTGAGTGGTTTGAGGATGTATAGGTTTGTGTATCCTATTTTGTGTGTGTTCTAAATGGAAATGTGTATTTTTTGTTTGTTTTCTTCTTCTTCTTTGAGAAAAGTCCAATGTCTGTAGTGTTGTTAAAGGATGTTGTAGGGGGTATGAGATTGAGAGTGTTTATAATGCGAGTTGTGTTGATGATGCAGATGTGGTGAGCTATTGAGATTGTTGTTGTTGACATGTATGTTGGTGCATGCCAATGAATTGTGAAAAGGCGCCCCAGATGCTTTGAAATGGGGCATGATGAATAAAGCTGCTCACAGGATATTGCATCTGCTGGTAGTTGAGCTCCTCTATCACCACCTCCCGTGCTGTATCCAAGGTTGCAGTAGTAAAGTGAATTCATGAAAATGATGCAACTCTTGCATGTTTCTATGACAGTTCCAAAGTAGTAGGTGCATAGTTGCAACCCATTGACATAGAAAGCTATGGAATAGAGCAGGGTTTCTAAAAAATCTCCTTGACAGTCTTGCATGAATCAACCTCCCACCATCAATTTCATCTGGGTGAACTATGGGGAGTTAACCTAGGCATCCTTTTCAACTATTCTTTATAACAGTGCCTTTAAAAAGGCATTTGCAGTTTCCACTGGGCCTGCAATGAGAAATTGCTAAAAGCACAGTTTTGCAGCAAAGTGCAGCTCATTACTTCCATAGGATTCTTTTCTACAGTGACCCAATATTTTCAAAGGGGTAGGTTCCAAGCCCCTGTCATTTTGCTTGCTGTTTATAACATGAAAATGTTTAGAACAGGCCCACTATAATGCTGCTAAAAGTCATACCAGGACAGGATGTCATAGTGAGTTAATGCAGGACAGAAGGGTTTAAAAGATAGGAAGAATGAAATTTGCTATTCAGAATTTTATCATGGAGGAATTTGCATACTGCGGCGACGCCCTAGGGTTATTTTCTTCATGCAATAGAGCTGCTAGCAATACACATATCAACCAACAGATGGCAGTTGAGGAGAGATTAAAAGGAAGGTCTGCTTCATTTGAATTATATAGCTGATAGCATTACACAGATCAACCAGCAGAGGGCATTTTCATTTGAGGATAGATTAGAAGGAAGTTCTGCTTCAATTGAAAGCAAAGCAATCGAAAGACACCTTGATAATAGAATCATGTGGAAAAAGATTTTTTTTTAAATAGATTTCATGCTTCAAAACAAGATTTTAAAAGGGTGGTCATGGGGCTTTGATAAGTCATTGAAAACGAGAACCCATATGAAAAAACAGTAGGCGTAATCATTTCAGTATCGGTTGCAATTGATAGAATAAAAAAAAGTCCTCTGGGTGGATGTGCTATTGGACTGCTAGCTTGTAGATATTGAGCAGGCATTAGGCTAATATTGTGAACCATATGAGCCGCGCTAGGTGATATGTGCTAGGTGATATGTTTAGTACATACGCGAGAAGAGGATATGTGGATGTATTTCTGAGTGGTTTGAGGATGTATAGGTTTGTGTATCCTATTTTGTGTGTGTTCTAAATGGAAATGTGTAATTTTTGTTTGTTTTCTTCTTCTTCTTTGAGAAAAGTCCACTGTCTGTAGTGTTGTTAAAGGATGTTGTAGGGGGTATGAGATTGTGAGAGTGTTTGTAATGCGAGTTGTGTTGATGATGCAGATGTGGTGAGCTATTGAGATTGTTGTTGTTGACATGTATGTTGGTGCATGCCAATGAATTGTGAAAAGGCGCCCCAGATGCTTTGAAATGGGGCAAGATGAATAAAGCTGCTCACAGGATATTGCATCTGCTGGTAGTTGAGCTCCTCTATCACCACCTCCCGTGCTGTATCCAAGGTTGCAGTAGTAAAGTGAATTCATGAAAATGATGCAACTCTTGCATGTTTCTATGACAGTTCCAAAGTAGTAGGTGCATAGTTGCAACCCATTGACATAGAAAGCTATGGAATAGAGCAGGGTTTCTAAAAATATCCTGGACAGTCTAGCATGTGTCAACCTCCCACCATCAATTTCAGCTGGGTGAAATATGGGGAGTTAACCTAGGCATCCTTTTCAACTATTCTTTATAACAGTGCCTTTAAAAAGGCATTTGCAGTTTCCAATGAGCCTGCAATGAGAAATTGCTACAAGCACAGCTTTGCAGCAAAGTGCAGCTCGTTACTTCCATAGGATTCTTTTCTAGAGTGAACCATTTTTTTCAAAGGGGTAGGTTCCAAGCCCCTGTCATTTTGCTTGCTGTTTATAACATGAAAATGTTTAGAACAGGCCCACTATAATGCTGGGAAAGGTCATACCAGGACAGGATGTCATAGTGAGTTAATGCAGGACAGAAGGGTTTAAGAGATAGGAAGAACGAAATTTGCTATTCAGAATTTTATCATGGAGGAATTTGCATACAGCGGCGACGCCCTAGGGTTATTTTCTGCATGCGATAGAGCTGCTAGCAATACACATTTCAACCAACAGATGGCAGTTGAGGAGAGATTAAAAGGAAGATCTGCTTCATTTGAATTATATAGCTGATAGCATTACACAGATCAACCAGCAGAGGGCAATTTCATTTGAGGATAAATTAGAAGGAAGTTCTGCTTCAATTGAAAGCAAAGCAATCGAAAGACACCTTGATAATAGAATCATGTGGGAAAATATTTTTTTTAAATAGATTTCATGCTTCAAAACAAGATTTTAAAAGGGTGGTCATGGGGCTTAGATAAGTCATTGAAAACGAGAACCCATATGGAAAAAGAGTAGGCGTAATCATTTCAGTATCAGTTGGAATTGATAGAATAAAAAAAAGTCCTCTGGGTGGATGTGCTATTGGACTGCTAGCTTGTAGATATTGAGCAGGCATTAGGCTAATATTGTGAACCATATGAGCCGCGCTAGGTGATATGTGCTAGGTGATATGTTTAGTACATACGCGAGAAGAGGATATGTGGTAGTATTTCTGAGTGGTTTGAGGATGTATAGGTTTGTGTATCCTATTTTGTGTGTGTTTTCTAAATGGAAGTGTGTAATTTTTGTTTGTTTTCTTCTTCTTCTTTGAGAAAAGTCCACTGTCTGTAGTGTTGTTAAATGATGTTGTAGGGGGTATGAGATTGTGAGAGTGTTTGTAATGCGAGTTGTGTTGATGATGCAGATGTGGTGAGCTATTGAGATTGTTGTTGTCGACATGTATGTTGGTGCATGCCAATGAATTGTGAAAAGGCGCCCCAGATGCTTTGAAATGGGGCATGATGAATAAAGCTGCTCACAGGATATTGCATCAGCTGGTAGTTGAGCTCCTCTATCACCACCTCCCGTGCTGTATCCAAGGTTGCAGTAGTAAAGTGAATTCATGAAAATGATGCAACTCTTGCATGTTTCTATGACAGTTCCAAAGTAGTAGGTGCATAGTTGCAACCCATTGACATAGAAAGCTATGGAATAGAGCAGGGTTTCTAAAAATCTCCTGGACAGTCTTGCATGAGTCAACCTCCCACCATCAATTTCAGCTGGGTGAACTATGGGGAGTTAACCTAGGCATTCTTTTCAACTATTCTTCATAACAGTGCCTTTAAAAAGGCATTTGCAGTTTCCACTGGGCCTGCAATTAGAAATTGCTACAAGCACAGCTTTGCAGCAAAGTGCAGCTCATTACTTCCATAGGATTCTTTTCTAGAGTGAACCATTTTTTTTCAAAGGGGTAGGTTCCAAGCCCCTGTCATTTTGCTTGCTGTTTATAACATGAAAATGTTTAGAACAGGCCCACTATAATGCTGGGAAAGGTCATACCAGGACAGGATGTCATAGTGAGTTAATGCAGGACAGAAGGGTTTAAGAGATAGGAAGAACGAAATTTGCTATTCAGAATTTTATCATGGAGGAATTTGCATACAGCGGCGACGCCCTAGAGTTATTTTCTGCATGCAATAGAGCTGCTAGCAATACACATTTCAACCAACAGATGGCAGTTGAGGAGAGATTAAAAGGAAGATCTGCTTCATTTGAATTATATAGCTGATAGCATTACACAGATCAACCAGCAGAGGGCAATTTCATTTGAGGATAAATTAGAAGGAAGTTCTGCTTCAATTGAAAGCAAAGCAATCGAAAGACACCTTGATAATAGAATCATGTGGGAAAATATTTTTTTTAAATAGATTTCATGCTTCAAAACAAGATTTTAAAAGGGTGGTCATGGGGCTTAGATAAGTAATTGAAAACGAGAACCCATATGGAAAAAGAGTAGGCGTAATCATTTCAGTATCGGTTGGAATTGATAGAATAAAAAAAAGTCCTCTGGGTGGATGTGCTATTGGACTGCTAGCTTGTAGATATTGAGCAGGCATTAGGCTAATATTGTGAACCATATGAGCCGCGCTAGGTGATATGTGCTAGGTGATATGTTTAGTACATACGCGAGAAGAGGATATGTGGTAGTATTTCTGAGTGGTTTGAGGATGTATAGGTTTGTGTATCCTATTTTGTGTGTGTTCTAAATGGAAATGTGTATTTTTTGTTTGTTTTCTTCTTCTTCTTTGAGAAAAGTCCAATGTCTGTAGTGTTGTTAAAGGATGTTGTAGGGGGTATGAGATTGAGAGTGTTTATAATGCGAGTTGTGTTGATGATGCAGATGTGGTGAGCTATTGAGATTGTTGTTGTTGACATGTATGTTGGTGCATGCCAATGAATTGTGAAAAGGCGCCCCAGATGCTTTGAAATGGGGCATGATGAATAAAGCTGCTCACAGGATATTGCATCTGCTGGTAGTTGAGCTCCTCTATCACCACCTCCCGTGCTGTATCCAAGGTTGCAGTAGTAAAGTGAATTCATGAAAATGATGCAACTCTTGCATGTTTCTATGACAGTTCCAAAGTAGTAGGTGCATAGTTGCAACCCATTGACATAGAAAGCTATGGAATAGAGCAGGGTTTCTAAAAAATCTCCTTGACAGTCTTGCATGAATTAACCTCCCACCATCAATTTCATCTGGGTGAACTATGGGGAGTTAACCTAGGCATCCTTTTCAACTATTCTTTATAACAGTGCCTTTAAAAAGGCATTTGCAGTTTCCACTGGGCCTGCAATGAGAAATTGCTACAAGCACAGCTTTGCAGCAAAGTGCAGCTCATTACTTCCATAGGATTCTTTTCTAGAGTGAACCATTTTTTTTCAAAGGGGTAGGTTCCAAGCCCCTGTCATTTTGCTTGCTGTTTATAACATGAAAATGTTTAGAACAGGCCCACTATAATGCTGGGAAAGGTCATACCAGGACAGGATGTCATAGTGAGTTAATGCAGGACAGAAGGGTTTAAGAGATAGGAAGAACGAAATTTGCAATTCAGAATTTTATCATGGAGGAATTTGCATACAGCGGCGACGCCCTAGGGTTATTTTCTGCATGCAATAGAGCTGCTAGCAATACACATTTCAACCAACAGATGGCAGTTGAGGAGAGATTAAAAGGAAGGTCTGCTTCATTTGAATTATATAGCTGATAGCATTACACAGATCAACCAGCAGAGGGCAATTTCATTTGAGGATAAATTAGAAGGAAATTCTGCTTCAATTGAAAGCAAAGCAATCGAAAGACACCTTGATAATAGAATCATGTGGAAAAAGATTTTTTTTAAATAGATTTCATGCTTCAAAACAAGATTTTAAAAGGGTGGTCATGGGGCTTAGATAAGTCATTGAAAACGAGAACCCATATGGAAAAAGAGTAGGCGTAATCATTTCAGTATCAGTTGGAATTGATAGAATAAAAAAAAGTCCTCTGGGTGGATGTGCTATTGGACTGCTAGCTTGTAGATATTGAGCAGGCATTAGGCTAATATTGTGAACCATATGAGCCGCGCTAGGTGATATGTGCTAGGTGATATGTTTAGTACATACGCGAGAAGAGGATATGTGGTAGTATTTCTGAGTGGTTTGAGGATGTATAGGTTTGTGTATCCTATTTTGTGTGTGTTTTCTAAATGGAAGTGTGTAATTTTTGTTTGTTTTCTTCTTCTTCTTTGAGAAAAGTCCACTGTCTGTAGTGTTGTTAAAGGATGTTGTAGGGGGTATGAGATTGTGAGAGTGTTTGTAATGCGAGTTGTGTTGATGATGCAGATGTGGTGAGCTATTGAGATTGTTGTTGTCGACATGTATGTTGGTGCATGCCAATGAATTGTGAAAAGGCGCCCCAGATGCTTTGAAATGGGGCATGATGAATAAAGCTGCTCACAGGATATTGCATCAGCTGGTAGTTGAGCTCCTCTATCACCACCTCCCGTGCTGTATCCAAGGTTGCAGTAGTAAAGTGAATTCATGAAAATGATGCAACTCTTGCATGTTTCTATGACAGTTCCAAAGTAGTAGGTGCATAGTTGCAACCCATTGACATAGAAAGCTATGGAATAGAGCAGGGTTTCTAAAAATCTCCTGGACAGTCTTGCATGAGTCAACCTCCCACCATCAATTTCAGCTGGGTGAACTATGGGGAGTTAACCTAGGCATTCTTTTCAACTATTCTTCATAACAGTGCCTTTAAAAAGGCATTTGCAGTTTCCACTGGGCCTGCAATTAGAAATTGCTACAAGCACAGCTATGCAGCAAAGTGCAGCTCATTACTTCCATAGGATTCTTTTCTAGAGTGAACCATTTTTTTTCAAAGGGGTAGGTTCCAAGCCCCTGTCATTTTGCTTGCTGTTTATAACATGAAAATGTTTAGAACAGGCCCACTATAATGCTGGGAAAGGTCATACCAGGACAGGATGTCATAGTGAGTTAATGCAGGACAGAAGGGTTTAAGAGATAGGAAGAACGAAATTTGCTATTCAGAATTTTATCATGGAGGAATTTGCATACAGCGGCGACGCCCTAGAGTTATTTTCTGCATGCAATAGAGCTGCTAGCAATACACATTTCAACCAACAGATGGCAGTTGAGGAGAGATTAAAAGGAAGGTCTGCTTCATTTGAATTATATAGCTGATAGCATTACACAGATCAACCAGCAGAGGGCAATTTCATTTGAGGATAAATTAGAAGGAAGTTCTGCTTCAATTGAAAGCAAAGCAATCGAAAGACACCTTGATAATAGAATCATGTGGAAAAAGATTTTTTTTAAATAGATTTCATACTTCAAAACAAGATTTTAAAAGGGTGGTCATGGGGCTTAGATAAGTCATTGAAAACGAGAACCCATATGGAAAAAGAGTAGGCGTAATCATTTCAGTATCGGTTGGAATTGATAGAATAAAAAAAAGTCCTCTGGGTGGATGTGCTATTGGACTGCTAGCTTGTAGATATTGAGCAGGCATTAGGCTAATATTGTGAACCATATGAGCCGCGCTAGGTGATATGTTTAGTACATACGCGAGAAGAGGATATGTGGTAGTATTTCTGAGTGGTTTGAGGATGTATAGGTTTGTGTATCCTATTTTGTGTGTGTTCTAAATGGAAGTGTGTAATTTTTATTTGTTTTCTTCTTCTTCTTCTTCTTTGAGAAAAGTCCACTGTCTGTAATGTTGTTAAAGGATGTTGTAGGGGGTATGAGATTGTGAGAGTGTTTGTAATGCGAGTTGTGTTGATGATGCAGATGTGGTGAGCTATTGAGATTGTTGTTGTTGACATGTATGTTGGTGCATGCCAATGAATTGTGAAAAGGCGCCCCAGATGCTTTGAAATGGGGCATGATGAATAAAGCTGCTCACAGGATATTGCATCTGCTGGTAGTTGAGCTCCTCTATCACCACCTCCAGTGCTGTATCCAAGGTTGCAATAGTAAAGTAAATTCATGAAAATGATGCAACTCTTGCATGTTTCTATGACAGTGCCAAAGAAGTAGGTGCATACTTGCAACCTATTGACATAGAAAGCTATGGAATAGAGCAGGGTTTCTAAAAAGCTCCTGGACAGTCTAGCATGAGTCAACCTCCCACCATCAAGTTCAGCTGGGTGAACTATGGGCAGTTAACTTAGGCATCTTTTTCAACTATTCTTTATAACAATGCCATCAAAAAGGCATTTGCAGTTTCCACTGGACCTGCAATGAGAAATTGCTAAAAGCACATCATTGCAGCAAAGTGCAACTCATTACTTCCATAGGATTCTTTACTACAGTGACCCAATATTTTCAAAGGGGTAGGTTCCAAGCCCCTGTCATTTTGCTTGCTGTTTATAACATGAAAATGTTTAGAACAGGCCCACTATAATGCTGGGAAAAGTCATACCAGGACAGGATGTCATAGTGAGTTAATGCAGGACAGAAGGGTTTAAAAGATAGGAAGAACGAAATTTGCTATTCAGAATTTTATCATGGAGGAATTTGCATACTGCGGCGACGCCCTAGGGTTATTTTCTGCATGCAATAGAGCTGCTAGCAATACACATATCAACCAACAGATGGCAGTTGAGGAGAGATTAAAAGGAAGGTCTGCTTCATTTGAATTATATAGCTGATAGCATTACACAGATCAACCAGCAGAGGGCATTTTCATTTGAGGATAAATTAGAAGGAAATTCTGCTTCAATTGAAAGCAAAGCAATCGAAAGACACCTTGATAATAGAATCATGTGGAAAAAGATTTTTTTTTAAATAGATTTCATGCTTCAAAACAAGATTTTAAAAGGGTGGTCATGGGGCTTTGATAAGTCATTGAAAACGAGAACCCATATGGAAAAAGAGTAGGCGTAATCATTTCAGTATCGGTTGGAATTGATAGAATAAAAAAAAGTCCTCTGGGTGGATGTGCTATTGGACTGCTAGCTTGTAGATATTGAGCAGGCATTAGGCTAATATTGTGAACCATATGAGCCGCGCTAGGTGATATGTTTAGTACATACGCGAGAAGAGGATATGTGGTAGTATTTCTGAGTGGTTTGAGGATGTATAGGTTTGTGTATCCTATTTTGTGTGTGTTCTAAATGGAAATGTGTAATTTTTGTTTGTTTTCTTCTTCTTCTTTGAGAAAAGTCCACTGTCTGTAGTGTTGTTAAAGGATGTTGTAGGGGGTATGAGATTGTGAGAGTGTTTGTAATGCGAGTTGTGTTGATGATGCAGATGTGGTGAGCTATTGAGATTGTTATTGTTGACATGTATGTTGGTGCATGCCAATGAATTGTGAAAAGGCGCCCCAGATGCTTTGAAATGGGGCATGATGAATAAAGCTGCTCACAGGATATTGCATCTGCTGGTAGTTGAGCTCCTCTATCACCACCTCCCGTGCTGTATCCAAGGTTGCAGTAGTAAAGTGAATTCATGAAAATGATGCAACTCTTGCATGTTTCTATGACAGTTCCAAAGTAGTAGGTGCATAGTTGCAACCCATTGACATAGAAAGCTATGGAATAGAGCAGGGTTTCTAAAAATCTCCTGGACAGTCTAGCATGAGTCAACCTCCCACCATCAATTTCAGCTGGGTGAACTATGGGGAGTTAACCTAGGCATCCTTTTCAACTATTCTTTATAACAGTGCCTTTAAAAAGGCATTTGCAGTTTCCACTGGGCCTGCAATGAGAAATCGCTACAAGCACAGCTTTTCAGCAAAGTGCAGCTCATTACTTCCATAGGATTCTTTTCTAGAGTGAACCATTTTTTTTCAAAGGGGTAGGTTCCAAGCCCCTGTCATTTTGCTTGCTGTTTATAACATGAAAATGTTTAGAACAGGCCCACTATAATGCTGGGAAAGGTCATACCAGGACAGGATGTCATAGTGAGTTAATGCAGGACAGAAGGGTTTAAGAGATAGGTAGAACGAAATTTGCTATTCAGAATTTTATCATGGAGGAATTTGCATACAGCGGCGACGCCCTAGGGTTATTTTCTGCATGCAATAGAGCTGCTAGCAATACACATTTCAACCAACAGATGGCAGTTGAGGAGAGATTAAAAGGAAGGTCTGCTTCATTTGAATTATATAGCTGATAGCATTACACAGATCAACCAGCAGAGGGCAATTTCATTTGAGGATAAATTAGAAGGAAGTTCTGCTTCAATTGAAAGCAAAGCAATCGAAAGACACCTTGATAATAGAATCATGTGGAAAAAGATTTTTTTTAAATAGATTTCATGCTTCAAAACAAGATTTTAAAAGGGTGGTCATGGGGCTTAGATAAGTCATTGAAAACGAGAACCCATATGGAAAAAGAGTAGGCGTAATCATTTCAGTATCGGTTGGAATTGATAGAATAAAAAAAGGCCTCTGGGTGGATGTGCTATTGGACTGCTAGCTTGTAGATATTGAGCAGGCATTAGGCTAATATTGTGAACCATATGAGCCGCGCTAGGTGATATGTGCTAGGTGATATGTTTAGTACATACGCGAGAAGAGGATATGTGGTAGTATTTCTGAGTGGTTTGAGGATGTATAGGTTTGTGTATCCTATTTTGTGTGTGTTCTAAATGGAAATGTGTAATTTTTGTTTGTTTTCTTCTTCTTCTTTGAGAAAAGTCCACTGTCTGTAATGTTGTTAAAGGATGTTGTAGGGGGTATGAGATTGTGAGAGTGTTTGTAATGTGAGTTGTGTTGATGATGCAGATGTGGTGAGCTATTGAGATTGTTGTTGTTGACATGTATGTTGGTGCATGCCAATGAATTGTGAAAAGGCGCCCCAGATGCTTTGAAATGGGGCATGATGAATAAAGCTGCTCACAGGATATTGCATCTGCTGGTAGTTGAGCTCCTCTATCACCACCTCCCGTGCTGTATCCAAGGTTGCAGTAGTAAAGTGAATTCATGAAAATGATGCAACTCTTGCATGTTTCTATGACAGTTCCAAAGTAGTAGGTGCATAGTTGCAACCCATTGACATAGAAAGCTATGGAATAGAGCAGGGTTTCTAAAAATCTCCTGGACAGTCTAGCATGAGTCAACCTCCCACCATCAATTTCAGCTGGGTGAACTATGGGGAGTTAACCTAGGCATCCTTTTCAACTATTCTTTATAACAGTGCCTTTAAAAAGGCATTTGCAGTTTCCACTGGGCCTGCAATGAGAAATCGCTACAAGCACAGCTTTTCAGCAAAGTGCAGCTCATTACTTCCATAGGATTCTTTTCTAGAGTGAACCATTTTTTTTCAAAGGGGTAGGTTCCAAGCCCCTGTCATTTTGCTTGCTGTTTATAACATGAAAATGTTTAGAACAGGCCCACTATGATGCTGGGAAAGGTCATACCAGGACAGGATGTCATAGTGAGTTAATGCAGGACAGAAGGGTTTAAGAGATAGGTAGAACGAAATTTGCTATTCAGAATTTTATCATGGAGGAATTTGCATACAGCGGCGACGCCCTAGGGTTATTTTCTGCATGCAATAGAGCTGCTAGCAATACACATTTCAACCAACAGATGGCAGTTGAGGAGAGATTAAAAGGAAGGTCTGCTTCATTTGAATTATATAGCTGATAGCATTACACAGATCAACCAGCAGAGGGCAATTTCATTTGAGGATAAATTAGAAGGAAGTTCTGCTTCAATTGAAAGCAAAGCAATCGAAAGACACCTTGATAATAGAATCATGTGGAAAAAGATTTTTTTTAAATAGATTTCATGCTTCAAAACAAGATTTTAAAAGGGTGGTCATGGGGCTTAGATAAGTCATTGAAAACGAGAACCCATATGGAAAAAGAGTAGGCGTAATCATTTCAGTATCGGTTGGAATTGATAGAATAAAAAAAAGTCCTCTGGGTGGATGTGCTATTGGACTGCTAGCTTGTAGATATTGAGCAGGCATTAGGCTAATATTGTGAACCATATGAGCCGCGCTAGGTGATATGTTTAGTACATACGCGAGAAGAGGATATGTGGTAGTATTTCTGAGTGGTTTGAGGATGTATAGGTTTGTGTATCCTATTTTGTGTGTGTTCTAAATGGAAGTGTGTAATTTTTGTTTGTTTTCTTCTTTGAGAAAAGTCCACTGTCTGTAGTGTTGTTAAAGGATGTTGTAGGGGGTATGAGATTGTGAGAGTGTTTGTAATGCGAGTTGTGTTGATGATGCAGATGTGGTGAGCTATTGAGATTGTTGTTGTTGACATGTATGTTGGTGCATGCCAATGAATTGTGAAAAGGAGCCCCAGATGCTTTGAAATGGGGCATGATGAATAAAGCTGCTCACAGGATATTGCATCAGCTGGTAGTTGAGCTACTCTATCACCACCTCCCGTGCTGTATCCAAGGTTGCAGTAGTAAAGTGAATTCATGAAAATGATGCAACTCTTGCATGTTTCTATGACAGTTCCAAAGTAGTAGGTGCATAGTTTCAACCCATTGACATAGAAAGCTATGGAATAGAGCAGGGTTTCTAAAACTCTCCTGGACAGTCTAGCATGAGTCAACCTCCCACCATCAATTTCAGCTGGGTGAACAATGGGGAGTTAACCTAGGCATCCTTTTCAACTATTCTTTATAACAGTGCCTTCAAAAAGGCATTTTCAGTTTCCACTGGGCCTGCAATAAGAAATTGCTACAAGCACAGCTTTGCGGCAAAGTGCAGCTCATTACTTCCATAGGATTCTTTTCTAGAGTGACCCATTATTTTCAAAGGGGTAGGTTCCAAGCCCCTGTCATTTTGCTTGCTGTTTATAACATGAAAATGTTTAGAACAGGCCCACTATAATGCTGGGAAAAGTCATACCAGGACAGGATGTCATAGTGAGTTAATGCAGGACAGAAGGGTTTAAAAGATAGGAAGAACGAAATTTGCTATTCAGAATTTTATCATGGAGGAATTTGCATACTGCGGCGACGCCCTAGGGTTATTTTCTGCATGCAATAGAGCTGCTAGCAATACACATATCAACCAACAGATGGCAGTTGAGGAGAGATTAAAAGGAAGGTCTGCTTCATTTGAATTATATAGCTGATAGCATTACACAGATCAACCAGCAGAGGGCATTTTCATTTGAGGATAAATTAGAAGGAAGTTCTGCTTCAATTGAAAGCAAAGCAATCGAAAGACACCTTGATAATAGAATCATGTGGAAAAAGATTTTTTTTTAAATAGATTTCATGCTTCAAAACAAGATTTTAAAAGGGTGGTCATGGGGCTTAGATAAGTCATTGAAAACGAGAACCCATATGAAAAAACAGTAGGCGTAATCATTTCAGTATCGGTTGCAATTGATAGAATAAAAAAAAGTCCTCTGGGTGGATGTGCTATTGGACTGCTAGCTTGTAGATATTGAGCAGGCATTAGGCTAATATTGTGAACCATATGAGCCGCGCTAGGTGATATGTGCTAGGTGATATGTTTAGTACATACGCGAGAAGAGGATATGTGGTAGTATTTCTGAGTGGTTTGAGGATGTATAGGTTTGTGTATCCTATTTTGTGTGTGTTCTAAATGGAAATGTGTAATTTTTGTTTGTTTTCTTCTTCTTCTTTGAGAAAAGTCCACTGTCTGTAGTGTTGTTAACCCCTTAAGGACTAAACTTCTGGAATAAAAGGGAATCATGACATGTCACACATGTCATGTGTCCTTAAGGGGTTAAAGGATGTTGTAGGGGGTATGAGATTGTGAGAGTGTTTGTAATGCGAGTTGTGTTGATGATGCAGATGTGGTGAGCTATTGAGATTGTTGTTGTTGACATGTATGTTGGTGCATGCCAATGAATTGTGAAAAGGAGCCCCAGATGCTTTGAAATGGGGCATGATGAATAAAGCTGCTCACAGCATATTGCATCGGCTGGTAGTTGAGCTCCTCTATCACCACCTCCCGTGCTGTATCCAAGTTTGCAGTAGTAAATTGAATTCATGAAAATGATGCAACTCTTGCATGTTTCTATGACAGTTCCAAAGTAGTAGGTGCATAGTTGCAACCCATTGACATATAAAGCTATGGAATAGAGCAGGGCTTCTAAAAATTTCCTGGACAGTCTAGCATGAGTCAACCTCCCACCATCAATTTCAGCTGGGTGAACTAGGGGGAGTTAACCTAGGCATCCTTTTCAACTATTCTTTATAACAGTGCCTTTAAAAAGGCATTTGCAGTTTCCACTGGGCCTGCAATGAGAAATTGATACAAGCACAGCTTTGCAGCAAAGTGCAGCTCATTACTTCCATAGGATTCTTTTCTAGAGTGAAACATTTTTTTCAAAGGGGTAGGTTCCAAGCCCCTGTCATTTTGCTTGCTGTTTATAACATGAAAATGTTTAGAACAGGCCCACTATAATGCTGGGAAAGGTCATACCAGGACAGGATGTCATAGTTAGTTAATGCAGGACAGAAGGGTTTAAGAGATAGGAAGAACGAAATTTGCTATTCAGAATTTTATCATGGAGGAATTTGCATACAGCGGCGACGCACTAGGGTTATTTTCTGCATGCAATAGAGCTGCTAGCAATACACATTTCAACCAACAGATGGCAGTTGAGGAGAGATTAAAAGGAAGGTCTGCTTCATTTGAATTATATAGCTGATAGCATTACACAGATCAACCAGCAGAGGGCAATTTCATTTGAGGATAAATTAGAAGGAAGTTCTGCTTCAATTGAAAGCAAAGCAATCGAAAGACACCTTGATAATAGAATCATGTGGAAAAAGATTTTTTTAAAATAGATTTCATGCTTCAAAACAAGATTTTAAAAGGGTGGTCATGGGGCTTAGATAAGTCATTCACCAACATTCATGTCAACAACAACAATCTCAATAGCTCACCACATCTGCATCATCAACACAACTCGCATTACAAGCACTCTCACAATCTCATACCCCCTACAACATCCTTTACCAACACTACAGACAGTGGACTTTTCTCAAACAAGTAGAAGAAGAAAACAAACAAAAATTACACACTACCATTTAGAACACACACAAAATAGGATACACAAACCTATACATCCTCAAACCACTCAGAAATACTACCACATATCCTCTTCTCGCATATGTACTAAACATATCACCTAGCGCGGCTCATATGGTTCACAATTAGTGTTGTCGCGAACCCGAAATTTTCGGTTCGCGAACGGTGAACGCGAACTTCTGCAAATGTTCGCGAACCGGCGAACCGCATGAACCGCCATTGACTTCAATGGGCAGGCGAATTTTAAAAACAACAGGGACTCTTTCTGGCCACAATAGTGATGGAAAAGTTGTTTCAAGGGGACTAACACCTGGACTGTGGCATGCCAGAGGGGGATCCATGGCAAAACTCCCATGGAAAATTGCACAGTTGATGCAGAGTCTGCTTTTAATCCATAAAGACACCTAACATTGACACCTGTCCTCAAAACCCCTGATACACACTGACACAGAGCAGAATAGGGACTGTTCCCCCTACATAGGGTCACTTGGCAGATATGGATTGACACCTGTCCTCAAAACCCCTGATATACACTGACACAGAGCAGAATAGAGACTGTTCCCTGTCCACAGAGACCATGATACACACTGACACAGAGCATAATAGGGACTGTTACCCCTACATAGGGTCACTTGGCAGATATGGATTGACACCTGTCCTCAAAACCCCTGATACACACTGACACAGAGCAGAATAGGGACTGTTCCCCCTACATAGGGTCACTTGGCAGATATGGATTGACACCTGTCCTCAAAACCCCTGATACACACTGACACAGAGCAGAATAGAGACTGTTCCCTGTCCACAGAGACCATGATACACACTGACACAGAGCAGAATAGGGACTGTTACCCCTACATAGGGTCACTTGGCAGATATGGATTGACACCTGTCCTCAAAACCCCTGATACACACTGACACAGAGCAGAATAGGGACTGTTCCCTGTCCACAGAGTCCATGATACACACTGACACAGAGCAGAATAGAGACTGTTCCCCGTCCACAGAGACCATGATACACACTGACACAGAGCAGAATAGGGACTGTTCCCTGTCCACAGAGACCATGATACACACTGACACAGAGCAGAATAGAGACTGTTCCCCGTCCACAGAGACCATGATACACACTGACACAGAGCAGAATAGAGACTGTTCCCCCTACATAGGGTCACTTGGCAGGTATGGATTGACACCTGTCCTCAAAGCCCATGATACACACTGGGGGGGAGCTACTGTCCTCCCCAACCCCTGCGCGGTGGGTGGGGGCCATAAATCACAATGGGGTGACCTACTGTCCTCCCCCCCTCGGCCCATACCCCTGCGCGGTGGGTGGGGGGCATAAATCACAATGGGGGGGCCTACTTTCCTCCCCCCCGGCCCCCATCCCTGCGCGGTGGGTGGGGGGCATAAATCACAATGGTACGGACCTACTGATAGGAGTGGAGTATTGTTCATATCAGTTTAATACCTTCCGCGTCTCCTATCAGTGGACGTGTAAATGGCAGAGATTTTTAATTGGTGAATCACCTCCCCTTTTTAGGCCAAGGTGGGAAGATGCTTAGACCACTGGTATATTGGTGCCATCTTGGAGGATTTTAATTTTTGGTTTGTTTTTTGAAGCCACAGTGCTGCACCAGTGGGCTTAAAAATTAGGCATGTACACATGCCTGAAAAATTTGGTATTGTTGCAGCCGCTGCTGTAGCAGCGGACAGAAAAATTGATGTTTGTTTCACAGGCAGAAAGTGCCCTAAAACATGGCGGCTTGAACCCTAGTTGGTGGCGGATAAGTCACGCAAGTCAAACGTCATTCAGAGCTAAAATACAGCAGCGTGTGGACCATTTTTAGCCCAAGGCAGCTCATCTCATCAGGCCTTTTTTAAGCGAATGTATCGCCCAGTGTCAGTCCCTTCGGGATCCATCCCTCATTCATCTTAATAAAGGTGAGGTAATCTAGACTTTTTTGACCTAGGCGACTTCTCTTCTCAGTGACAATACCTCCTGCTGCACTGAAGGTCCTTTCTGACAGGACACTTGAAGCGGGGCAGGCCAGAAGTTCTATCGCAAATTGGGATAGCTCAGGCCACAGGTCAAGCCTGCACACCCAGTAGTCAAGGGGTTCATCGCTTCTCAGAGTGTCGATATCTGCAGTTAAGGCGAGGTAGTCTGCTACCTGTCGGTCGAGTCGCTCTCTGAGGGTGGATCCCGAAGGGCTGTGGCGATGCATAGGACTTAAAAAGGTCCACATGTCCTCCATCAACAACACGTCTTTAACCCCTTAAGGACCAAACTTCTGGAATAAAAGGGAATCATGACATGTCACACATGTCATGTGTCCTTAAGGGGTTAAAGCGTCCTGTCCTTGCCGGCGTGGTCGTGGGAGGAGGAGGAGGAGGATGACTTCCACCTCTCCCCCTGTTAGATTCCCGTTGTGCTGTGACATCACCCTTATACGCTGTGTAAAGCATACTTTTTAATTTATTTTGCAAATGCTGCATCCTTTCCGACTTGTTGTAATTCGGTAACATTTCCGCCACTTTCTGCTTATACCGGGGGTCTAGTAGCGTGGACACCCAGTACAGGTCGTTCTCCTTCAGCCTTTTTATACGAGGGTCCCTCAACAGGCAGGACAGCATGAAAGACCCCATTTGCACAAGGTTGGATGCCGAGCTACTCATTTCCCGTTCCTCCTCCTCACTGATGTCATTGAAGGTATGTTCTTCCCCCCAGCCACGTACAACACCACGGGTACCAGATAGGTGACAACGAGCACCCTGGGATGCCTGTTGTGTTTGGTCTTGCTCCTCCTCCTCCTCCTCAAAGCTACAATCCTCCTCTGACTCCTCTTCCTCACAATCCTCTTCCAGCTTTGCCGCAGGTCCAGCAAGCGATGCTGATAAGGCTGTTTCTGGTGGTGATGGTGACCACAACTCTTCCTCTTCCTCTTCACGCTCATCTACAGCCTGATCCAGCACTCTTCGCAGGGCACGCTCCATGAAGAAAACAAATGGTATGATGTCGCTGATGGTGCCTTCGTTGCGACTGACTAGGTTTGTCACCTCCTCAAAAGGACGCATGAGCCTACAGGCATTGCGCATGAGCGTCCAGTAACGTGGCAAAAAAATTCCCAGCTCCCCAGAGGCTGTCCTAGCACCCCGGTCATACAAATATTCATTAACAGCTTTTTCTTGTTGGAGCAGGCGGTCGAACATTAGGAGTGTTGAATTCCAACGTGTAGGGCTGTCGCAAATCAAGCGCCTCACTGGCATGTTGTTTCGCCGCTGGATATCGGCAAAGTGAGCCATGGCCGTGTAGGAACGCCTGAAATGGCCACACACCTTCCTGGCCTGCTTCAGGACGTCCTGTAAGCCTGTGTACTTATGCACAAAGCGTTGTACGATCAGATTACACACATGTGCCATGCACGGCACATGTGTCAACTTGCCCAACTTCAATGCCGCTATCAATTTTTTTCCGTTGTCACACACCACTTTGCCGATATCCAGTTGCTGCGGAGTCAGCCACTTTTCCACCTGTGCGTTCAGGGCGGACAGGAGTGCTTGTCCGGTGTGACTCTCTGCTTTCAAGCAAGTCAAACCCAAGACGGCGTGACACTGCCATATCCGGGATGTGGAATAGTACCTGGGGAGCTGGGGGGGTGCCGTTGATGTGGAGCAAGAAGCAGCGGCACAAGAGGACTCAGCCGAGGAGGTTATGGAAGAGGATGGAGTAGGAGGAGTAGAGGAGGTGGCAGCAGGACTGCCTGCAATTCGTGGCGGTGTCACCAACTCCTCTGCAATGCCACACATTCCTTGCTTGTCAGCCGTCAGCAGGTTTACCCAATGCGCAGTGTAGGTGATATAACTGCCCTGACCATACTTTGCAGACCAGGTATCAGTGGTCAGATGGACCCTTGCCCCAACACTGTGTGCCAGACATGCCATGACTTCCTTTTGCACAATCGAGTACAAGTTGGGGATTGCCTTTTGTGAAAAGAAATTCCGGCCGGGTACCTTCCACTGCGGTGTCCCAATAGCTACAAATCTTTTGAACGCCTCAGACTCAACCAGATTGTATGGTAAAAGCTGGCTGGCTAATAGTTCGGACAAGCCAGCTGTCAGACGCTGGGCAAGGGGGTGACTTGGTGACATTGGCTTCTTACGCTCAAACATGTCCTTGACAGACACATGACTGTGGGCAGATGAGCGGGAACTGCTCAAGGCGGGAGACGGAGTGGCGGATGGTTGAGAGGGGGCAAGAAGGACAGCAGTGGTTGACGTGGCTGAAGATGCTGGACCAGGAGGAGGATGGCGGCTTAGAGTAGGCGTGCTGCTTGTACTCATGTGTTGATCCCATAGGCGTTTGTGATGTGAGATCATGTGCCTACGCAAAGCAGTTGTACCTAGGTGGGTGTTGGACCTCCCACGACTCAGTTTCCTTTGGCACAGGTTGCAAATGGCATCGCTGTTGTCAGAGGCAGACACACAAAAAAAATGCCACACTGCTGAGCTCTGCAATGACGGCATTCTGGTGGTGGACACAGCATGCGTTGATTGGCGTGCTGTCGGGCTGATCCCGGGTGCCGATGCATGCTGTCTGACTGTGCCACTAGCTCCTTGCGACGACCCTCCCCTGCTTCCAACTCGTCTCCTCCTCCTCTCTGTCTCCCCATCTGAACTTTCGCCCTGTTCTTCTTCTTGCCAAACGCGCACCCACGTGACATCCATGGAGGCATCGTCATCATCAACCGCTTCGCTTGTATCTGACAACTCAGAAAAGGAAGCAGCAGCGGGTATAACATCATCATCATCACACCGTACCTCCATGTGTTTAATGCTGCCTGCCTGAGACATATCCCTGTTATCTACATCCTCTAGCAATAATGGTTGCGCATCACTCATTTCTTCAAACGGGTGTGTGAATAACTCCTCTGACATACCAAGTAAAGCGGCTGTGGTGCTAGTTTTGGTGGTGGCGGCAGGCGGGTGAGTGCTATCTTGAGAGGTGCCTGAAGCTAAGCTGGAGGAGGATGGTGCTTCAAGGTTCCGAGCAGAGGCTGTACAAGATTGGGTGTCTTGTGTTAGCCAGTCAACTAAGTCCTCAGAACTTTTCAAGTTCAGGGTACGTGGCTTCTGAAAACTGGGCATTATTCTAGGGCAAAAGGGAATCACAGCACCACGACCACGACGGCCCCTGCGGGGTGGCCTGCCTCTGCCTGTCATTTTTTGGGGGGATTAGTGGTACTATGCGTGCAAGCTACTGTGAGACCAGATATGATTGGCAATGTGAACTGTAACAGTTCTGCAGAGCACACACTGTAGGTCTGAGACACCCGCTTGAAGACAAGTAACTGCTATTCAATCTATAACAGTGAAAAATAAATTTTGGTTTTAAAAGCACGCTATAGAGACACCAGATATGATTGGCAATGTGCACTGGAACAGTTCTGCAGAGCACACGTTGAAGGAAGGACTGACAGAGCCGCTTGAAGACAAGTAACTGCTATTCAATCTATAACAGTGAAAAACAAATTTTGGTTGTAAAAGCACGCTATAGAGACACCAGATATGATTGGCAATGTGCACTGGAACAGTTCTGCAGAGCACACACTGTAGGCCTGAGACACCCGCTTGAAGACAAGTAACTGCTATTCAATCTATAACAGTGAAAAACAAATTTTGGTTTTAAAAGCACGCTATAGAGACACCAGATATGATTGGCAATGTGCACTGGAACAGTTCTGCAGAGCACACACTGTAGGCCTGAGACACCCGCTTGAAGACAAGTAACTGCTATTCAATCTATAACAGTGAAAAACAAATTTTGGTTTTAAAAGCACGCTATAGAGACACCAAATATGATTGGCAACTGTCAAAGCACGCTGGAACAGGTCTACAGAGCACACGCTGAAGTAGGCCTGACACCCAGACGCTTGCAGACAACTAACTGATCTTCTATTACAGTGAAAAAAAAATTATTTCTTTAAAATCTAAAGCTTAAGCTATTGTTAAAACAGATATGAGTGGTGGCACTGACTGTGCAAATGGGCAAGGCATCCAACCTGACACAGAAGCTTGCAGGCAGGCAACTGCTCTTCTATTACAGTGAAAACAAATTATTTATTTTAAATGTAAAGCTTAACCAATTGTTAAAACAGATATGAGTGGTGGCACTGGGCAAGTAGGCACAGTATCCAATGTGAACCTCACACAGAAGCTGGCAGGCAGGCAACTGCTCTTCTATTACAGTGAAAAAAAAATATTTATTTTAAATGTAAAGCTTAACCAATTGTTAAAACAGATATGAGTGGTGGCACTGGGCAAGTAGGCACAGTATCCAATGTGAACCTCACACAGAAGCTGGCAGGCAGGCAACTGCTCTTCTATTACAGTGGAAACAAAATTTTGGTTGTAAAAGCACGCTATAGAGACACCAGATATGAGTGGCAACTGTCAAAGCACGCTGGCACAGGTCTGCAGAGCACACGCTGAGGTAGGCCTGACACCGAGACGCTTGCAGACAACTAACTGCTCTTCTATTACAGTGAAAAAAAAAAAATTATTTTAAATGTAAAGCTTAACCAATTGTTAAAACAGATATGAGTGGTGGCACTGGGCAAGTAGGCACAGTATCCAATGTGAACCTCACACAGAAGCTGGCAGGCAGGCAACTGCTCTTCTATTACAGTGGAAACAAAATTTTGGTTGTAAAAGCACGCTATAGAGACACCAGATATGAGTGGCAACTGTCAAAGCACGCTGGCACAGGTCTGCAGAGCACACGCTGAAGTAGGCCTGACACCCAGACGCTTGCAGACAACTAACTGCTCTTCTATTACAGTGAAAAAAAAATATTTATTTTCAATGTAAAGCTTAACCAATTGTTAAAACAGATATGAGTGGTGGCACTGGGCAAGTAGGCACAGTATCCAATGTGAACCTCACACAGAAGCTGGCAGGCAGGCAACTGCTCTTCTATTACAGTGGAAACAAAATTTTGGTTGTAAAAGCACGCTATAGAGACACCAGATATGAGTGGCAACTGTCAAAGTACGCTGGCAGGGTTGTGCAGGGCACACGCTGAAGGAAGGCCTGACAGAGCCGCTTGAAGGACACTGACTGTCTGCTATTAGCTTACACTGGAAACCTTTTTTCTTTGTAAAAGCACGCTAAAGAGACACCAGATATGATTGGCAACTGTCAAAGCACGCTGGCACAGGTCTGCAGAGCACACGCTGAAGTAGGCCTGACACCCAGATGCTTGCAGACAACTAACTGATCTTCTATTACAGTGAAAAAAAATGATTTCTTTAAAATCTAAAGCTTAAGCTATTGTTAAAACAGATATGAGTGGTGGCACTGACTGTGCAAATGGGCAAGGCATCCAACCTGACACAGAAGCTGGCAGGCAGGCAACTGCTCTTCTATTACAGTGAAAAAAATTTATTTATTTTAAATCTAAAGCTTAACCAATTGTTAAAACAGATATGAGTGGTGGCACTGGGCAAGTGGGCACAGTATCCAATGTGAACCTCACACAGAAGCTGGCAGGCAGGCAACTGCTCTTCTATTACAGTGAAAAAAATGATTTATTTAAAATCTAAAGCTTAACCAATTGTTAAAACAGATATGTGTGGTGGCACTGACTGTGCAAATGGGCAAGGCATCCAACCTGACACAGAAGCTGGCAGGCAGGCAACTGCTCTTCTATTACAGTGAAAAAAAAATATTTATTTTAAATGTAAAGCTTAACCAATTGTTAAAACAGATATGAGTGGTGGCACTGGGCAAGTAGGCACAGTATCCAATGTGAACCTCACACAGAAGCTGGCAGGCAGGCAACTGCTCTTCTATTACAGTGGAAACAAAATTTTGTTTGTAAAAGCACGCTATAGAGACACCAGATATGAGTGGCAACTGTCAAAGCACGCTGGCAGGGTTGTGCAGGGCACACGCTGAAGGAAGGCCTGACAGAGCCGCTTGAAGGACACTGACTGTCTGCTATTAGCTTACACTGGAAACCTTTTTTCTTTGTATCCACACCTCACACAGAAGCTGGCAGGCAGGCAACTGCTCTTCTATTACAGTGAAAAAAATATATTTATTTTTAATGTAAAGCTTAACCTATTGTTAAAACAGATATGAGTGGTGGCACTGGGCAAGTAGGCACAGTATCCAATGTGAACCTCACACAGAAGCTGGCAGGCAGGCAGGCACCTGCAATTACATTACACAGGAAAAAAAAAAAGCAGCCTGATGTTATAGCCCTAAAAAGGGCTTTTTGGGGTGCTGTCCTTACAGTAGAGATCAGATGAGTCCTTCTGGATTGTAGTGGACACTGAATACCCTAGCCTAGCTATCAATTTCCCTATCTAATCAGCAGCAGCTAAACTTTCCCTCCTCTCACTAAGCATGCATCTTCCGAATGAATCGAAAATGGATGCTGGGAGGGAGGTTGGAGGGTGTGGAAGGGAGGGAGTGCTGCTGATTGGCTGGAATGTGTCTGCTGACCGAGAGGCACAGGGTCAAAGTTTGCCCAATGATGACGAATAGGGGGCGGATCGAACTGCGCATGTGTCTGACCGCCGCGGCGAACGCGAACACGCTAATTTCGCCAGGAACTGTTCGCCGGCGGACAGTTCGGTGCATCACTATTCACAATATTAGCCTAATGCCTGCTCAATATCTACAAGCTAGCAGTCCAATAGCACATCCACCCAGAGGACTTTTTTTTATTCTATCAATTGCAACCGATACTGAAATGATTACGCCTACTGTTTTTTCATATGGGTTCTCGTTTTCAATGACTTATCTAAGCCCCATGACCACCCTTTTAAAATCTTGTTTTGAAGCATGAAATCTATTTAAAAAAAAATCTTTTTCCACATGATTCTATTATCAAGGTGTCTTTCGATGGCTTTGCTTTCAATTGAAGCAGAACTTCCTTCTAATTTATCCTCAAATGAAAATGCCCTCTGCTGGTTGATCTGTGTAATGCTATCAGCTATATAATTCAAATGAAGCAGACCTTCCTTTTAATCTCTCCTCAACTGCCATCTGTTGGTTGATATGTGTATTGCTAGCAGCTCTATTGGATGCAGAAAATAACCCTAGGGCGTCGCCGCAGTATGCAAATTCCTCCATGATAAAGCAAATAGCAAATTTCGTTCTTCCTATCTTTTAAACCCTTCTGTCCTGCATTAACTCACTATGACATCCTGTCCTGGTATGACTTTTCCCAGCATTATAGTGGGCCTGTTCTAAACATTTTCATGTTATAATCAGCAAGCAAAATGACAGGGGCTTGGAACCTACCCCTTTGAAAATAATTGGTCACTCTAGAAAAGAATCCTATGGAAGTAATGAGTTGCACTTTGCTGCAGAGCTGTGCTTGTAGCAATTTCTCATTGCAGGCCCAGTGGAAACTGCAAATGCCTTTTTAAAGGCAATGTTATAAAGAATAGTTAAAAAGGATGCCTAGGTTAACTGCCCATAGTTCACCCAGCTGAAATTGATGGTGGGAGGTTGACTCATGCTAGACTGTCCAGGAGATTTTTAGAAACCCTGCTCTAATCCATAGCTTTCTATGTCAATGGGTTGCAACTATGCACCTACTACTTTGGAACTGTCATAGAAACATGCAAGAGTTGCATCATTTTACTCAATTCACTTTACTACTGCAAACTTGGATACAGCACGGGAGGTGGTGATAGAGGAGCTCAGCCGATACCAGCCGATGCAATATCATTTGAGCAGCTTTATTCATCATGCCCCATTTCAAAGCATCTGGGGCGCCTTTTCACAATTCATTGGCATGCACTAACATACATGTCAACAACAACAATCTCAATAGCTCACCACATCTGCATCATCAACACAACTCGCATTACAAGCACTCTCACAATCTCATACCCCCTACAACATTCTTTACCAACACTACAGACAGTGGACTTTTCTCAAAGAAGTAGAAGTAGAAGAAGAAGAAGAAAACAAACAAAAATTACACACTACCATTTAGAACACACACAAAATAGGATACACAAACCTATACATCCTCAAACCACTCAGAAATACTACCACATATCCTCTTCTCGCGTATGTACTAAACATATCACCTAGCACATATCACCTAGCGCGGCTCATATGGTTCACAATATTAGCCTAATGCCTGCTCAATATCTACAAGCTAGCAGTCCAATAGCACATCCACCCAGAGGACTTTTCTTTATTCTATCAATTGCAACCGATACTGAAATGATTACGCCTACTGTTTTTTCATATGGGTTCTCGTTTTCAATGACTTATCTAAGCCCCATGACCACCCTTTTAAAATCTTGTTTTGAAGCATGAAATCTATTTAAAAAAAAAATCTTTTTCCACATGATTCTATTATCAAGGTGTCTTTCGATTGCTTTGCTTTCAATTGAAGCAGAACTTCCTTCTAATTTATCCTCAAATGAAAATGCCCTCTGCTGGTTGATCTGTGTAATGCTATCAGCTATATAATTCAAATGAAGCAGACCTTCCTTTTAATCTCTCCTCAACTGCCATCTGTTGGTTGATATGTGTATTGCTAGCAGCTCTATTGCATGCAGAAAATAACCCTAGGGCGTCGCCGCAGTATGCAAATTCCTCCATGATAAAATTCTGAATAGCAAATTTCGTTCTTCCTATCTCTTAAACCCTTCTGTCCTGCATTAACTCACTATGACATCCTGTCCTGGTATGACTTTTCCCAGCATTATAGTGGGCCTGTTCTAAACATTTTCATGTTATAAACAGCAAGCAAAATGACAGGGGCTTGTAACCTACCCCTTTGAAAATAATGGGTCACTCTAGAAAAGAATCCTATGTAAGTAATGGGCTGCACTTTGCTACAAAGCTGTGCTTGTAGCAATTTCTCATTGCAGGCCCAGTGGAAACTGCAAATGCCTTTTTAAAGGCAATGTTATAAAGAATAGTTGAAAAGGATGCCTAGGTTAACTGCCCATAGTTCACCTAGCTGAAATTGATGGTGGGAGGTTGACTCATGCTAGACTGTCCAGGAGATTTTTTTAGAAACCCTGCTCTATTCCATAGCTTTCTATGTCAATGGGTTGCAACTATGCACCTACTACTTTGGAACTGTCATAGAAACATGCAAGAGTTGCATCATTTTCATGAATTCACTTTACTACTGCAACCTTGGATACAGCACGGGAGGTGGTGATAGAGGAGCTCAACTACCAGCCGATGCAATATCCTGTGAGCAGCTTTATTCATCATGCCCCATTTCAAAGCATCTGGGGCGCCTTTTCACAATTCATTGGCATGCACCAACATACATGTCAACAACAACAATCTCAATAGCTCACCACATCTGCATCATCAACACAACTCGCATTACAAACACTCTCACAATCTCATACCCCCTACAACATCCTTTAACAACACTACAGACAGTGGACTTTTCTCAAAGAAGAAGAAGAAAACAAACAAAAATTACACACTTCCATTTAGAACACACACAAAATAGGATACACAAACCTATACATCCTCAAACCACTCAGAAATACTACCACATATCCTCTTCTCGCGTATGTACTAAACATATCACCTAGCGCGGCTCATATGGTTCACAATATTAGCCTAATGCCTGCTCAATATCTACAAGCTAGCAGTCCAATAGAACATCCACCCAGAGGACTTTTTTTTATTCTATCAATTGCAACCGATACTGAAATGATTACGCCTACTGTTTTTTCATATGGGTTCTCGTTTTCAATGACTTATCTAAGCCCCATGACCACCCTTTTAAAATCTTGTTTTGAAGCATGAAATCTATTTAAAAAAAATTCTTTTTCCACATGATTCTATTATCAAGGTGTCTTTCGATTGCTTTGCTTTCAATTGAAGCAGAACTTCCTTCTAATTTATCCTCAAATGAAAATGCCCTCTGCTGGTTGATCTGTGTAATGCTATCAGCTATATAATTCAAATGAAGCAGACCTTCCTTTTAATCTCTCCTCAACTGCCATCTGTTGGTTGATATGTGTATTGCTAGCAGCTCTATTGCATGCAGAAAATAACCCTAGGGCGTCGCCGCAGTATGCAAATTTCTCCATGATAAAATTCTGAATAGCAAATTTCGTTCTTCCTATCTTTTAAACCCTTCTGTCCTGCATTAACTCACTATGACATCCTGTCCTGGTATGACTTTTCCCAGCATTATAGTGGGCCTGTTCTAAACATTTTCATGTTATAAACAGCAAGCAAAATGACAGGGGCTTGGAACCTACCCCTTTGAAAATAATGGGTCACTCTAGAAAAGAATCCTATGGAAGTAATGAGCTGCACTTTGCTGCAAAGCTGTGCTTGTAGCAATTTCTTATTGCAGGCCCAGTGGAAATTGCAAATGCCTTTTTGAAGACACTGTTATAAAGAATAGTTGAGAAGGTTGCTTAAGTTAACTGCCCATAGTTCACCCAGCTGAACTTGATGGTGGGAGGTTGACTCATGCTAGACTGTCCAGGAGATTTTTAGAAACCCTGCTCTATTCCATAGCTTTCTATGTCAATGGGTTGCAACTATGCACCTAGTACTTTGGAACTGTCATAGAAACATGCAAGAGTTGCATCATTTTCATGAATTCACTTTACTACTGCAACCTTGGATACAGCACGGGAGGTGGTGATAGAGGAGCTCAACTACCAGCCGATGCAATATCCTGTGAGCAGCTTTATTCATCATGCCCCATTTCAAAGCATCTGGGGCGCCTTTTCACAATTCATTGGCATGCACCAACATACATGTCAACAACAACAATCTCAATAGCTCACCACATCTGCATCATCAAAACAACTCGCATTACAAACACTCTCACAATCTCATACCCCCTACAACATCCTTTAACAACACTACAGACAGTGGACTTTTCTCAAAGAAGAAGAAGAAAACAAACAAAAATTGCACACTTCCATTTAGAACACACACAAAATAGGATACTCAAACCTATACATCCTCAAACCACTCAGAAATACTACCACATATCCTCTTCTCGCGTATGTACTAAACATATCACCTAGCGCGGCTCATATGGTTCACAATATTAGCCTAATGCCTGCCCAATATCTACAAGCTAGCAGTCCAATAGCACATCCACCCAGAGGACTTTTTTTTATTCTATCAATTCCAACCGATACTGAAATGATTACGCCTACTGTTTTTCCATTTGGGTTCTCGTTTTCATTGAATTATCTAAGCCCCATGACCACCCTTTTAAAATCTTGTTTTGAAGCATGAAATCTATGTAAAAAAAAATCTTTTTCCACATGATTCTATTATCAAGGTGTCTTTCGATTGCTTTGCTTTCAATTGAAGCAGAACTTCCTTCTAATTTATCCTCAAATGAAATTGCCCTCTGCTGGTTGATCTGTGTAATGCTATCAGCTATATAATTCAAATGAAGCAGACCTTCCTTTTAATCTCTCCTCAACTGCCATCTGTTGGTTGAAATGTGTATTGCTAGCAGCTCTATTGCATGCAGAAAATAACCCTAGGGCGTCGCCGCTGTATGCAAATTCCTCCATGATAAAATTCTGAATAGCAAATTTCGTTCTTCCTATCTCTTAAACCCTTCTATCCTGCATTAACTCACTATGACATCCTGTCCTGGTATGACCTTTCCCAGCATTATAATGGGCCTGTTCTAAACATTTTCATGTTATAAACAGCAAGCAAAATGACAGGGGCTTGGAACCTACCCCTTTGAAAAAAATGCTTCACTCTAGAAAAGAATCCTATGGAAGTAATGAGCTGCACTTTGCTGCAAAGCTGCGCTTGTAGCAATTTCTCATTGCAGGCCCAGTGTAAACTGCAAATGCCTTTTTAAAGGCACTGTTATAAAGAATAGTTGAAAAGGATGCCTAGGTTAACTCCCCATTGTTCACCCAGCTGAAATTGATGGTGGGAGGTTGACTCATGCTAGACTGTCCAGGAGATTTTTAGAAACCCTGCTCTATTCCATAGCTTTCCATGTCAATGGGTTGCAACTATGCACCTACTACTTTGGAACTGTCATAGAAACATGCAAGAGTTGCATCATTTTCATGAATTCACTTTACTACTGCAACCTTGGATACAGCACGGGAGGTCGTGATAGAGGAGCTCAACTACCAGCCGATGCAATATCCTGTGAGCAGCTTTATTCATCATGCCCCATTTCAAAGCATCTGGGGCGCCTTTTCACAATTCATTGGCATGCACCAACATACATGTCAACAACAACAATCTCAATAGCTCACCACATCTGCATCATCAACACAACTCGCATTACAAACACTCTCACAATCTCATACCCCCTACAACATCCTTTAACAACACTACAGACAGTGGACTTTTCTCAAAGAAGAAGAAGAAAACAAACAAAAATTACACACTTCCATTTAGAACACACACAAAATAGGATACACAAACCTATACATCCTCAAACCACTCAGAAATACTACCACATATCCTCTTCTCGCGTATGTACTAAACATATCACCTAGCGCGGCTCATATCGTTCACAATATTAGCCTAATGCCTGCTCAATATCTACAAGCTAGCAGTCCAATAGCACATCCACCCAGAGGACTTTTTTTTATTCTATCAATTGCAACCGATACTGAAATGATTACGCCTACTGTTTTTTCATATGGGTTCTCGTTTTCAATGACTTATCTAAGCCCCATGACCACCCTTTTAAAATCTTGTTTTGAAGCATGAAATCTATTTTAAAAAAAATCTTTTTCCACATGATTCTATTATCAAGGTGTCTTTCGATTGCTTTGCTTTCAATTGAAGCAGAACTTCCTTCTAATTTATCCTCAAATGAAAATGCCCTCTGCTGGTTGATCTGTGTAATGCTATCAGCTATATAATTCAAATGAAGCAGACCTTCCTTTTAACCCCTTCAGGACCAAACTTCTGGAATAAAAGGGAATCATGACATGTCACACATGTCATGTGTCCTTAAGGGGTTAATCTCTCCTCAACTGCCATCTGTTGGTTGATATGTGTATTGCTAGCAGCTCTATTGCATGCAGAAAATAACCCTAGGGCGTCGCCGCAGTATGCAAATTCCTCCATAATAAAATTCTGAATAGCAAATTTCGTTCTTCCTATCTTTTAAACCCTTCTGTCCTGCATTAACTCACTATGACATCCTGTCCTGGTATGACTTTTCCCAGCATTATAGTGGGCCTGTTCTAAACATTTTCATGTTATAAACAGCAAGCAAAATGACAGGGGCTTGGAACCTACCCCTTTGAAAATAATGGGTCACTGTAGAAAAGAATCCTATGGCAGTAATGAGCTGCACTTTACTGCAAAGCTGTGCTTGTTGCAATTTCTCATTGCAGGCCCAGTGGAAACTGCAAATGCCTTTTTAAAGGCACTGTTATAAAGAATAGTTGAAAAGGATGCCTAGGTTAACTCCCCATAGTTCACCCAGCTGAAATTGATGGTGGGAGGTTGACTCATGCTAGACTGTCCAGGAGGTTTTTAGAAACCCTGCTCTATTCCATAGCTTTCTATGTCAATGGGTTGCAACTATGCACCTACTACTTTGGAACTGTCATAGAAACATGCAAGAGTTGCATCATTTTCATGAATTCACTTTACTACTGCAACCTTGGATACAGCACGGGAGGTGGTGATAGAGGAGCTCAACTACCAGCAGATGCAATATCCTGTGAGCAGCTTTATTCATCATGCCCCATTTCAAAGCATCTGGGGCTCCTTTTCACAATTCATTGGCATGCACCAACATACATGTCAACAACAACAATCTCAATAGCTCACCACATCTGCATCATCAACACAACTCGCATTACAAACACTCTCACAATCTCATACCCCCTACAACATCCTTTAACAACACTACAGACAGTGGACTTTTCTCAAAGAAGAAGAAGAAGAAGAAAACAAACAAAAATTACACACTTCTATTTAGAACACACACAAAATAGGATACACAAACCTATACATCCTCAAACCACTCAGAAATACTACCACATATCCTCTTCTCGCGTATGTACTAAACATATCACCTAGCACATATCACCTAGCGCGGCTCATATGGTTCACAATATTAGCCTAATGCCTGCTCAATATCTACAAGCTAGCAGTCCAATAGCATATCCACCCAGAGGACTTTTTTTTATTCTATCAATTTAAACCGATACTGAAATGATTACGCCTACTGTTTTTCCATATGGGTTCTCGTTTTCAATGACTTATCTAAGCCCCATGACCACCCTTTTAAAATCTTGTTTTGAAGCATGAAATCTATTTAAAAAAAAATCCTTTTCCACATGATTCTATTATCAAGGTGTCTTTTGATTGCTTTGCTTTCAATTGAAGCAGAACTTCCTTCTAATTTATCCTCAAATGAAATTGCCCTCTGCTGGTTGATCTGTGTAATGCTATCAGCTATATAATTCAAATGAAGCAGACCTTCCTTTTAATCTCTCCTCAACTGCCATCTGTTGGTTGAAATGTGTATTGCTAGCAGCTCTATTGCATGCAGAAAATAACCCTAGGGCGTCGCCGCTGTATGCAAATTCCTCCATGATAAGATTCCGAATAGCAAATTTCGTTCTTCCTATCTCTTAAACCCTTCTGTCCTGCATTAACTCACTATGACATCCTGTCCTGGTATGACTTTTCCCAGCATTATAGTGGGCCTGTTCTAAACATTTTCATGTTATAAACAGCAAGCAAAATGACAGGGGCTTGGAACCTACCCCTTTGAAAAAAAAAAAATAAATAAATAAATAAATAAATTAAAAAAAAAAAAATGGTTCACTCTAGAAAAGTATCCTATGGAAGTTATGAGCTGCACTTTGCTGCAAAGCTGTGCTTGTAGCAATTTCTCATTGCAGGTCCAGTGGAAACTGCAAACGCCTTTTTGTAGGCACTGTTATAAAGAATAGTTGAAAATGATGCCTAAGTTAACTGCCCATAGTTCACCCAGCTGAACTTGATGGTGGGAGGTTGACTCATGCTAGACTGTCCAGGAGATTTTTAGAAACCCTGCTCTATTCCATAGCTTTTTATGTCAATAGGTTGCAAGTATGCACCTACTTCTTTGGCACTGTCATAGAAACATGCAAGAGTTGCATCATTTTCCTGAATTTACTTTACTATTGCAACCTTGGATACAGTACTGGAGTTGGTGATAGAGGAGCTCAACTACCAGCAGATGCAATATCCTGTGAGCAGCTTTATTCATCATGCCCCATTTCAAAGCATCTGGGGCGCCTTTTCACAATTCATTGGCATGCACCAACATACATGTCAACAACAACAATCTCAATAGCTCACCACATCTGCATCATCAACACAACTCGCATTACAAACACTCTCACAATCTCATACCCCCTACAACATCCTTTACCAACACTACAGACAGTGGACTTTTCTCAAAGAAGAAGAAGAAGAAGAAAACAAACAAAAATTACACACTACCATTTAGAACACACACAAAATTGGATACACAAACCTATACATCCTCAAACCACTCAGAAATACTACCACATATCCTCTTCTCGCGTATGTACTAAACATATCACCTAGCACATATCACCTAGCGCGGCTCATATGGTTCACAATATTAGCCTAATGCCTGCTCAATATCTACAAGCTAGCTGTCCAATAGCACATCCACCCAGAGGACTTTTTTTTATACTATCAATTCCAACCGATACTGAAATGATTACGCCTACTCTTTTTCCATATGGGTTCTCGTTTTCAATGACTTATCTAAGCCCCATGACCACCCTTTTAAAATCTTGTTTTGAAGCATGAAATCTATTTAAAAAAAATCTTTTTCCACATGATTCTATTATTAAGGTGTCTTTCCATTGCTTTGCTTTCAATTGAAGCAGAACTTCCTTCTAATTTATCCTCAAATGAAAATGCCCTCTGCTGGTTGATCTGTGTAATGCTATCAGCTATATAATTCAAATGAAGCAGACCTTCCTTTTAATCTCTCCTCAACTGCCATCTGTTGGTTGATATGTGTATTGCTAGCAGCTCTATTGCATGCAGAAAATAACCCTAGGGCGTCGCCGCAGTATGCAAATTCCTCCATGATAAAATTCTGAATAGCAAATTTCGTTCTTCCTATCTCTTAAACCCTTCTGTCCTGCATTAACTCACTATGACATCCTGTCCTGGTATGACTTTTCCCAGCATTATAGTGGGCCTGTTCTAAACATTTTCATGTTATAAACAGCAAGCAAAATAACAGGGGCTTGGAACCTACCCCTTTGGAAAAAAAAAAATACAATACACATTTCAACCAACAGATGGCAGTTGAGGAGAGATTAAAAGGAAGGTCTGCTTCATTTGAATTATATAGCTGATAGCATTACACAGATCAACCAGCAGAGGGCAATTTCATTTGAGGATGAATTAGAAGGAAGTTCTGCTTCAATTGAAAGCAAAGCAATCGAAAGACACCTTGATAATAGAATCATGTGGAAAAAGATTTTTTTTAAATAGATTTCATGCTTCAAAACAAGATTTTAAAAGGGTGGTCATGGGGCTTAGATAAGTCATTGAAAACGAGAACCCATATGGAAAAAGAGTAGGCGTAATCATTTCAGTATCGGTTGGAATTGATAGAATAAAAAAAAGTCCTCTGGGTGGATGTGCTATTGGACTGCTAGCTTGTAGATATTGAGCAGGCATTAGGCTAATATTGTGAACCATATGAGCCGCGCTAGGTGATATGTGCTAGGTGATATGTTTAGTACATACGCGAGAAGAGGATATGTGGTAGTATTTCTGAGTGGTTTGAGGATGTATAGGTTTGTGTATCCTATTTTGTGTGTGTTCTAAATGGAAGTGTGTAATTTTTGTTTGTTTTCTTCTTCTTCTTTGAGAAAAGTCCACTGTCTGTAGTGTTGTTAAAGGATGTTGTAGGGGGTATGAGATTGTGAGTGTTTGTAATGCGAGTTGTGTTGATGATGCAGATGTGGTGAGCTATTGAGATTGTTGTTGTTGACATGTATGTTGGTGCATGCCAATGAATTGTGAAAAGGAGCCCCAGATGCTTTGAAATGGGGCATGATGAATAAAGCTGCTCACAGGATATTGCATCTGCTGGTAGTTGAGCTCCTCTATCACCACCTCCCGTGCTGTATCCAAGGTTACAGTAGTAAAGTGAATTCATGAAAATGATGCAACTCTTGCATGTTTCTATGACAGTTCCAAAGTAGTAGGTGCATAGTTGCAACCCATTGACATAGAAAGCTATGGAATAGAGCAGGGTTTCTAAAAACCTCCCACCATCAATTTCAGCTGGGTGAACTATGGGGAGTTAACCTAGGCATCCTTTTCAACTATTCTTTATAACAGTGCCTTTAAAAAGGCATTTGCAGTTTACACTGGGCCTGCAATGAGAAATTGCAACAAGCACAGCTTTGCAGTAAAGTGCAGCTCATTACTTCCATAGGATTCTTTTCTAGAGTGAACCATTTTTTTCAAAGGGGTAGGTTCCAAGCCCCTGTCATTTTGCTTGCTGTTTATAACATGAAAATGTTTAGAACAGGCCCACTATAATGCTGGGAAAGGTCATACCAGGACAGGATGTCATAGTGAGTTAATGCAGGACAGAAGGGTTTAAGAGATAGGAAGAACGAAATTTGCTATTCAGAATTTTATCATGGAGGAATTTGCATACAGCGGCGACGCCCTAGGGTTATTTTCTGCATGCAATAGAGCTGCTAGCAATACACATTTCAACCAACAGATGGCAGTTGAGGAGAGATTAAAAGGAAGGTCTGCTTCATTTGAATTATATAGCTGATAGCATTACACAGATCAACCAGCAGAGGGCAATTTCATTTGAGGATAAATTAGAAGGAAGTTCTGCTTCAATTGAAAGCAAAGCAATCGAAAGACACCTTGATAATAGAATCATGTGGAAAAAGATTTTTTTTAAATAGATTTCATACTTCAAAACAAGATTTTAAAAGGGTGGTCATGGGGCTTAGATAAGTCATTGAAAACGAGAACCCATATGGAAAAAGAGTAGGCGTAATCATTTCAGTATCGGTTGGAATTGATAGAATAAAAAAAAGTCCTCTGGGTGGATGTGCTATTGGACTGCTAGCTTGTAGATATTGAGCAGGCATTAGGCTAATATTGTGAACCATATGAGCCGCGCTAGGTGATATGTGCTAGGTGATATGTTTAGTACATACGCGAGAAGAGGATATGTGGTAGTATTTCTGAGTGGTTTGAGGATGTATAGGTTTGTGTATCCTATTTTGTGTGTGTTCTAAATGGAAGTGTGTAATTTTTGTTTGTTTTCTTCTTCTTCTTCTTCTTTGAGAAAAGTCCACTGTCTGTAGTGTTGTTAAAGGATGTTGTAGGGGGTATGAGATTGTGAGAGTGTTTGTAATGCGAGTTGTGTTGATGATGCAGATGTGGTGAGCTATTGAGATTGTTGTTGTTGACATGTATGTTGGTGCATGCCAATGAATTGTGAAAAGGCGCCCCAGATGCTTTGAAATGGGGCATGATGAATAAAGCTGCTCACAGGATATTGCATCGGCTGGTAGTTGAGCTCCTCTATCACCACCTCCCGTGCTGTAAACAAGGTTGCAGTAGTAAAGTGAATTCATGAAAATGATGCAACTCTTGCATGTTTCTATGACAGTTCCAAAGTGCATAGTTGCAACCCATTGACATAGAAAGCTATGGAATAGAGCAGGGTTTCTAAAAAATCTCCTGGACAGTCTAGCATGAGTCAACCTCCCACCATCAATTTCAGCTGGGTGAACAATGGGGAGTTAACCTAGGCATCCTTTTCAACTATTCTTTATAACAGTGCCTTTAAAAAGGCATTTGCAGTTTCCACTGGGCCTGCAATGAGAAATTGCTACAAGCACAGCTTTGCAGCAAAGTGCAGCTCGTTACTTCCATAGGATTCTTTTCTAGAGTGAACCATTTTTTTCAAAGGGGTAGGTTCCAAGCCCCTGTCATTTTGCTTGCTGTTTATAACATGAAAATGTTTAGAACAGGCCCACTATAATGCTGGGAAAGGTCATACCAGGACAGGATGTCATAGTGAGTTAATGCAGGACAGAAGGGTTTAAGAGATAGGAAGAACGAAATTTGCTATTCAGAATTTTATCATGGAGGAATTTGCATACATCGGTGACGCCCTAGGGTTATTTTCTGCATGCAATAGAGCTGCTAGCAATACACATTTCAACCAACAGATGGCAGTTGAGGAGAGATTAAAAGGAAGGTCTGCTTCATTTGAATTATATAGCTGATAGCATTACACAGATCAACCAGCAGAGGGCAATTTCATTTGAGGATAAATTAGAAGGAAGTTCTGCTTCAATTGAAAGCAAAGCAATCGAAAGACACCTTGATAATAGAATCATGTGGAAAAAGATTTTTTTTAAATAGATTTCATGCTTCAAAACAAGATTTTAAAAGGGTGGTCATGGGGCTTAGATAAGTCATTGAAAACGAGAACCCATATGGAAAAAGAGTAGGCGTAATCATTTCAGTATCGGTTGGAATTGATAGAATAAAAAAAAGTCCTCTGGGTGGATGTGCTATTGGACTGCTAGCTTGTAGATATTGAGCAGGCATTAGGCTAATATTGTGAACCATATGAGCCGCGCTAGGTGATATGTTTAGTACATACGCGAGAAGAGGATATGTGGTAGTATTTCTTAGTGGTTTGAGGATGTATAGGTTTGTGTATCCTATTTTGTGTGTGTTCTAAATGGAAGTGTGTAATTTTTGTTTGTTTTATTCTTCTTCTTCTTCTTTGAGAAAAGTCCACTGTCTGTAGTGTTGTTAAAGGATGTTGTAGGGGGTATGAGATTGTGAGAGTGTTTGTAATGCGAGTTGTGTTGATGATGCAGATGTGGTGAGCTATTGAGATTGTTGTTGTTGACATGTATGTTGGTGCATGCCAATGAATTGTGAAAAGGAGCCCCAGATGCTTTGAAATGGGGCATGATGAATAAAGCTGCTCACAGGATATTGCATCAGCTGGTAGTTGAGCTCCTCTATCACCACCTCCCGTGCTGTATCCAAGGTTGCAGTAGTAAAGTGAATTCATGAAAATGATGCAACTCTTGCATGTTTCTATGACAGTTCCAAAGTAGTAGGTGCATAGTTGCAACCCATTGACATAGAAAGCTATGGAATAGAGCAGGGTTTCTAAAAGTCTCCTGGACAGTCTAGCATGAGTCAACCTCCCACCATCAATTTCAGCTGGGTGAACAATGGGGAGTTAACCTAGGCATTCTTTTCAACTATTCATTATAACAGTGCCTTTTAAAAGGCATTTGCAGTTTCCACTGGGACTGCAATGAGAAATTGCTACAAGCACAGCTTTGCAGCAAAGTGCAGCTCATTACATCCATAGGATTAGTTTCTAGAGTGAAGCATTTTTTTCAAAGGGGTAGGTTCCAAGCCCCTGTCATTTTGCTTGCTGTTTATAACATGAAAATGTTTAGAACAGGCCCACTATAATGCTGGGAAAAGTCATACCAGGACAGGATGTCATAGTGAGTTAATGCAGGACAGAAGGGTTTAAAAGATAGGAAGAACGAAATTTGCTATTCAGAATTTTATCATGGAGGAATTTGCATACAGCGGCGACGCCCTAGGGTTATTTTCTGCATGCAATAGAGCTGCTAGCAATACACATTTCAACCAACAGATGGCAGTTGAGGAGAGATTAAAAGGAAGGTCTGCTTCATTTGAATTATATAGCTGATAGCATTACACAGATCAACCAGCAGAGGGCAATTTCATTTGAGGATAAATTAGAAGGAATTTATGCTTCAATTGAAAGCAAAGCAATCGAAAGACACCTTGATAATAGAATCATGTGGAAAAAGATTTTTTTTTAAATAGATTTCATGCTTCAAAACAAGATTTTAAAAGGGTGGTCATGGGGCTTAGATAAGTCATTGAAAATGAGAACCCATATGAAAAAACAGTAGGCGTAATCATTTCAGTATCGGTTGCAATTGATAGAATAAAAAAAAGTCCTCTGGGTGGATGTGCTATTGGACTGCTAGCTTGTAGATATTGAGCAGGCATTAGGCTAATATTGTGAACCATATGAGCCGCGCTAGGTGATATGTGCTAGGTGATATGTTTAGTACATACGCGAGAAGAGGATATGTGGTAGTATTTCTGAGTGGTTTGAGGATGTATAGGTTTGTGTATCCTATTTTGTGTGTGTTCTAAATGGAAATGTGTAATTTTTGTTTGTTTTCTTCTTCTTCTTTGAGAAAAGTCCACTGTCTGTAGTGTTGTTAAAGGATGTTGTAGGGGGTATGAGATTGTGAGAGTGTTTGTAATGCGAGTTGTGTTGATGATGCAGATGTGGTGAGCTATTGAGATTGTTGTTGTTGACATGTATGTTGGTGCATGCCAATGAATTGTGAAAAGGCGCCCCAGATGCTTTGAAATGGGGCATGATGAATAAAGCTGCTCACAGGATATTGCATCGGCTGGTAGTTGAGCTCCTCTATCACCACCTCCCGTGCTGTATCCAAGGTTGCAGTAGTAAAGTGAATTCATGAAAATGATGCAACTCTTGCATGTTTCTATGACAGTTCCAAAGTAGTAGGTGCATAGTTGCAACCCATTGACATAGAAAGCTATGGAATAGAGCAGGGTTTCTAAAAATCTCCTGGACAGTCTAGCATGAGTCAACCTCCCACCATCAATTTCAGCTGGGTGAACTATGGGGAGTTAACCTAGGCATCCTTTTCAACTATTCTTTATAACAGTGCCTTTAAAAAGGCATTTGCAGTTTCCACTGGGCCTGCAATGAGAAATCGCTACAAGCACAGCTTTTCAGCAAAGTGCAGCTCATTACTTCCATAGGATTCTTTTCTAGAGTGAACCATTTTTTTTCAAAGGGGTAGGTTCCAAGCCCCTGTCATTTTGCTTGCTGTTTATAACATGAAAATGTTTAGAACAGGCCCACTATAATGCTGGGAAAGGTCATACCAGGACAGGATGTCATAGTGAGTTAATGCAGGACAGAAGGGTTTAAGAGATAGGAAGAACGAAATTTGCTATTCAGAATTTTATCATGGAGGAATTTGCATACTGCGGCGACGCCCTAGGTTTATTTTCTGCATGCAATAGAGCTGCTAGCAATACACATATCAACCAACAGATGGCAGTTGAGGAGAGATTAAAAGGAAGGTCTGCTTCATTTGAATTATATAGCTGATAGCATTACACAGATCAACCAGCAGAGGGCATTTTCATTTGAGGATAAATTAGAAGGAAGTTCTGCTTCAATTGAAAGCAAAGCAATCGAAAGACACCTTGATAATAGAATCATGTGTAAAAAGATTTTTTTTTAAATAGATTTCATGCTTCAAAACAAGATTTTAAAAGGGTGGTCATGGGACTTAGATAAGTCATTGAAAACGAGAACCCATATGAAAAAACAGTAGGCGTAATCATTTCAGTATCGGTTGCAATTGATAGAATAAAAAAAAGTCCTCTGGGTGGATGTGCTATTGGACTGCTAGCTTGTAGATATTGAGCAGGCATTAGGCTAATATTGTGAACCATATGAGCCGCGCTAGGTGATATGTGCTAGGTGATATGTTTAGTACATACGCGAGAAGAGGATATGTGGTAGTATTTCTGAGTGGTTTGAGGATGTATAGGTTTGTGTATCCTATTTTGTGTGTGTTCTAAATGGAAATGTGTAATTTTTGTTTGTTTTCTTCTTCTTCTTTGAGAAAAGTCCACTGTCTGTAGTGTTGTTAAAGGATGTTGTAGGGGGTATGAGATTGTGAGAGTGTTTGTAATGCGAGTTGTGTTGATGATGCAGATGTGGTGAGCTATTGAGATTGTTGTTGTTGACATGTATGTTGGTGCATGCCAATGAATTGTGAAAAGGCGCCCCAGATGCTTTGAAATGGGGCATGATGAATAAAGCTGCTCACAGGATATTGCATCGGCTGGTAGTTGAGCTCCTCTATCACCACCTCCCGTGCTGTATCCAAGGTTGCAGTAGTAAAGTGAATTCATGAAAATGATGCAACTCTTGCATGTTTCTATGACAGTTCCAAAGTAGTAGGTGCATAGTTGCAACCCATTGACATAGAAAGCTGTGGAATAGAGCAGGGTTTCTAAAAATCTCCTGGACAGTCTAGCATGAGTCAACCTCCCACCATCAATTTCAGCTGGGTGAACTATGGGGAGTTAACCTAGGCATCCTTTTCAACTATTCTTTATAACAGTGCCTTTAAAAAGGCATTTGCAGTTTCCACTGGGCCTGCAATGAGAAATCGCTACAAGCACAGCTTTTCAGCAAAGTGCAGCTCATTACTTCCATAGGATTCTTTTCTAGAGTGAACCATTTTTTTTCAAAGGGGTAGGTTCCAAGCCCCTGTCATTTTGCTTGCTGTTTATAACATGAAAATGTTTAGAACAGGCCCACTATAATGCTGGGAAAGGTCATACCAGGACAGGATGTCATAGTGAGTTAATGCAGGACAGAAGGGTTTAAGAGATAGGAAGAACGAAATTTGCTATTCAGAATTTTATCATGGAGGAATTTGCATACAGCGGCGACGCCCTAGGGTTATTTTCTGCATGCAATAGAGCTGCTAGCAATACACATTTCAACCAACAGATGGCAGTTGAGGAGAGATTAAAAGGAAGGTCTGCTTCATTTGAATTATATAGCTGATAGCATTACACAGATCAACCAGCAGAGGGCAATTTCATTTGAGGATAAATTAGAAGGAAGTTCTGCTTCAATTGAAAGCAAAGCAATCGAAAGACACCTTGATAATAGAATCATGTGGAAAAAGATTTTTTTTAAATAGATTTCATGCTTCAAAACAAGATTTTAAAAGGGTGGTCATGGGGCTTAGATAAGTCATTGAAAACGAGAACCCATATGGAAAAAGAGTAGGCGTAATCATTTCAGTATCGGTTGGAATTGATAGAATAAAAAAAGGCCTCTGGGTGGATGTGCTATTGGACTGCTAGCTTGTAGATATTGAGCAGGCATTAGGCTAATATTGTGAACCATATGAGCCGCGCTAGGTGATATGTGCTAGGTGATATGTTTAGTACATACGCGAGAAGAGGATATGTGGTAGTATTTCTGAGTGGTTTGAGGATGTATAGGTTTGTGTATCCTATTTTGTGTGTGTTCTAAATGGAAATGTGTAATTTTTGTTTGTTTTCTTCTTCTTCTTTGAGAAAAGTCCACTGTCTGTAATGTTGTTAAAGGATGTTGTAGGGGGTATGAGATTGTGAGAGTGTTTGTAATGTGAGTTGTGTTGATGATGCAGATGTGGTGAGCTATTGAGATTGTTGTTGTTGACATGTATGTTGGTGCATGCCAATGAATTGTGAAAAGGCGCCCCAGATGCTTTGAAATGGGGCATGATGAATAAAGCTGCTCACAGGATATTGCATCTGCTGGTAGTTGAGCTCCTCTATCACCACCTCCCGTGCTGTATCCAAGGTTGCAGTAGTAAAGTGAATTCATGAAAATGATGCAACTCTTGCATGTTTCTATGACAGTTCCAAAGTAGTAGGTGCATAGTTGCAACCCATTGACATAGAAAGCTATGGAATAGAGCAGGGTTTCTAAAAATCTCCTGGACAGTCTAGCATGAGTCAACCTCCCACCATCAATTTCAGCTGGGTGAACTATGGGGAGTTAACCTAGGCATCCTTTTCAACTATTCTTTATAACAGTGCCTTTAAAAAGGCATTTGCAGTTTCCACTGGGCCTGCAATGAGAAATCGCTACAAGCACAGCTTTTCAGCAAAGTGCAGCTCATTACTTCCATAGGATTCTTTTCTAGAGTGAACCATTTTTTTTCAAAGGGGTAGGTTCCAAGCCCCTGTCATTTTGCTTGCTGTTTATAACATGAAAATGTTTAGAACAGGCCCACTATAATGCTGGGAAAAGTCATACCAGGACAGGATGTCATAGTGAGTTAATGCAGGACAGAAGGGTTTAAGAGATAGGTAGAACGAAATTTGCTATTCAGAATTTTATCATGGAGGAATTTGCATACAGCGGCGACGCCCTAGGGTTATTTTCTGCATGCAATAGAGCTGCTAGCAATACACATTTCAACCAACAGATGGCAGTTGAGGAGAGATTAAAAGGAAGGTCTGCTTCATTTGAATTATATAGCTGATAGCATTACACAGATCAACCAGCAGAGGGCAATTTCATTTGAGGATAAATTAGAAGGAAGTTCTGCTTCAATTGAAAGCAAAGCAATCGAAAGACACCTTGATAATAGAATCATGTGGAAAAAGATTTTTTTTAAATAGATTTCATGCTTCAAAACAAGATTTTAAAAGGGTGGTCATGGGGCTTAGATAAGTCATTGAAAACGAGAACCCATATGGAAAAAGAGTAGGCGTAATCATTTCAGTATCGGTTGGAATTGATAGAATAAAAAAAGGCCTCTGGGTGGATGTGCTATTGGACTGCTAGCTTGTAGATATTGAGCAGGCATTAGGCTAATATTGTGAACCATATGAGCCGCGCTAGGTGATATGTGCTAGGTGATATGTTTAGTACATACGCGAGAAGAGGATATGTGGTAGTATTTCTGAGTGGTTTGAGGATGTATAGGTTTGTGTATCCTATTTTGTGTGTGTTCTAAATGGAAATGTGTAATTTTTGTTTGTTTTCTTCTTCTTCTTTGAGAAAAGTCCACTGTCTGTAATGTTGTTAAAGGATGTTGTAGGGGGTATGAGATTGTGAGAGTGTTTGTAATGTGAGTTGTGTTGATGATGCAGATGTGGTGAGCTATTGAGATTGTTGTTGTTGACATGTATGTTGGTGCATGCCAATGAATTGTGAAAAGGCGCCCCAGATGCTTTGAAATGGGGCATGATGAATAAAGCTGCTCACAGGATATTGCATCTGCTGATAGTTGAGCTCCTCTATCACCACCTCCCGTGCTGTATCCAAGGTTGCAGTAGTAAAGTGAATTCATGAAAATGATGCAACTCTTGCATGTTTCTATGACAGTTCCAAAGTAGTAGGTGCATAGTTGCAACCCATTGACATAGAAAGCTATGGAATAGAGCAGGGTTTCTAAAAATCTCCTGGACAGTCTAGCATGAGTCAACCTCCCACCATCAATTTCAGCTGGGTGAACTATGGGGAGTTAACCTAGGCATCCTTTTCAACTATTCTTTATAACAGTGCCTTTAAAAAGGCATTTGCAGTTTCCACTGGGCCTGCAATGAGAAATCGCTACAAGCACAGCTTTTCAGCAAAGTGCAGCTCATTACTTCCATAGGATTCTTTTCTAGAGTGAACCATTTTTTTTCAAAGGGGTAGGTTCCAAGCCCCTGTCATTTTGCTTGCTGTTTATAACATGAAAATGTTTAGAACAGGCCCACTATAATGCTGGGAAAGGTCATACCAGGACAGGATGTCATAGTGAGTTAATGCAGGACAGAAGGGTTTAAGAGATAGGTAGAACGAAATTTGCTATTCAGAATTTTATCATGGAGGAATTTGCATACAGCGGCGACGCCCTAGGGTTATTTTCTGCATGCAATAGAGCTGCTAGCAATACACATTTCAACCAACAGATGGCAGTTGAGGAGAGATTAAAAGGAAGGTCTGCTTCATTTGAATTATATAGCTGATAGCATTACACAGATCAACCAGCAGAGGGCAATTTCATTTGAGGATAAATTAGAAGGAAGTTCTGCTTCAATTGAAAGCAAAGCAATCGAAAGACACCTTGATAATAGAATCATGTGGAAAAAGATTTTTTTTAAATAGATTTCATGCTTCAAAACAAGATTTTAAAAGGGTGGTCATGGGGCTTAGATAAGTCATTGAAAACGAGAACCTATATGGAAAAAGAGTAGGCGTAATCATTTCAGTATCGGTTGGAATTGATAGAATAAAAAAAGGCCTCTGGGTGGATGTGCTATTGGACTGCTAGCTTGTAGATATTGAGCAGGCATTAGGCTAATATTGTGAACCATATGAGCCGCGCTAGGTGATATGTGCTAGGTGATATGTTTAGTACATACGCGAGAAGAGGATATGTGGTAGTATTTCTGAGTGGTTTGAGGATGTATAGGTTTGTGTATCCTATTTTGTGTGTGTTCTAAATGGAAATGTGTAATTTTTGTTTGTTTTCTTCTTCTTCTTTGAGAAAAGTCCACTGTCTGTAATGTTGTTAAAGGATGTTGTAGGGGGTATGAGATTGTGAGAGTGTTTGTAATGTGAGTTGTGTTGATGATGCAGATGTGGTGAGCTATTGAGATTGTTGTTGTTGACATGTATGTTGGTGCATGCCAATGAATTGTGAAAAGGCGCCCCAGATGCTTTGAAATGGGGCATGATGAATAAAGCTGCTCACAGGATATTGCATCTGCTGGTAGTTGAGCTCCTCTATCACCACCTCCCGTGCTGTATCCAAGGTTGCAGTAGTAAAGTGAATTCATGAAAATGATGCAACTCTTGCATGTTTCTATGACAGTTCCAAAGTAGTAGGTGCATAGTTGCAACCCATTGACATAGAAAGCTATGGAATAGAGCAGGGTTTCTAAAAATCTCCTGGACAGTCTAGCATGAGTCAACCTCCCACCATCAATTTCAGCTGGGTGAACTATGGGGAGTTAACCTAGGCATCCTTTTCAACTATTCTTTATAACAGTGCCTTTAAAAAGGCATTTGCAGTTTCCACTGGGCCTGCAATGAGAAATTGCTACAAGCACAGCTTTGCAGCAAAGTGCAGCTCATTACTTCCATAGGATTCTTTTCTAGAGTGAACCATTTTTTTTCAAAGGGGTAGGTTCCAAGCCCCTGTCATTTTGCTTGCTGTTTATAACATGAAAATGTTTAGAACAGTCCCACTATAATGCTGGGAAAGGTCATACCAGGACAGGATGTCATAGTGAGTTAATGCAGGACAGAAGGGTTTAAGAGATAGGAAGAACGAAATTTGCTATTCAGAATTTTATCATGGAGGAATTTGCATACAGCGGCGACGCCCTAGGGTTATTTTCTGCATGCAATAGAGCTGCTAGCAATACACATTTCAACCAACAGATGGCAGTTGAGGAGAGATTAAAAGGAAGGTCTGCTTCATTTGAATTATATAGCTGATAGCATTACACAGATCAACCAGCAGAGGGCAATTTAATTTGAGGATAAATTAGAAGGAAGTTCTGCTTCAATTGAAAGCAAAGCAATCGAAAGACACCTTGATAATAGAATCATGTGGAAAAAGATTTTTTTTAAATAGATTTCATGCTTCAAAACAAGATTTTAAAAGGGTGGTCATGGGGCTTAGATAAGTCATTGAAAACGAGAACCCATATGGAAAAAGAGTAGGCGTAATCATTTCAGTATCGGTTGGAATTGATAGAATAAAAAAAGTCCTCTGGGTGGATGTGCTATTGGACTGCTAGCTTGTAGATATTGAGCAGGCATTAGGCTAATATTGTGAACCATATGAGCCGCGCTAGGTGATATGTTTAGTACATACGCGAGAAGAGGATATGTGGTAGTATTTCTGAGTGGTTTGAGGATGTATAGGTTTGTGTATCCTATTTTGTGTGTGTTCTAAATGGAAGTGTGTAATTTTTGTTTGTTTTATTCTTCTTCTTCTTCTTTGAGAAAAGTCCACTGTCTGTAGTGTTGTTAAAGGATGTTGTAGGGGGTATGAGATTGTGAGAGTGTTTGTAATGCGAGTTGTGTTGATGATGCAGATGTGGTGAGCTATTGAGATTGTTGTTGTTGACATGTATGTTGGTGCATGCCAATGAATTGTGAAAAGGAGCCCCAGATGCTTTGAAATGGGGCATGATGAATAAAGCTGCTCACAGGATATTGCATCAGCTGGTAGTTGAGCTCCTCTATCACCACCTCCCGTGCTGTATCCAAGGTTGCAGTAGTAAAGTGAATTCATGAAAATGATGCAACTCTTGCATGTTTCTATGACAGTTCCAAAGTAGTAGGTGCATAGTTGCAACCCATTGACATAGAAAGCTATGGAATAGAGCAGGGTTTCTAAAAGTCTCCTGGACAGTCTAGCATGAGTCAACCTCCCACCATCAATTTCAGCTGGGTGAACAATGGGGAGTTAACCTAGGCATTCTTTTCAACTATTCATTATAACAGTGCCTTTTAAAAGGCATTTGCAGTTTCCACTGGGACTGCAATGAGAAATTGCTACAAGCACAGCTTTGCAGCAAAGTGCAGCTCATTACATCCATAGGATTAGTTTCTAGAGTGAAGCATTTTTTTCAAAGGGGTAGGTTCCAAGCCCCTGTCATTTTGCTTGCTGTTTATAACATGAAAATGTTTAGAACAGGCCCACTATAATGCTGGGAAAAGTCATACCAGGACAGGATGTCATAGTGAGTTAATGCAGGACAGAAGGGTTTAAAAGATAGGAAGAACGAAATTTGCTATTCAGAATTTTATCATGGAGGAATTTGCATACAGCGGCGACGCCCTAGGGTTATTTTCTGCATGCAATAGAGCTGCTAGCAATACACATTTCAACCAACAGATGGCAGTTGAGGAGAGATTAAAAGGAAGGTCTGCTTCATTTGAATTATATAGCTGATAGCATTACACAGATCAACCAGCAGAGGGCAATTTCATTTGAGGATAAATTAGAAGGAATTTATGCTTCAATTGAAAGCAAAGCAATCGAAAGACACCTTGATAATAGAATCATGTGGAAAAAGATTTTTTTTTAAATAGATTTCATGCTTCAAAACAAGATTTTAAAAGGGTGGTCATGGGGCTTAGATAAGTCATTGAAAATGAGAACCCATATGAAAAAACAGTAGGCGTAATCATTTCAGTATCGGTTGCAATTGATAGAATAAAAAAAAGTCCTCTGGGTGGATGTGCTATTGGACTGCTAGCTTGTAGATATTGAGCAGGCATTAGGCTAATATTGTGAACCATATGAGCCGCGCTAGGTGATATGTGCTAGGTGATATGTTTAGTACATACGCGAGAAGAGGATATGTGGTAGTATTTCTGAGTGGTTTGAGGATGTATAGGTTTGTGTATCCTATTTTGTGTGTGTTCTAAATGGAAATGTGTAATTTTTGTTTGTTTTCTTCTTCTTCTTTGAGAAAAGTCCACTGTCTGTAGTGTTGTTAAAGGATGTTGTAGGGGGTATGAGATTGTGAGAGTGTTTGTAATGCGAGTTGTGTTGATGATGCAGATGTGGTGAGCTATTGAGATTGTTGTTGTTGACATGTATGTTGGTGCATGCCAATGAATTGTGAAAAGGCGCCCCAGATGCTTTGAAATGGGGCATGATGAATAAAGCTGCTCACAGGATATTGCATCGGCTGGTAGTTGAGCTCCTCTATCACCACCTCCCGTGCTGTATCCAAGGTTGCAGTAGTAAAGTGAATTCATGAAAATGATGCAACTCTTGCATGTTTCTATGACAGTTCCAAAGTAGTAGGTGCATAGTTGCAACCCATTGACATAGAAAGCTATGGAATAGAGCAGGGTTTCTAAAAATCTCCTGGACAGTCTAGCATGAGTCAACCTCCCACCATCAATTTCAGCTGGGTGAACTATGGGGAGTTAACCTAGGCATCCTTTTCAACTATTCTTTATAACAGTGCCTTTAAAAAGGCATTTGCAGTTTCCACTGGGCCTGCAATGAGAAATCGCTACAAGCACAGCTTTTCAGCAAAGTGCAGCTCATTACTTCCATAGGATTCTTTTCTAGAGTGAACCATTTTTTTTCAAAGGGGTAGGTTCCAAGCCCCTGTCATTTTGCTTGCTGTTTATAACATGAAAATGTTTAGAACAGGCCCACTATAATGCTGGGAAAGGTCATACCAGGACAGGATGTCATAGTGAGTTAATGCAGGACAGAAGGGTTTAAGAGATAGGTAGAACGAAATTTGCTATTCAGAATTTTATCATGGAGGAATTTGCATACAGCGGCGACGCCCTAGGGTTATTTTCTGCATGCAATAGAGCTGCTAGCAATACACATTTCAACCAACAGATGGCAGTTGAGGAGAGATTAAAAGGAAGGTCTGCTTCATTTGAATTATATAGCTGATAGCATTACACAGATCAAACAGCAGAGGGCAATTTCATTTGAGGATAAATTAGAAGGAAGTTCTGCTTCAATTGAAAGCAAAGCAATCGAAAGACACCTTGATAATAGAATCATGTGGAAAAAGATTTTTTTTAAATAGATTTCATGCTTCAAAACAAGATTTTAAAAGGGTGGTCATGGGGCTTAGATAAGTCATTGAAAACGAGAACCCATATGGAAAAAGAGTAGGCGTAATCATTTCAGTATCGGTTGGAATTGATAGAATAAAAAAAGGCCTCTGGGTGGATGTGCTATTGGACTGCTAGCTTGTAGATATTGAGCAGGCATTAGGCTAATATTGTGAACCATATGAGCCGCGCTAGGTGATATGTGCTAGGTGATATGTTTAGTACATACGCGAGAAGAGGATATGTGGTAGTATTTCTGAGTGGTTTGAGGATGTATAGGTTTGTGTATCCTATTTTGTGTGTGTTCTAAATGGAAATGTGTAATTTTTGTTTGTTTTCTTCTTCTTCTTTGAGAAAAGTCCACTGTCTGTAATGTTGTTAAAGGATGTTGTAGGGGGTATGAGATTGTGAGAGTGTTTGTAATGTGAGTTGTGTTGATGATGCAGATGTGGTGAGCTATTGAGATTGTTGTTGTTGACATGTATGTTGGTGCATGCCAATGAATTGTGAAAAGGCGCCCCAGATGCTTTGAAATGGGGCATGATGAATAAAGCTGCTCACAGGATATTGCATCTGCTGGTAGTTGAGCTCCTCTATCACCACCTCCCGTGCTGTATCCAAGGTTGCAGTAGTAAAGTGAATTCATGAAAATGATGCAACTCTTGCATGTTTCTATGACAGTTCCAAAGTAGTAGGTGCATAGTTGCAACCCATTGACATAGAAAGCTATGGAATAGAGCAGGGTTTCTAAAAATCTCCTGGACAGTCTAGCATGAGTCAACCTCCCACCATCAATTTCAGCTGGGTGAACTATGGGGAGTTAACCTAGGCATCCTTTTCAACTATTCTTTATAACAGTGCCTTTAAAAAGGCATTTGCAGTTTCCACTGGGCCTGCAATGAGAAATCGCTACAAGCACAGCTTTTCAGCAAAGTGCAGCTCATTACTTCCATAGGATTCTTTTCTAGAGTGAACCATTTTTTTTCAAAGGGGTAGGTTCCAAGCCCCTGTCATTTTGCTTGCTGTTTATAACATGAAAATGTTTAGAACAGGCCCACTATAATGCTGGGAAAGGTCATACCAGGACAGGATGTCATAGTGAGTTAATGCAGGACAGAAGGGTTTAAGAGATAGGAAGAACGAAATTTGCTATTCAGAATTTTATCATGGAGGAATTTGCATACAGCGGCGACGCCCTAGGGTTATTTTCTGCATGCAATAGAGCTGCTAGCAATACACATTTCAACCAACAGATGGCAGTTGAGGAGAGATTAAAAGGAAGGTCTGCTTCATTTGAATTATATAGCTGATAGCATTACACAGATCAACCAGCAGAGGGCAATTTCATTTGAGGATAAATTAGAAGGAAGTTCTGCTTCAATTGAAAGCAAAGCAATCGAAAGACACCTTGATAATAGAATCATGTGGAAAAAGATTTTTTTTAAATAGATTTCATGCTTCAAAACAAGATTTTAAAAGGGTGGTCATGGGGCTTAGATAAGTCATTGAAAACGAGAACCCATATGGAAAAAGAGTAGGCGTAATCATTTCAGTATCGGTTGGAATTGATAGAATAAAAAAAGTCCTCTGGGTGGATGTGCTATTGGACTGCTAGCTTGTAGATATTGAGCAGGCATTAGGCTAATATTGTGAACCATATGAGCCGCGCTAGGTGATATGTTTAGTACATACGCGAGAAGAGGATATGTGGTAGTATTTCTGAGTGGTTTGAGGATGTATAGGTTTGTGTATCCTATTTTGTGTGTGTTCTAAATGGAAGTGTGTAATTTTTGTTTGTTTTCTTCTTCTTCTTCTTCTTTGAGAAAAGTCCACTGTCTGTAGTGTTGTTAAAGGATGTTGTAGGGGGTATGAGATTGTGAGAGTGTTTGTAATGCGAGTTGTGTTGATGATGCAGATGTGGTGAGCTATTGAGATTGTTGTTGTTGACATGTATGTTGGTGCATGCCAATGAATTGTGAAAAGGCGCCCCAGATGCTTTGAAATGGGGCATGATGAATAAAGCTGCTCACAGGATATTGCATCAGCTGGTAGTTGAGCTACTCTATCACCACCTCCCGTGCTGTATCCAAGGTTGCAGTAGTAAAGTGAATTCATGAAAATGATGCAACTCTTGCATGTTTCTATGACAGTTCCAAAGTAGTAGGTGCATAGTTTCAACCCATTGACATAGAAAGCTATGGAATAGAGCAGGGTTTCTAAAACTCTCCTGGACAGTCTAGCATGAGTCAACCTCCCACCATCAATTTCAGCTGGGTGAACAATGGGGAGTTAACCTAGGCATCCTTTTCAACTATTCTTTATAACAGTGCCTTCAAAAAGGCATTTGCAGTTTCCACTGGGCCTGCAATAAGAAATTGCTACAAGCACAGCTTTGCGGCAAAGTGCAGCTCATTACTTCCATAGGATTCTTTTCTAGAGTGACCCATTATTTTCAAAGGGGTAGGTTCCAAGCCCCTGTCATTTTGCTTGCTGTTTATAACATGAAAATGTTTAGAACAGGCCCACTATAATGCTGGGAAAAGTCATACCAGGACAGGATGTCATAGTGAGTTAATGCAGGACAGAAGGGTTTAAAAGATAGGAAGAACGAAATTTGCTATTCAGAATTTTATCATGGAGGAATTTGCATACTGCGGCGACGCCCTAGGTTTATTTTCTGCATGCAATAGAGCTGCTAGCAATACACATATCAACCAACAGATGGCAGTTGAGGAGAGATTAAAAGGAAGGTCTGCTTCATTTGAATTATATAGCTGATAGCATTACACAGATCAACCAGCAGAGGGCATTTTCATTTGAGGATAAATTAGAAGGAAGTTCTGCTTCAATTGAAAGCAAAGCAATCGAAAGACACCTTGATAATAGAATCATGTGGAAAAAGATTTTTTTTTAAATAGATTTCATGCTTCAAAACAAGATTTTAAAAGGGTGGTCATGGGGCTTAGATAAGTCATTGAAAACGAGAACCCATATGAAAAAACAGTAGGCGTAATCATTTCAGTATCGGTTGCAATTGATAGAATAAAAAAAAGTCCTCTGGGTGGATGTGCTATTGGACTGCTAGCTTGTAGATATTGAGCAGGCATTAGGCTAATATTGTGAACCATATGAGCCGCGCTAGGTGATATGTGCTAGGTGATATGTTTAGTACATACGCGAGAAGAGGATATGTGGTAGTATTTCTGAGTGGTTTGAGGATGTATAGGTTTGTGTATCCTATTTTGTGTGTGTTCTAAATGGAAATGTGTAATTTTTGTTTGTTTTCTTCTTCTTCTTTGAGAAAAGTCCACTGTCTGTAGTGTTGTTAAAGGATGTTGTAGGGGGTATGAGATTGTGAGAGTGTTTGTAATGCGAGTTGTGTTGATGATGCAGATGTGGTGAGCTATTGAGATTGTTGTTGTTGACATGTATGTTGGTGCATGCCAATGAATTGTGAAAAGGCGCCCCAGATGCTTTGAAATGGGGCATGATGAATAAAGCTGCTCACAGGATATTGCATCGGCTGGTAGTTGAGCTCCTCTATCACCACCTCCCGTGCTGTATCCAAGGTTGCAGTAGTAAAGTGAATTCATGAAAATGATGCAACTCTTGCATGTTTCTATGACAGTTCCAAAGTAGTAGGTGCATAGTTGCAACCCATTGACATAGAAAGCTATGGAATAGAGCAGGGTTTCTAAAAATCTCCTGGACAGTCTAGCATGAGTCAACCTCCCACCATCAATTTCAGCTGGGTGAACTATGGGGAGTTAACCTAGGCATCCTTTTCAACTATTCTTTATAACAGTGCCTTTAAAAAGGCATTTGCAGTTTCCACTGGGCCTGCAATGAGAAATCGCTACAAGCACAGCTTTTCAGCAAAGTGCAGCTCATTACTTCCATAGGATTCTTTTCTAGAGTGAACCATTTTTTTTCAAAGGGGTAGGTTCCAAGCCCCTGTCATTTTGCTTGCTGTTTATAACATGAAAATGTTTAGAACAGGCCCACTATAATGCTGGGAAAGGTCATACCAGGACAGGATGTCATAGTGAGTTAATGCAGGACAGAAGGGTTTAAGAGATAGGAAGAACGAAATTTGCTATTCAGAATTTTATCATGGAGGAATTTGCATACAGCGGCGACGCCCTAGGGTTATTTTCTGCATGCAATAGAGCTGCTAGCAATACACATTTCAACCAACAGATGGCAGTTGAGGAGAGATTAAAAGGAAGGTCTGCTTCATTTGAATTATATAGCTGATAGCATTACACAGATCAACCAGCAGAGGGCAATTTAATTTGAGGATAAATTAGAAGGAAGTTCTGCTTCAATTGAAAGCAAAGCAATCGAAAGACACCTTGATAATAGAATCATGTGGAAAAAGATTTTTTTTAAATAGATTTCATGCTTCAAAACAAGATTTTAAAAGGGTGGTCATGGGGCTTAGATAAGTCATTGAAAACGAGAACCCATATGGAAAAAGAGTAGGCGTAATCATTTCAGTATCGGTTGGAATTGATAGAATAAAAAAAGGCCTCTGGGTGGATGTGCTATTGGACTGCTAGCTTGTAGATATTGAGCAGGCATTAGGCTAATATTGTGAACCATATGAGCCGCGCTAGGTGATATGTGCTAGGTGATATGTTTAGTACATACGCGAGAAGAGGATATGTGGTAGTATTTCTGAGTGGTTTGAGGATGTATAGGTTTGTGTATCCTATTTTGTGTGTGTTCTAAATGGAAATGTGTAATTTTTGTTTGTTTTCTTCTTCTTCTTTGAGAAAAGTCCACTGTCTGTAATGTTGTTAAAGGATGTTGTAGGGGGTATGAGATTGTGAGAGTGTTTGTAATGCGAGTTGTGTTGATGATGCAGATGTGGTGAGCTATTGAGATTGTTGTTGTTGACATGTATGTTGGTGCATGCCAATGAATTGTGAAAAGGCGCCCCAGATGCTTTGAAATGGGGCATGATGAATAAAGCTGCTCACAGGATATTGCATCTGCTGGTAGTTGAGCTCCTCTATCACCACCTCCCGTGCTGTATCCAAGGTTGCAGTAGTAAAGTGAATTCATGAAAATGATGCAACTCTTGCATGTTTCTATGACAGTTCCAAAGTAGTAGGTGCATAGTTGCAACCCATTGACATAGAAAGCTATGGAATAGAGCAGGGTTTCTAAAAATCTCCTGGACAGTCTAGCATGAGTCAACCTCCCACCATCAATTTCAGCTGGGTGAACTATGGGGAGTTAACCTAGGCATCCTTTTCAACTATTCTTTATAACAGTGCCTTTAAAAAGGCATTTGCAGTTTCCACTGGGCCTGCAATGAGAAATTGCTACAAGCACAGCTTTGCAGCAAAGTGCAGCTCATTACTTCCATAGGATTCTTTTCTAGAGTGAACCATTTTTTTCAAAGGGGTAGGTTCCAAGCCCCTGTCATTTTGCTTGCTGTTTATAACATGAAAATGTTTAGAACAGTCCCACTATAATGCTGGGAAAGGTCATACCAGGACAGGATGTCATAGTGAGTTAATGCAGGACAGAAGGGTTTAACAGATAGGAAGAACGAAATTTGCTATTCAGAATTTTATCATGGAGGAATTTGCATACAGCGGCGAAGCCCTAGGGTTATTTTCTGCATGCAATAGAGCTGCTAGCAATACACATTTCAACCAACAGATGGCAGTTGAGGAGAGATTAAAATGAAGGTCTGCTTCATTTGAATTATATAGCTGATAGCATTACACAGATCAATCAGCAGAGGGCAATTTAATTTGAGGATAAATTAGAAGGAAGTTCTGCTTCAATTGAAAGCAAAGCAATCGAAAGACACCTTGATAATAGAATCATGTGGAAAAAGATTTTTTTTAAATAGATTTCATGCTTCAAAACAAGATTTTAAAAGGGTGGTCATGGGGCTTAGATAAGTCATTGAAAACGAGAACCCATATGGAAAAAGAGTAGGCGTAATCATTTCAGTATCGGTTGGAATTGATAGAATAAAAAAAAGTCCTCTGGGTGGATGTGCTATTGGACTGCTAGCTTGTAGATATTGAGCAGGCATTAGGCTAATATTGTGAACCATATGAGCCGCGCTAGGTGATATGTTTAGTACATACGCGAGAAGAGGATATGTGGTAGTATTTCTGAGTGGTTTGAGGATGTATAGGTTTGTGTATCCTATTTTGTGTGTGTTCTAAATGGAAGTGTGTAATTTTTGTTTGTTTTCTTCTTCTTCTTCTTCTTTGAGAAAAGTCCACTGTCTGTAGTGTTGTTAAAGGATGTTGTAGGGGGTATGAGATTGTGAGAGTGTTTGTAATGCGAGTTGTGTTGATGATGCAGATGTGGTGAGCTATTGAGATTGTTGTTGTTGACATGTATGTTGGTGCATGCCAATGAATTGTGAAAAGGCGCCCCAGATGCTTTGAAATGGGGCATGATGAATAAAGCTGCTCACAGGATATTGCATCGGCTGGTAGTTGAGCTCCTCTATCACCACCTCCCGTGCTGTATCCAAGGTTGCAGTAGTAAAGTGAATTCATGAAAATGATGCAACTCTTGCATGTTTCTATGACAGTTCCAAAGTAGTAGGTGCATAGTTGCAACCCATTGACATAGAAAGCTATGGAATAGAGCAGGGTTTCTAAAAATCTCCCGGACAGTCTAGCATGAATCAACCTCCCACCATCAATTTCAGCTGGGTGAACTATGGGGAGTTAACCTTGGCATCCTTTTCAACTATTCTTTATAACAGTGCCTTTAAAAAGGCATTTGCAGTTTCCACTGGGCCTGCAATGAGAAATTGCTACAAGCACAGCTTTGCAGCAAAGTGCAGCTCATTACTGCCATAGGATTCTTTTCTAGAGTGAACCATTTTTTTCAAAGGGGTAGGTTCCAAGCCCCTGTCATTTTGCTTGCTGTTTATAACATGAAAATGTTTAGAACAGGCCCACTATAATGCTGGGAAAGGTCATACCAGGACAGGATGTCATAGTGAGTTAATGCAGGACAGAAGGGTTTAAGAGATAGGAAGAACGAAATTTGCTATTCAGAATTTTATCATGGAGGAATTTGCATACAGCGGCGACGCCCTAGGGTTATTTTCTGCATGCAATAGAGCTGCTAGCAATACACATATCAACCAACATATGGCAGTTGAGGAGAGATTAAAAGGAAGGTCTGCTTCATTTGAATTATATAGCTGATAGCATTACACAGATCAACCAGCAGAGGGCAATTTCATTTGAGGATAAATTAGAAGGAAGTTCTGCTTCAATTGAAAGCAAAGCAATCGAAAGACACCTTGATAATAGAATCATGTGGAAAAAGATTTTTTTTAAATAGATTTCATACTTCAAAACAAGATTTTAAAAGGGTGGTCATGGGGCTTAGATAAGTCATTGAAAACGAGAACTCATATGGAAAAAGAGTAGGCGTAATCATTTCAGTATCGGTTGGAATTGATAGAATAAAAAAAAGTCCTCTGGGTGGATGTGCTATTGGACTGCTAGCTTGTAGATATTGAGCAGGCATTAGGCTAATATTGTGAACCATATGAGCCGCGCTAGGTGATATGTTTAGTACATACGCGAGAAGAGGATATGTGGTAGTATTTCTGAGTGGTTTGAGGATGTATAGGTTTGTGTATCCTATTTTGTGTGTGTTCTAAATGGAAGTGTGTAATTTTTGTTTGTTTTCTTCTTCTTCTTCTTCTTTGAGAAAAGTCCACTGTCTGTAGTGTTGTTAAAGGATGTTGTAGGGGGTATGAGATTGTGAGAGTGTTTGTAATGCGAGTTGTGTTGATGATGCAGATGTGGTGAGCTATTGAGATTGTTGTTGTTGACATGTATGTTGGTGCATGCCAATGAATTGTGAAAAGGCGCCCCAGATGCTTTGAATTGGGGCATGATGAATAAAGCTGCTCACAGCATATTGCATCGGCTGGTAGTTGAGCTCCTCTATCACCACCTCCCGTGCTGTATCCAAGTTTGCAGTAGTAAAGTGAATTCATGAAAATGATGCAACTCTAGCATGTTTCTATGACAGTTCCAAAGTAGTAGGTGCATAGTTGCAACCCATTGACATATAAAGCTATGGAATAGAGCAGGGCTTCTAAAAATCTCCTGGACAGTCTAGCATGAGTCAACCTCCCACCATCAATTTCAGCTGGGTGAACTAGGGGGAGTTAACCTAGGCATCCTTTTCAACTATTCTTTATAACAGTGCCTTTAAAAAGGCATTTGCAGTTTCCACTGGGCCTGCAATGAGAAATTGATACAAGCACAGCTTTGCAGCAAAGTGCAGCTCATTACTTCCATAGGATTCTTTTCTAGAGTGAAACATTTTTTTCAAAGGGGTAGGTTCCAAGCCCCTGTCATTTTGCTTGCTGTTTATAACATGAAAATGTTTAGAACAGGCCCACTATAATGCTGGGAAAGGTCATACCAGGACAGGATGTCATAGTTAGTTAATGCAGGACAGAAGGGTTTAAGAGATAGGAAGAACGAAATTTGCTATTCAGAATTTCATCATGGAGGAATTTGCATACAGCGGCGACGCCCTAGGGTTATTTTCTGCATGCAATAGAGCTGCTAGCAATACACATTTCAACCAACAGATGGCAGTTGAGGAGAGATTAAAAGGAAGGTCTGCTTCATTTGAATTATATAGCTGATAGCATTACACAGATCAACCAGCAGAGGGCAATTTCATTTGAGGATAAATTAGAAGGAAGTTCTGCTTCAATTGAAAGCAAAGCAATCGAAAGACACCTTGATAATAGAATCATGTGGAAAAAGATTTTTTTTAAATAGATTTCATGCTTCAAAACAAGATTTTAAAAGGGTGGTCATGGGGCTTAGATAAGTCATTCACCAACATTCATGTCAACAACAACAATCTCAATAGCTCACCACATCTGCATCATCAACACAACTCGCATTACAAGCACTCTCACAATCTCATACCCCCTACAACATCCTTTACCAACACTACAGACAGTGGACTTTTCTCAAACAAGTAGAAGAAGAAAACAAACAAAAATTACACACTACCATTTAGAACACACACAAAATAGGATACACAAACCTATACATCCTCAAACCACTCAGAAATACTACCACATATCCTCTTCTCGCATATGTACTAAACATATCACCTAGCGCGGCTCATATGGTTCACAATTAGTGTTGTCGCGAACCCGAAATTTTCGGTTCGCGAACGGTGAACGCGAACTTCCGCAAATGTTCGCGAACCGGCGAACCGCATGAACCGCCATTGACTTCAATGGGCAGGCGAATTTTAAAAACAACAGGGACTCTTTCTGGCCACAATAGTGATGGAAAAGTTGTTTCAAGGGGACTAACACCTGGACTGTGGCATGCCAGAGGGGGATCCATGGCAAAACTCCCATGGAAAATTGCACAGTTGATGCAGAGTCTGCTTTTAATCCATAAAGACACCTAACATTGACACCTGTCCTCAAAACCCCTGATACACACTGACACAGAGCAGAATAGGGACTGTTCCCCCTACATAGGGTCACTTGGCAGATATGGATTGACACCTGTCCTCAAAACCCCTGATATACACTGACACAGAGCAGAATAGAGACTGTTCCCTGTCCACAGAGACCATGATACACACTGACACAGAGCATAATAGGGACTGTTACCCCTACATAGGGTCACTTGGCAGATATGGATTGACACCTGTCCTCAAAACCCCTGATACACACTGACACAGAGCAGAATAGGGACTGTTCCCCCTACATAGGGTCACTTGGCAGATATGGATTGACACCTGTCCTCAAAACCCCTGATACACACTGACACAGAGCAGAATAGAGACTGTTCCCTGTCCACAGAGACCATGATACACACTGACACAGAGCAGAATAGGGACTGTTACCCCTACATAGGGTCACTTGGCAGATATGGATTGACACCTGTCCTCAAAACCCCTGATACACACTGACACAGAGCAGAATAGGGACTGTTCCCTGTCCACAGAGTCCATGATACACACTGACACAGAGCAGAATAGAGACTGTTCCCCGTCCACAGAGACCATGATACACACTGACACAGAGCAGAATAGGGACTGTTCCCTGTCCACAGAGACCATGATACACACTGACACAGAGCAGAATAGAGACTGTTCCCCGTCCACAGAGACCATGATACACACTGACACAGAGCAGAATAGAGACTGTTCCCCCTACATAGGGTCACTTGGCAGGTATGGATTGACACCTGTCCTCAAAGCCCATGATACACACTGGGGGGGAGCTACTGTCCTCCCCAACCCCTGCGCGGTGGGTGGGGGCCATAAATCACAATGGGGTGACCTACTGTCCTCCCCCCCTCGGCCCATACCCCTGCGCGGTGGGTGGGGGGCATAAATCACAATGGGGGGGCCTACTTTCCTCCCCCCCGGCCCCCATCCCTGCGCGGTGGGTGGGGGGCATAAATCACAATGGTACGGACCTACTGATAGGAGTGGAGTATTGTTCATATCAGTTTAATACCTTCCGCATCTCCTATCAGTGGACGTGTAAATGGCAGAGATTTTTAATTGGTGAATCACCTCCCCTTTTTAGGCCAAGGTGGGAAGATGCTTAGACCACTGGTATATTGGTGCCATCTTGGAGGATTTTAATTTTTGGTTTGTTTTTTGAAGCCACAGTGCTGCACCAGTGGGCTTAAAAATTAGGCATGTACACATGCCTGAAAAATTTGGTATTGTTGCAGCCGCTGCTGTAGCAGCGGACAGAAAAATTGATGTTTGTTTCACAGGCAGAAAGTGCCCTAAAACATGGCGGCTTGAACCCTAGTTGGTGGCGGATAAGTCACGCAAGTCAAACGTCATTCAGAGCTAAAATACAGCAGCGTGTGGACCATTTTTAGCCCAAGGCAGCTCATCTCATCAGGCCTTTTTTAAGCGAATGTATCGCCCAGTGTCAGTCCCTTCGGGATCCATCCCTCATTCATCTTAATAAAGGTGAGGTAATCTAGACTTTTTTGACCTAGGCGACTTCTCTTCTCAGTGACAATACCTCCTGCTGCACTGAAGGTCCTTTCTGACAGGACACTTGAAGCGGGGCAGGCCAGAAGTTCTATCGCAAATTGGGATAGCTCAGGCCACAGGTCAAGCCTGCACACCCAGTAGTCAAGGGGTTCATCGCTTCTCAGAGTGTCGATATCTGCAGTTAAGGCGAGGTAGTCTGCTACCTGTCGGTCGAGTCGCTCTCTGAGGGTGGATCCCGAAGGGCTGTGGCGATGCATAGGACTTAAAAAGGTCCACATGTCCTCCATCAACAACACGTCTTTAACCCCTTAAGGACCAAACTTCTGGAATAAAAGGGAATCATGACATGTCACACATGTCATGTGTCCTTAAGGGGTTAAAGCGTCCTGTCCTTGCCGGCGTGGTCGTGGGAGGAGGAGGAGGAGGATGACTTCCACCTCTCCCCCTGTTAGATTCCCGTTGTGCTGTGACATCACCCTTATACGCTGTGTAAAGCATACTTTTTAATTTATTTTGCAAATGCTGCATCCTTTCCGACTTGTTGTAATTCGGTAACATTTCCGCCACTTTCTGCTTATACCGGGGGTCTAGTAGCGTGGACACCCAGTACAGGTCGTTCTCCTTCAGCCTTTTTATACGAGGGTCCCTCAACAGGCAGGACAGCATGAAAGACCCCATTTGCACAAGGTTGGATGCCGAGCTACTCATTTCCCGTTCCTCCTCCTCACTGATGTCATTGAAGGTATGTTCTTCCCCCCAGCCACGTACAACACCACGGGTACCAGATAGGTGACAACGAGCACCCTGGGATGCCTGTTGTGTTTGGTCTTGCTCCTCCTCCTCCTCCTCAAAGCTACAATCCTCCTCTGACTCCTCTTCCTCACAATCCTCTTCCAGCTTTGCCGCAGGTCCAGCAAGCGATGCTGATAAGGCTGTTTCTGGTGGTGATGGTGACCACAACTCTTCCTCTTCCTCTTCACGCTCATCTACAGCCTGATCCAGCACTCTTCGCAGGGCACGCTCCATGAAGAAAACAAATGGTATGATGTCGCTGATGGTGCCTTCGTTGCGACTGACTAGGTTTGTCACCTCCTCAAAAGGACGCATGAGCCTACAGGCATTGCGCATGAGCGTCCAGTAACGTGGCAAAAAAATTCCCAGCTCCCCAGAGGCTGTCCTAGCACCCCGGTCATACAAATATTCATTAACAGCTTTTTCTTGTTGGAGCAGGCGGTCGAACATTAGGAGTGTTGAATTCCAACGTGCAGGGCTGTCGCAAATCAAGCGCCTCACTGGCATGTTGTTTCGCCGCTGGATATCGGCAAAGTGAGCCATGGCCGTGTAGGAACGCCTGAAATGGCCACACACCTTCCTGGCCTGCTTCAGGACGTCCTGTAAGCCTGTGTACTTATGCACAAAGCGTTGTACGATCAGATTACACACATGTGCCATGCACGGCACATGTGTCAACTTGCCCAACTTCAATGCCGCTATCAATTTTTTTCCGTTGTCACACACCACTTTGCCGATATCCAGTTGCTGCGGAGTCAGCCACTTTTCCACCTGTGCGTTCAGGGCGGACAGGAGTGCTTGTCCGGTGTGACTCTCTGCTTTCAAGCAAGTCAAACCCAAGACGGCGTGACACTGCCATATCCGGGATGTGGAATAGTACCTGGGGAGCTGGGGGGGTGCCGTTGATGTGGAGCAAGAAGCAGCGGCACAAGAGGACTCAGCCGAGGAGGTTATGGAAGAGGATGGAGTAGGAGGAGTAGAGGAGGTGGCAGCAGGACTGCCTGCAATTCGTGGCGGTGTCACCAACTCCTCTGCAATGCCACGCATTCCTTGCTTGTCAGCCGTCAGCAGGTTTACCCAATGCGCAGTGTAGGTGATATAACTGCCCTGACCATACTTTGCAGACCAGGTATCAGTGGTCAGATGGACCCTTGCCCCAACACTGTGTGCCAGACATGCCATGACTTCCTTTTGCACAATCGAGTACAAGTTGGGGATTGCCTTTTGTGAAAAGAAATTCCGGCCGGGTACCTTCCACTGCGGTGTCCCAATAGCTACAAATCTTTTGAACGCCTCAGACTCAACCAGATTGTATGGTAAAAGCTGGCGGGCTAATAGTTCGGACAAGCCAGCTGTCAGACGCTGGGCAAGGGGGTGACTTGGTGACATTGGCTTCTTACGCTCAAACATGTCCTTGACAGACACATGACTGTGGGCAGATGAGCGGGAACTGCTCAAGGCGGGAGACGGAGTGGCGGATGGTTGAGAGGGGGCAAGAAGGACAGCAGTGGTTGACGTGGCTGAAGATGCTGGACCAGGAGGAGGATGGCGGCTTAGAGTAGGCGTGCTGCTTGTACTCATGTGTTGATCCCATAGGCGTTTGTGATGTGAGATCATGTGCCTACGCAAAGCAGTTGTACCTAGGTGGGTGTTGGACCTCCCACGACTCAGTTTCCTTTGGCACAGGTTGCAAATGGCATCGCTGTTGTCAGAGGCAGACACACAAAAAAAATGCCACACTGCTGAGCTCTGCAATGACGGCATTCTGGTGGTGGACACAGCATGCGTTGATTGGCGTGCTGTCGGGCTGATCCCGGGTGCCGATGCATGCTGTCTGACTGTGCCACTAGCTCCTTGCGACGACCCCCCCCTGCTTCCAACTCGTCTCCTCCTCCTCTCTGTCTCCCCATCTGAACTTTCGCCCTGTTCTTCTTCTTGCCGAGCGGGCACCCACGTGACATCCATGGAGGCATCGTCATCATCAACCGCTTCACTTGTATCTGACAACTCAGAAAAGGAAGCAGCAGCGGGTATAACATCATCATCATCACACCGTACCTCCATGTGTTTAATGCTGCCTGCCTGAGACATATCCCTGTTATCTACATCCTCTAGCAATAATGGTTGCGCATCACTCATTTCTTCAAACGGGTGTGTGAATAACTCCTCTGACATACCAAGTAAAGCGGCTGTGGTGCTAGTTTTGCTGGTGGCGGCAGGCGGGTGAGTGCTATCTTGAGAGGTGCCTGAAGCTAAGCTGGAGGAGGATGGTGCTTCAAGGTTCCGAGCAGAGGCTGTACAAGATTGGGTGTCTTGTGTTAGCCAGTCAACTAAGTCCTCAGAACTTTTCAAGTTCAGGGTACGTGGCTTCTGAAAACTGGGCATTATTCTAGGGCAAAAGGGAATCACAGCACCACGACCACGACGGCCCCTGCAGGGTGGCCTGCCTCTGCCTGTCATTTTTTGGGGGGATTAGTGGTACTATGCGTGCAAGCTACTGTGAGACCAGATATGATTGGCAATGTGAACTGTAACAGTTCTGCAGAGCACACACTGTAGGTCTGAGACACCCGCTTGAAGACAAGTAACTGCTATTCAATCTATAACAGTGAAAAATAAATTTTGGTTTTAAAAGCACGCTATAGAGACACCAGATATGATTGGCAATGTGCACTGGAACAGTTCTGCAGAGCACACGTTGAAGGAAGGACTGACAGAGCCGCTTGAAGACAAGTAACTGCTATTCAATCTATAACAGTGAAAAACAAATTTTGGTTGTAAAAGCACGCTATAGAGACACCAGATATGATTGGCAATGTGCACTGGAACAGTTCTGCAGAGCACACACTGTAGGCCTGAGACACCCGCTTGAAGACAAGTAACTGCTATTCAATCTATAACAGTGAAAAACAAATTTTGGTTTTAAAAGCACGCTATAGAGACACCAGATATGATTGGCAATGTGCACTGGAACAGTTCTGCAGAGCACACACTGTAGGCCTGAGACACCCGCTTGAAGACAAGTAACTGCTATTCAATCTATAACAGTGAAAAACAAATTTTGGTTTTAAAAGCACGCTATAGAGACACCAAATATGATTGGCAACTGTCAAAGCACGCTGGAACAGGTCTACAGAGCACACGCTGAAGTAGGCCTGACACCCAGACGCTTGCAGACAACTAACTGATCTTCTATTACAGTGAAAAAAAAATGATTTCTTTAAAATCTAAAGCTTAAGCTATTGTTAAAACAGATATGAGTGGTGGCACTGACTGTGCAAATGGGCAAGGCATCCAACCTGACACAGAAGCTTGCAGGCAGGCAACTGCTCTTCTATTACAGTGAAAACAAATTATTTATTTTAAATGTAAAGCTTAACCAATTGTTAAAACAGATATGAGTGGTGGCACTGGGCAAGTAGGCACAGTATCCAATGTGAACCTCACACAGAAGCTGGCAGGCAGGCAACTGCTCTTCTATTACAGTGAAAAAAAAATATTTATTTTAAATGTAAAGCTTAACCAATTGTTAAAACAGATATGAGTGGTGGCACTGGGCAAGTAGGCACAGTATCCAATGTGAACCTCACACAGAAGCTGGCAGGCAGGCAACTGCTCTTCTATTACAGTGGAAACAAAATTTTGGTTGTAAAAGCACGCTATAGAGACACCAGATATGAGTGGCAACTGTCAAAGCACGCTGGCACAGGTCTGCAGAGCACACGCTGAAGTAGGCCTGACACCCAGACGCTTGCAGACAAATGGGCAAGGCATCCAACCTGACACAGAAGCTGGCAGGCAGGCAACTGCTCTTCTATTACAGTGAAAAAAATTATTTATTTTAAATCTAAAGCTTAACCAATTGTTAAAACAGATATGAGTGGTGGCACTGGGCAAGTGGGCACAGTATCCAATGTGAACCTCACACAGAAGCTGGCAGGCAGGCAACTGCTCTTCTATTACAGTGAAAAAAATATATTTATTTTAAATGTAAAGCTTAACCTATTGTTAAAACAGATATGAGTGGTGGCACTGGGCAAGTAGGCACAGTATCCAATGTGAACCTCACACAGAAGCTGGCAGGCAGGCACCTGCAATTACATTACACAGGAAAAAAAAAAAAAGCAGCCTGATGTTATAGCCCTAAAAAGGGCTTTTTGGGGTGCTGTCCTTACAGCAGAGATCAGATGAGTCCTTCCGGATTGTAGTGGACACTGAATACCCTAGCCTAGCTATCAATTTCCCTATCTAATCAGCAGCAGCTAAACTTTCCCTCCTCTCACTAAGCATGCATCTTCCGAATGAATCGAAAATGGATGCTGGGAGGGAGGTTGGAGGGTGTGGAAGGGAGGGAGTGCTGCTGATTGGCTGGAATGTGTCTGCTGACCGAGAGGCACAGGGTCAAAGTTTGCCCAATGATGACGAATAGGGGGCGGATCGAACTGCGCATGTGTCTAACCGCCGCGGCGAACGCGAACACGCTAATTTCGCCGGGAACTGTTCGCCGGCGGACAGTTCGGTGCATCACTATTCACAATATTAGCCTAATGCCTGCTCAATATCTACAAGCTAGCAGTCCAATAGCACATCCACCCAGAGGACTTTTTTTTATTCTATCAATTGCAACCGATACTGAAATGATTACGCCTACTGTTTTTTCATATGGGTTCTCGTTTTCAATGACTTATCTAAGCCCCATGACCACCCTTTTAAAATCTTGTTTTGAAGCATGAAATCTATTTAAAAAAAAATCTTTTTCCACATGATTCTATTATCAAGGTGTCTTTCGATGGCTTTGCTTTCAATTGAAGCAGAACTTCCTTCTAATTTATCCTCAAATGAAAATGCCCTCTGCTGGTTGATCTGTGTAATGCTATCAGCTATATAATTCAAATGAAGCAGACCTTCCTTTTAATCTCTCCTCAACTGCCATCTGTTGGTTGATATGTGTATTGCTAGCAGCTCTATTGTATGCAGAAAATAACCCTAGGGCGTCGCCGCAGTATGCAAATTCCTCCATGATAAAGCAAATAGCAAATTTCGTTCTTCCTATCTTTTAAACCCTTCTGTCCTGCATTAACTCACTATGACATCCTGTCCTGGTATGACTTTTCCCAGCATTATAGTGGGCCTGTTCTAAACATTTTCATGTTATAAACAGCAAGCAAAATGACAGGGGCTTGGAACCTACCCCTTTGAAAATAATTGGTTACTCTAAAAAAGAATCCTATGGAAGTAATGAGTTGCACTTTGCTGCAGAGCTGTGCTTGTAGCAATTTCTCATTGCAGGCCCAGTGGAAACTGCAAATGCCTTTTTAAAGGCACTGTTATAAAGAATAGTTGAAAAGGATGCCTAGGTTAACTCCCCCTAGTTCACCCAGCTGAAATTGATGGTGGGAGGTTGACTCATGCTAGACTGTCCAGGAGATTTTTAGAAGCCCTGCTCTATTCCATAGCTTTATATGTCAATGGGTTGCAACTATGCACCTACTACTTTGGCACTGTCATAGAAACATGCAAGAGTTGCATCATTTTCATGAATTTACTTTACTATTGCAACCTTGGATACAGTACTGGAGTTGGTGATAGAGGAGCTCAACTACCAGCAGATGCAATATCCTGTGAGCAGCTTTATTCATCATGCCCCATTTCAAAGCATCTGGGGCTCCTTTTCACAATTCATTGGCATGCACCAACATACATGTCAACAACAACAATCTCAATAGCTCACCACATCTGCATCATCAACACAACTCGCATTACAAACACTCTCACAATCTCATACCCCCTACAACATCCTTTAACAACACTACAGACAGTGGACTTTTCTCAAAGAAGAAGAAGAAGAAGAAAACAAACAAAAATTACACACTTCCATTTAGAACACACACAAAATAGGATACACAAACCTATACATCCTCAAACCACTCAGAAATACTACCACATATCCTCTTCTCGCGTATGTACTAAACATATCACCTAGCGCGGCTCATATCGTTCACAATATTAGCCTAATGCCTGCTCAATATCTACAAGCTAGCAGTCCAATAGCACATCCACCCAGAGGACTTTTTTTTATTCTATCAATTGCAACCGATACTGAAATGATTACGCCTACTGTTTTTTCATATGGGTTCTCGTTTTCAATGACTTATCTAAGCCCCATGACCACCCTTTTAAAATCTTGTTTTGAAGCATGAAATCTATTTAAAAAAAAATCTTTTTCCACATGATTCTATTATCAAGGTGTCTTTCGATTGCTTTGCTTTCAATTGAAGCAGAACTTCCTTCTAATTTATCCTCAAATGAAAATGCCCTCTGCTGGTTGATCTGTGTAATGCTATCAGCTATATAATTCAAATGAAGCAGACCTTCCTTTTAATCTCTCCTCAACTGCCATCTGTTGGTTGATATGTGTATTGCTAGCAGCTCTATTGCATGCAGAAAATAACCCTAGGGCGTCGCCGCAGTATGCAAATTCCTCCATAATAAAATTCTGAATAGCAAATTTCGTTCTTCCTATCTTTTAAACCCTTCTGTCCTGCATTAACTCACTATGACATCCTGTCCTGGTATGACTTTTCCCAGCATTATAGTGGGCCTGTTCTAAACATTTTCATGTTATAAACAGCAAGCAAAATGACAGGGGCTTGGAACCTACCCCTTTGAAAATAATGGGTCACTGTAGAAAAGAATCCTATGGAAGTAATGAGCTGCACTTTACTGCAAAGCTGTGCTTGTTGCAATTTCTCATTGCAGGCCCAGTGGAAACTGCAAATGCCTTTTTAAAGGCACTGTTATAAAGAATAGTTGAAAAGGATGCCTAGGTTAACTCCCCATAGTTCACCCAGCTGAAATTGATGGTGGGAGGTTGACTCATGCTAGACTGTCCAGGAGGTTTTTAGAAACCCTGCTCTATTCCATAGCTTTCTATGTCAATGGGTTGCAACTATGCACCTACTACTTTGGAACTGTCATAGAAACATGCAAGAGTTGCATCATTTTCATGAATTCACTTTACTACTGCAACCTTGGATACAGCACGGGAGGTGGTGATAGAGGAGCTCAACTACCAGCAGATGCAATATCCTGTGAGCAGCTTTATTCATCATGCCCCATTTCAAAGCATCTGGGGCTCCTTTTCACAATTCATTGGCATGCACCAACATACATGTCAACAACAACAATCTCAATAGCTCACCACATCTGCATCATCAACACAACTCGCATTACAAACACTCTCACAATCTCATACCCCCTACAACATCCTTTAACAACACTACAGACAGTGGACTTTTCTCAAAGAAGAAGAAGAAGAAGAAAACAAACAAAAATTACACACTTCTATTTAGAACACACACAAAATAGGATACACAAACCTATACATCCTCAAACCACTCAGAAATACTACCACATATCCTCTTCTCGCGTATGTACTAAACATATCACCTAGCACATATCACCTAGCGCGGCTCATATGGTTCACAATATTAGCCTAATGCCTGCTCAATATCTACAAGCTAGCAGTCCAATAGCATATCCACCCAGAGGACTTTTTTTTATTCTATCAATTTAAACCGATACTGAAATGATTACGCCTACTGTTTTTCCATATGGGTTCTCGTTTTCAATGACTTATCTAAGCCCCATGACCACCCTTTTAAAATCTTGTTTTGAAGCATGAAATCTATTTTAAAAAAAATCCTTTTCCACATGATTCTATTATCAAGGTGTCTTTTGATTGCTTTGCTTTCAATTGAAGCAGAACTTCCTTCTAATTTATCCTCAAATGAAATTGCCCTCTGCTGGTTGATCTGTGTAATGCTATCAGCTATATAATTCAAATGAAGCAGACCTTCCTTTTAATCTCTCCTCAACTGCCATCTGTTGGTTGAAATGTGTATTGCTAGCAGCTCTATTGCATGCAGAAAATAACCCTAGGGCGTCGCCGCTGTATGCAAATTCCTCCATGATAAGATTCCGAATAGCAAATTTCGTTCTTCCTATCTCTTAAACCCTTCTGTCCTGCATTAACTCACTATGACATCCTGTCCTTGTATGACTTTTCCCAGCATTATAGTGGGCCTGTTCTAAACATTTTCATGTTATAAACAGCAAGCAAAATGACAGGGGCTTGGAACCTACCCCTTTGAAATAAAAAAAAAAAAAAAAAAAAAAAAAATGGTTCACTCTAGAAAAGTATCCTATGGAAGTTATGAGCTGCACTTTGCTGCAAAGCTGTGCTTGTAGCAATTTCTCATTGCAGGTCCAGTGGAAACTGCAAATGCCTTTTTGTAGGCACTGTTATAAAGAATAGTTGAAAATGATGCCTAAGTTAACTGCCCATAGTTCACCCAGCTGAACTTGATGGTGGGAGGTTGACTCATGCTAGACTGTCCAGGAGATTTTTAGAAACCCTGCTCTATTCCATAGCTTTTTATGTCAATAGGTTGCAAGTATGCACCTACTTCTTTGGCACTGTCATAGAAACATGCAAGAGTTGCATAATTTTCCTGAATTTACTTTACTATTGCAACCTTGGATACAGTACTGGAGTTGGTGATAGAGGAGCTCAACTACCAGCAGATGCAATATCCTGTGAGCAGCTTTATTCATCATGCCCCATTTCAAAGCATCTGGGGCGCCTTTTCACAATTCATTGGCATGCACCAACATACATGTCAACAACAACAATCTCAATAGCTCACCACATCTGCATCATCAACACAACTCGCATTACAAACACTCTCACAATCTCATACCCCCTACAACATCCTTTACCAACACTACAGACAGTGGACTTTTCTCAAAGAAGAAGAAGAAGAAGAAAACAAACACAAATTACACACTTTCATTTAGAACACACAAAATAGGATACACAAACCTATACATCCTCAAACCACTCAGAAATACTACCACATATCCTCTTCTCGCGTATGTACTAAACATATCACCTAGCACATATCACCTAGCGCGGCTCATATGGTTCACAATATTAGCCTAATGCCCGCTCAATATCTACAAGCTAGCTGTCCAATAGCACATCCACCCAGAGGACTTTTTTTTGATACTATCAATTCCAACCGATACTGAAATGATTACGCCTACTCTTTTTCCATATGGGTTCTCGTTTTCAATGACTTATCTAAGCCCCATGACCACCCTTTTAAAATCTTGTTTTGAAGCATGAAATCTATTTAAAAAAAATCTTTTTCCACATGATTCTATTATTAAGGTGTCTTTCCATTGCTTTGCTTTCAATTGAAGCAGAACTTCCTTCTAATTTATCCTCAAATGAAAATGCCCTCTGCTGGTTGATCTGTGTAATGCTATCAGCTATATAATTCAAATGAAGCAGACCTTCCTTTTAATCTCTCCTCAACTGCCATCTGTTGGTTGATATGTGTATTGCTAGCAGCTCTATTGCATGCAGAAAATAACCCTAGGGCGTCGCTGCAGTATGCAAATTCCTCCATGATAAAATTCTGAATAGGAAATTTCGTTCTTCCTATCTCTTAAACCCTTCTGTCCTGCATTAACTCACTATGACATCCTGTCCTGGTATGACTTTTCCCAGCATTATAGTGGGCCTGTTCTAAACATTTTCATGTTATAAACAGCAAGCAAAATGACAGGTGCTTGGAACCTACCCCTTTGGGAAAAAAAAAAAAATAAAAAAAAAAATGGTGCACTCTAGAAAAGAATCCGAAGGAAGTAATGAGCTGCACTTTGCTGCAAAGCTGTGCTTGTAGCAATTTCTCATGGCAGGCCCAGTGGAAACTGCAAATGCCTTTTTAAAGGCACTGTTATAAAGAATAGTTGAAAAGGATTCCTAGGTTAACTGCCCATAGTTCACCCAGCTGAAATTGATGGTGGGAGGTTGACTCATGCTAGACTGTCCAGGAGATTTTCAGAAACCCTGCTCTATTCCATAGCTTTCTATGTCAATGGGTTGCAAGTATGCACCTACTACTTTGGAACTGTCAGAGAAACATGCAAGAGTTGCATCATTTTCATGAATTCACTTTACTACTGCAACCTTGGATACAGCACGGGAGGTGGTGATAGAGGAGCTCAACTACCAGCAGATGCAATATCCTGTGAGCAGCTTTATTCATCATGCCCCATTTCAAAGCATCTGGGGCGCCTTTTCACAATTCATTGGCATGCACCAACATACATGTCAACAACAACAATCTCAATAGCTCACCACATCTGCATCATCAACACAACTCGCATTACAAACACTCTCACAATCTCATACCCCCTACAACATCCTTTAACAACACTACAGACAGTGGACTTTTCTCAAAGAAGAAGAAGAAGAAGAAGAAAACAAACAAAAATTACACACTACCATTTAGAACACACACAAAATAGGATACACAAACCTATACATCCTCAAACCACTCAGAAATACTACCACATATCCTCTTCTCGCGTATGTACTAAACATATCACCTAGCACATATCACCTAGCGCGGCTCATATGGTTCACAATATTAGCCTAATGCCTGCTCAATATCTACAAGCTAGCAGTCCAATAGCACATCCACCCAGAGGACTTTTTTTTATTCTATCAATTCCAACCGATACTGAAATGATTACGCCTACTGTTTTTCCATAAGGGTTCTCGTTTTCAATGACTTATCTAAGCCCCATGACCACCCTTTTAAAATCTTGTTTTGAAGCATCGAATCTATTTAAAAAAAATCTTTTTCCACATGATTCTATTATCAAGGTGTCTTTCGATTGCTTTGCTTTCAATTGAAGCAGAACTTCCTTCTAATTTCTCCTCAAATGAAATTGCCCTCTGCTGGTTGATCTGTGTAATGCTATCAGCTATATAATTCAAATGAAGCAGACCTTCCTTTTAATCTCTCCTCAACTTCCATCTGTTGGTTGAAATGTGTATTGCTAGTAGCTCGATTGCATGCAGAAAATAACCCTAGGGCGTCGCCGCTGTATGCAAATTCCTCCATGATAAAATTCTGAATAGCAAATTTCGTTCTTCCTATCTCTTAAACCCTTCTGTCCTGCATTAACTCACTATGACATCCTGTCCTGGTATGACTTTTCCCAGCATTATAGTGGGCCTGTTCTAAACATTTTCATGTTATAAACAGCAAGCAAAATGACAGGGGCTTGGAACCTACCCCTTTGAAAAAAATAAATAAATAAATAAATAAATTAAAAAAAAAAAAAATGGTTCACTCTAGAAAAGTATCCTATGGAAGTTATGAGCTGCACTTTGCTGCAAAGCTGTGCTTGTAGCAATTTCTCATTGCAGGTCCAGTGGAAACTGCAAATGCCTTTTTGAAGGCACTGTTATAAAGAATAGTTGAAAAGGATGCTTAAGTTAACTGCCCATAGTTCACCAAGCTGAATTTGATGGTGGGCAGTTGACTCATGCTAGACTGTCCAGGAGATTTTTAGAAACCCTGCTCTATTCCATAGCATTCTATGTCAATAGGTTGCAAGTATGCACCTACTTCTTTGGAACTGTCATAGAAACATGCAAGAGTTGCATCATTTTCCTGAATTTACTTTACTATTGCAAACTTGGATACAGCACTGGAGGTGGTGATAGAGGAGCTCAACTACCAGCAGATGCAACATCCTGTGAGCAGCTTTATTCATCATGCCCCATTTCAAAGCATCTGGGGCGCCTTTTCACAATTCATTGGCATGCACCAACATACATGTCAACAACAACAATCTCAATAGCTCACTACATCTGCATCATCAACACAACTCGCATTACAAACACTCTCACAATCTCATACCCCCTACAACATTCTTTACCAACACTACAGACAGTGGGCTTTTCTCGAAGAAGAAGAAGAAAACAAACAAAAATTACACACTACCATTTAGAACACACACAAAATTGGATACACAAACCTATACATCCTCAAACCACTCAGAAATACTACCACATATCCTCTTCTCGCGTATGTACTAAACATATCACCTAGCACATATCACCTAGCGCGGCTCATATGGTTCACAATATTAGCCTAATGCCTGCTCAATATCTTCAAGCTAGCAGTCCAATAGCACATCCACCCAGAGGACTTTTTTTATTCTATCAATTCCAACCGATACTGAAATGATTACGCCTACTGTTTTTCCATATGGGTTCTCGTTTTCAATGACTTATCTAAGCCCCATGACCACCCTTTTAAAATCTTGTTTTGAAGCATGCAATCTATTTAAAAAAAAAATTTTTCCACATGATTCTATTATCAAGGTGTCTTTCGATTGCTTTGCTTTCAATTGAAGCAGAACTTCCTTCTAATTTATCCTCAAATGAAAATGCCCTCTGCTGGTTGATCTGTGTAATGCTATCAGCTATATAATTCAAATGAAGCAGACCTTCCTTTTAATCTCTCCTCAACTGCCATCTGTTGGTTGATATGTGTATTGCTAGCAGCTCTATTGCATGCAGAAAATAACCCTAGGGCGTCGCCGCAGTATGCAAATTCCTCCATGATAAAATTCTGAATAGCAAATTTCGTTCTTCCTATCTCTTAAACCCTTCTGTCCTGCATTAACTCACTATGACATCCTGTCCTGGTATGACTTTTCCCAGCATTATAGTGGGCCTGTTCTAAACATTTTCATGTTATAAACAGCAAGCAAAATGACAGGGGCTTGGAACCTACCCCTTTGGAAAAAAAAAAAAAAAAAAAATAAAAAAAAAAAAAATTGTTCACTCTAGAAAAGAATCCTATGGAAGTAATGACCTGTACTTTGCTGCAAAGCTGTGCTTGTAGCAATTTCTCATTGCAGGTCCAATGGAAACTGCAAATGATTTTTTAAAGGCATAGTTGAAAAGGATGCCTAGGTTAACTGCTCATAGTTCTCCCAGCTGAACTTGATGGTGGGAGGTTGACTCATGCTAGACTGTCCAGGAGATTTTTAGAAACCCTTCTCTATTCCATAGCTTTCTATGTCAACTACTTTGGAACTGTCATCAGGGCCGGATTAACATAGGGGCTGATGGAGCTGCAGCTCCAGGCCCATGGAATAGGCCCATTTAAAAAAAAAACTTTTTTTTTTTTTTAAAACACACTACTCTTTTTTTCCTCCTGTTTTCCTCCTGACTGGTATTTTAAGGCACAGCCTGTATTTGAGGCTGCCTTGCTGTGCTGGTATTGCAGTAGTACCAGCAATACAAATGAAAATATTTTTCTCAGTCTAAACAGAGATTACTCTGCAATAGCAGCACTGGCCAGTAGGGCCACTGGGTATGGAAAGAGGAAGGGATAGGAAGTTACAGCATATCCCTCCCTGCCTCTCTCTACTCACTGATATGCAGGGGAGCAGCAACACAGTACAGAGAGTTCAGACAGCTGCTCCCAGCCTGCAGAGACAGGCATCAGGGAGACATGGGGACTCTGAGACACTAGGGGACACTGGGAGACATGGGGACACTGAGACACATGGGGATGCTGTGAGACATAGGTAGACACATTGGGACACATGTCTCCCAGTGTCCCCATGCCTCCCAGCCAGTGTCCCTAGTGTCTCAGTGTCCCCATGGTTCCCAGTATCCCCATGCCTCCCAGCCAGTGTCCCCATGGCTCCCTGTGTCTCCATGGCTCCCATTGTCCCCATATGTCTGTGTCCCCATGTCTCCCAGTGTCCACATGTCTCCCAGCCAGTGTCTGTGTCCCCATGTCTCCCAGTGTCCCTATGTCTCCCAGCCAGTGTCCCTAGTGTCGTAGACTCAAATAATAGGCACTACAATGTATTCTACTCTTCCTACATGTTTACGTTTTTATTTATGTTCTATTTGTTAAAGGCAACAATAGCCCATAAAAGCTTTCATTCATCATGTAAGAATGGTGTATAGTGCAATAAACAGGTAAAGAAGCTTAACGAGTCAAGATGTTTATGTTATTTTGAATGCATGGTATTGTTATTCTAGAGAGATGTCCATTAGTCAAGAGAAAGGGTACGGGCAATCCATTGTTGTCAAGTAATACACATTTCATACACTTTTTTTTATCAGTATTACAAAAAGAAATAACAAAATGGAATACAAAATGGTAGTATGGGCTGAGTCACAGATGTGAGTGAAACAGGGCATTCTCTACTGATGCAGTTATATACAAAGGTTCCAGAAGAAAAAAATACAAAAAATACTATGGTTCAACAACCATTATGAACAGATGTGTTGTCAGCCACATAAGACATACCATTTTGTTTAAAGTTATGGTTAATGCGATCCATACAATGGCAATATAACACAATAACATGTTCTTGTGTTACTGTCTACAAGAATTTTCACTAGTGCCTTTACTGTAGATGCCTGATGCTGGACATGTCCAAATACAGTGCTAGCAGAGTGTTATACTCATATCAGAGATGTACTAAGAATCTGTATGAATGTGATGATCATGTCGGCATTTTAGACTTTTAATCATAGGTGTGGGCAGCACATTTTACAAGGGTGTGAACCTGGGGAATTTTTATATTTTCTAAAGATGTATAAATACAGAACAGTTTAATTTATGAAACTAAAGATAATAAAACCACTAGACACAGTTTTAAATGGATCACTTTTTGAAAAATAGAATTAATAGTAGAGAGTTACACTTCATTATCCTGTAACAGGTAACTCCTAGCTCCCTGGTAAGCATTGTTTAAAGCTCTGTACTTGACACCTGAAAGTCAGCGTTGAGATAGAAGAATAGAATTTGAAACACTGTTTTTATTTCTCATCTTTATTTGCAATATTTGCCCTGGGTTTGCCATGTCTGATAGTGATTCCTGTAGCTGCTTTATAACACCATCTTTCATTATAAACCTTATATTGTTTAATATATACACATAATTAGCATTAAACACAAAGCCTGCTTTTGGGAACACAGACATGCACCAAGAGACAATGAAGACTAAATCTTACATCACAAGGTCCCACAGTAAGAGCCCTTTCTGGAAGACAAACATCCACAAAACCACTAGCATTAACACAGTAATGCTCATTTACCTAATAAAACACCAGGGGGTCTATTCGCTAAACACACACAGAATTTTATCTTATATTCAGTTGTTAAAGTTTCAGTGCGGTTCATAGGATTCACTAATTAATTGAGCTAAATAGATCACTGCCAGTAGTGTGATTTAAAAATGTTAGTAACCAGTTCTGACTTTTCATATGTAATCAATGCAGTCACACTTACATACCCTGGGGGGCAAAGGGAATGCTATTAATGCAGTAAATGCATAAACATTGTATATTATGAGAATGAGCAGTAATGCATAATCAGGCCAGTGAGCAATGAATGCATAAACTTGGTAAATTTGGTATATCATTCCAAAGAGCAGTACATTCATAAATTTTGCATATCATGCCAATGAGCTACATTTGCCTCCAAAAAGCTTGCTAGTGCCATGTGCCCTCAAACAGCCTACCAATGCCATCTCCCTTTCTGTCCTTAGCCTCTCTTTGCCATCTCTCTGCCTTCAGTGAGGGTGACAGCGTGTGGGGATGGTGACAGTGTGAGGCAGTGGCGGAACTACTACCGCAGGTGCGACTGCACCGGGGCCCGCCGGCTCGAGGGCCCATCGGGTGGACCATGCACTTAGGGCCATTCGATGGGCATCTTTGATCGTGGGCCCTGTCAGGCGCTGCGGCACTTTAGCAGCGCGAGCAAGCCCCTTAGCTTGTGTAATGCCACAGTGCAGTGCTGGGAGGAAGTGAGTACACGTCACTTGCTCCCAGCTTACCAAGAGCCGTGCAGGGGAGACGACCAGAGAGGAGGGAGATGGAGCTCCAGGACAGGAGGTATGGAGAGCCTGGATGCGAGTCCCATCACACACAGCCATCTACCACTGGACCTCAGGGAAGTCACCCTCCTGCACCAAGAGGGTATAGAAGCAGGGAGGTGACTTAAAAAAGTAATGTGATCTTTGTGTGTATATGTTATCTGTGTGCATATGTGTGATATTTGTGTGTCTGTATGTGTTATATGTGTGCTTCTGTGTATCTGTGTGCTTGTGTATCTGTGTGTCAGTGTTTGCATATGTATGAGTGTCATTGTGTGTATCTGTGTGTCTGTATCTGCATGTGTGTCAATGTGTGTCTGTATCTGTGTGTCTCTATGTGCATGTGAGTCTGTGTGTGTATCTGTTTGTGTACCTGTGTGTGTGTTAATGTGTATTTGTATGTGTGTTAGTGTGTGTATCTGCATATGTGTCTCTGTATCCGGATGTGTGTCTGTATCAGTGGCGGATCCAGGGGGGGGCAACGGGGCAATTGCCTCCCTCCCCCCGAGAGCGGATCCTGCTGGGTGCCTTCACGTACCGGAGGGGAGATCAGAGATCTCCCTCTCCAGTCCGCTGGCACATTGCTGGGCGGCCGGCATGGGAGGGAGACGAGACCCGGGAGCTCTAGCTTGCAGCTCCGCCGGGTCTCCTCTTGCGGAAACGGAGCATTGCCGCGGTTACCATGGCAATGCTCCGTTCTCGCGAGAGTTAACTCTAGCCCAGGAGGTGCAGGCTAGAGTTCACTCCCCCACTAGACCCGCCAGGAATTCCACCGGACCACCAGGGCTTCACAGAATGGATATCCCCCCTCCCAGGGCAAAGGTAAGAAGGGAGGGGGGATAATATTCATAATAGCAATTCCAAATATTTGTTTTGTTTTTAAATAAATATAAAAAATGCTTTATATCCTCCCTCCCTGGGCAAAGGTAAGAAGGGAGGGGGGATATAAAGCATATATTTTTTATTTTTTCAACACTTATCTGTTTTAATTAGGCCCCGTCCCCCAACTACACACACACTGCCCCACCACACACTTACCCTCACTGCACCCCCATACACACACTGCCCCCACTGCACCCCCATACACACACTTACCCCCACTGCACCCCCATACACACACTGCCCCCACTACACACACTGCCCCCACTGCACCCCCATACACACACTGCCCCCACTGCACCCCCATACACACACTTACCCCCACTGCACCCCCATACACACACTACCCCCACTGCACCTTCATACACACACTGGCCCCATACAAAGTGTTCCCACTGCACCCCACATATACACTGCACTCCCATGCACACACTACAACACTCACACAAACACACACTGCCCCTCCTACACACACTGTCCCCCACACACACACACACACCGACCTACCTAGAGGCCCTATCCCAATACTACAGCCCCTATCCTGGCAGACCCCAGGTAAATTGTCAAACTGTTCTTAAACTGTTCTTACTCTTACCACGGCATCCTGGCACCATAACCACTACAGAGAGCTGTAGTGGTTATTGTGCCTGGATTGTTTCTTTAAATTATCTACGAGTGCCCCTCCCAAGATAAGACTCTGGATCCACCAGTGGTCTGTATGTGTGTGTGTATGTGTATCAGTGTGTGTGTGTGTGGTAGTGTATATGTACACCCTTTCTTCTCCATGTCCCCATACTCCTTCTATCCACCCCCTTTCCATGTCCCTCTACCCATTTCATCCATGTCTCTCTCCGCTCCTTGACCCCTTACCCCTTCCATCCATGTTCCCCTCCTCTCCATGTTCCCTTACCCATTCAATACATGTCTCTCTCCCCTACGTGCCCCTACCCCTCCCATCCATATCCTCCCCCTCTCCATACCCCCTTACCCTTATCATCCATGTCCCCCTCCTCTCCATGTCCCCCTCTCTCTCTCCCTCCTTCCCCAAATGGCAGGCAGACTGTCAGTCACAGAGCTGGCACCTAGATCTCTCTTTTAACGAAATGTGACCAGGCTGCAGTGGCGGAACTAAAGTAAAGAGGGCCCTGGTGCAAGAATTTGTTTTGGGCCACCCTATCTCAAGGATGGTAAAAAGGTAGATTCACATCTATTGTACAACACAATGCTTTGCCACTATGGATGTACCACTTGCAGATCCTTGCAGGCTTGTGTTTAGCACTGAGCAGTGTTTGAATGTAAGCATGTTTTTGTATAGAGTAGTGTGTGTGAATGTAGGGGTGTACTTGTGTGTAGTGTTGTGTTTTTATGTACTGTTGCCATTTGAAAGCAGTGGTTTACTTATGTGTAGTGTTTGCCTTTGAATGTAAGGTTGTGTCTGTATGTGGTGTTAACATTTGAATGTAGGGGTGTATTTGTGCCTAGTGCTGACGCTTTAATGCTGAGATATATGCACACCAGCTGTCACTTCCTCCCATCACAGACATCATTAAATGGGGCCCAGTCAGCACTGCTGATATCACAGAGGCCCAGTCAGCATTGTCATCATTACACAGTGCTGACTCAGGGCCGGCGCGTCCATAAGGCGGCACAGGCGGCCGCCTTAGGGCGCACCGGCTCTGGGGGCGCCAGATTTCAGTGACCGGCAGGAGGGAAGCACTCCCTCCTGCCAGGTCACCTTCTGGATCCCCGGCGGGCGGCAGCGTTCTAATGAGAGGCGGCGAGGGAGCTCTAACCTGTCTTCTCTGCTCCCTCGCGCGCCGTGTGTTGATTCTGCGGGAGCCGGAATATGACGTCATATTCCGGCTCCCGGCATCAGTAGACAGCCCGCGAGGGAGCAGAGCAGAGAGGTTAGAGCTCCCTCGCCTCCTCTCATTAGAACGCTGCTGCACTGAAGCCCCACTGGACCCCAGGGACAGATCCACACCAGCTCTCCAGGTAGGGAGGCTGGGTGGATATTATTAATAATTTGTGTGTGTCTGAAAGTGTATGTGTATGTGTTTGTGAGTGTTTGTGTCTGTGTCTGTGTATGTGTTTGTCTGTGAGTGTGAGTGTGTGTATGTGTCTGTGTATGTGTTTGTCTGTGAGTGTGTGTCTGTGTATGTGTTTGTCTGTGAGTGTTTGTGTCTGTGTCTGTGTATGTGTTTGTCTGTGAGTGTGTGTATGTGTTTGCCTGTGAGTGTGTGTGTCTGTGTATGTGTTTGTGAGTGTGAGTGTGTGTGTGTCTGTGTATGTGTTTGTCTGTGAGTGTGTGAGTGTGTGTATGTGTCTGTGTATATGTTTGTCTGTGAGTGTGTATGTGTTTGCCTGTGAGTGTGTGTGTGTGTCTGTGTATGTGTTTGTCTGTGAGTGTGTGTCTGTGTATGTGTTTGTCTGTGAGTGTGAGTGTGTGTATGTGTCTGTGAGTGTGTGTCTGTGTATGTGTTTGTCTGTGAGTGTGTGTGTATGGGTGAGTGTGTATGTGTGTGTGTATGTGTATGTGTCTGTGTTTGTCTGTGAGTGTGTGTGTATGTGTCTGTGTTTGTCTGTGAGTGTATGTGTCTGTGTATGTGTTTGTCTGTGAGTGTGTGTGTATGTGTTTGTCTGTGAGTGTGTGTATGTGTCTGTGTATGTGTTTGTCTGTGAGTGTGTGTGTCTGTGTATGTGTTTGTCTGTGAGTGTGTGTGTATGTGTGAGTGTGTGTATGTGTCTGTGTATGTGTGTCTGTGTATGTGTGAGTGTGTGTATGTGTCTGTGTGTGTATGTGTTTGTCTGTGACTGTGTGTCTGTAAGTGTGTGTGTTTATGCATTTGTGAGTGAGTGTGTGTCTGTGAATGATTGTATGAATGTGTGTGTCTGTCAGTGTATGAGTGTGTTTTGTCAGTGTGTGTGTTTATGCATTTGTGAGTGAGTGTGTCTGGGAATGATTGTATGAATGTGTGTGTCTGTCAGTGTTTGAGTGTGTTTTGTCAGTGTGAGTGTGTCTATCAGTGTGTGTTTGTGAGTGTCTGTCAAATCAGTGAGAGTATGTTTGTGATTGAGTGTGTGTCTGTCAATGAATGAGTGTGTGTCAGATCAGTGAGTCTGTGTCTGTCAGTGACGTCTGTGTGTTTGTCATTGAGTGTGTGTTAGTGTGTATACACCACTGAGTGTAGCGTGGCGGAGCGGAGCACAGTGATGTAGATTAATTTAGAAATAAACAAATATGTTTAAATGTCTATCTGTTCCTGTCCAAATCTGAGATGATTAAATTGCGTATACGCAGAAGTAAGTTCACACTGACACATGGAGTTCAGGTTAAAAGCACTTCGAGAAAATTTAATGGCATCTGGTAAAAAACAGGCTTGCAAGCCCTTATAAGAGCAAAATTACATCATCATTGAATATCAAGATAACTGTAAATAAACATCATTAATTGGATTAAGTGTTAAGTGGTAGGTTAAATGCCCTCCCATCTGTATTAGTAATTGGCTCAGGGATTTGAGTGGCTAGGGGGGCATCCTCCCATCATGGGATGTCGTAATTTCTGACAAGGATTCAGTCGCCATTGCTCTTTAGCACGAGGCTTTACTCGATGGGAGGGGGAATCTGGCAGCCAGCCATTTTGAGTACTTGGCATGGTTTTGGGTAGTTAGTGATGTCAGACTCGTGGTCAGATTCAGGGTCCTTTTTATGAATAGAACATTTCATTAGAGCCGCTTTCTCATGGCCTTGGCTATACTTTGTTGCATGTTACAGGAACTCAATAATTCCGGTGTTAGTCATATTCTTCTAGAAAATACATTCTCTATTCAGTATTCTAAATGCTGTTAGGAAATCTTGTCATGTAATGAAGTTAAAATGGAGAATCTGTCATGAAGAAGAATGTATGTTGTGCTCAGTTGGTAGACGCACCTATACACCTTGAGGGTGTGTAGAACGCCAGTGCCTTCTGGGGAGCGTTACCCTCAAACAGGCTAGCGTCCTGAATGAGGCTGAATTGCTGCTAATTTAATAAGCTCAATACCAGGTATTGAGATAAGGTCACCAAAACCACAAGATTGTTTGGGGTGATTCTGACACGAATGGGTGATTGTGCTTGGTCAGTTAACAAATGCCCCTACGCACCTTAACAGGTGCTGGAAGCCAGTGCTGACTGAGGAAGTGAATGAAACGGCTGTTCCTGAAAGTGCGAGACTGTTGGCTCGATCATAGACGCCCCTATGCACTTTACAGAGTGTGTAGAAAGCCAGTGTGATCGGGAAGCGCAAACCTGCAGCCAAATTAGTCATTTGGGCGGGCTTGAGTGAAGCATAAAACAATAAGCCAGACACTAGGTGTCTGGATTAGTACATATTCAAGTGAAATTAAATAAAACACATAGAACACACATCCCCAAGGAGTGCAAGTTTATTGAGTGAAGAATAAAACAATAAGCCAGACACTAGGTGTCTGGATTAGTACATATTCAAGTGAAATTAAATAAAACACATAGTACACACATCCCCAAGGAGTGCAAGTTTATTCTGAATAAACCATAAGAACTTTGCACAATGTTTACAAACATTCCCGGATGGGAAGATGAGCCATATGCATCCATTGCCAGTGAATGGGCCCGTTCAGCTGGTAAATGTGATTGTGAATGTGAAAAAAGTGAAATTGACATGCCTACTAACCTTCTTGCTTGTCTGAAAAAGTTTCCAAAAGATAAGTGGCAGAAAAGAGGTTGGGTAATACTTAAAACACTTGACGAGTATGCACACAGGGAATTGCCCGACCTGGGAGACTTGGATTTGACAGACCTAGACGATAGGAATTGACTAGTGAGGCAGGCTCCAGTTGACTTTTCAGTAAAAGACCATAGACCCCATGTAAAAGTTGAAATTTACTGGAAAAATAAAAATGTTGAAAGGGTTACTGCCCTTGTGGACACTGGAGCCGAAGCCACTTTAATTCATGGTAACCCTAAGAAATTTGCTGGATTACCCTATGTAATCACAGGTCTGGGAGGTAAGAGGACAGAAGCAGTCCAGACCTGGGTAGAACTGAAAATTGGACAGTTGCCAAAAAAGAAGTATTCGGTTTTAATTGTCCCCATACCCGAATACATAATTGGAATTGATATCCTTAAAGGATTGACCTTACATTTGGGGGATGGCTGTTACAGTTTTGGAACTAAACCCTATATATCAGCCAGACCAGTGGTGGTAGGAAAATTGTTAATGCCCCCAGTGCAACTACCACCCGCTACTAAAGTAGTACATATTAAGCAGTACAGGATCCCAGGAGGCCACAAAGAAATTGGAGAAACCATAGACGACTTATTAAAAGCTGGGGTCCTACGAGGGGTCACTACTGCTTGGAACAATCCCGTGTGGCCAATACGTAAAACAGACCATACATGGAGAATGACAGTAGACTACAGAGAATTGAACAAACACACACCTCCACTGACTGCTGCTGTCCCAGACACCGTCACTCTTATAGAAAATATACAGAAGCATCCAGGGATCTGGTATGCAGTTATAGATTTGGCTAATATAACAACAAAAATAAAGTATATACACTAAAGATATACACGTATACTGTGGGTAGCCCCAGGTGAACTTCACAATCACCTATAGAAATATATAGTGAACAAACAAAAGTGGAAACCACCCAGAATACGTATAGATATATAAAAATTAAATTGAAAAATGGGACAACCTGATATGGGTCAGCTGTCCTTTGGATCAAATCTATGAAAGAATTGAAATAGCTTGCATAGCGTAAAAAAGTATATTTAAATGGTGAAATATAAGTGAGATAGGAAATGCACTCACAAACGAACGATAATTCAGGCCTTTTACCCTCTCAGGGGTTATGTGATGAGTGTAGATATCCTCCAACACGATATATGTAAATGTAGAAAGTGTAAAAAATGCAATATAGTGAAGTATGTTTAGAAAGGTACAAAATCACATTTATTCATTGCACTTACAAGATAGTAGTTTAAAAAGGCATCTCTCCATATACATATGGAACTCCTAGTGGTGGTAGTGTAGTGTCCACAGTGGAGGTCCAAAATTGATAGAAGGATTACAGGATTCAAAACAAGTAAATAAAAACAATTTAAAAGTTCAAATAATATCCGGTTAATATCCAACGCGTTTCGTCCTTTCAGATGTCGGACTTCTTCAGGGATAACCTTGGGTCCATCTCGGATGGTTTTTATACCGTCGTGGGCAATTTTCGGAATCCTATACACATGAAGAAAGCTTGCGTTCCACTAATGGAACGCACTAATCGGGCGCGAAATCCATAGTGTTTTCCAAAACAGTTCCGGGTTGTAGTGCGCATGCGCGTGAGAACGCGCATGCGTCAACTAGAGAACACCGCTGCCTAGAGGGGACAAAAGACAGAGAACGGCGAAAAAAACGCCTGAGCAAAATAGTCACGTCTGTTTTATACCCTAGAGTACACAAATTATAGAACTCTAGGTATAGTGGTATAGCTATAGTTCCATATTATTTTGCATGTATCTTATTTCCAATGCCACCAATATATATATGGATATTTATAGGAGCTGATATATATAGCTATATTTAGAGATTTTAAGAGAATTTTTTTAAGAGAATTTTACTTAATTGGAAATTTGGCTTAATATATGTAGTGCTGTTAAAGGCACACTCACCCTCATATAAATGCCATTAAAGGCACATTCACCTTTATATAAATGAAGTTCACATATTGCTAGAAAGATACAGAGTGAATGGAGTTGGATCTTGGAATAATATATGTAGATCAAGGATTAGAAATACAAAAACCATAAAAATTATAAATATAAATATGGTGATATTGTAGTGATGTTACATTAAACTCATATTACAAGAAGATAAATACCTGGAAAGTATTTTGAAATTATAAAGTTACATAAAAATATTTACATAAACAATATATACATTTTCATAGACATCCCCCAAAGAGATCGCATGAAGAAAACTTGATTAGATAAGGCCTTGTAGATCAATTTCTTGATTGAGTCCAAGGTTTAAAGTTTTTAAATTAAAAATTCACAGAGCTTCTTTTCTAACTAGCTCCTGTAGCCTATCTCCACCTCTCCACCCTAATTGGACTGAATCTATTCCAAAAACCTGTAGGGTGTTCCAGGAAAATAAAGGACATGAATTGCAGTGTTTTGGTACACTGTGATCAATTTTATTTTTACGTATATTGTTGTAATGTTCTAATATTCGGGTGTGTAATTTTCTGGATGTGCGGCCCACATATTGGGCCCCACAGCCACATTGTAGTAAATAGATTACAAAAGAAGAAGAACAATGAATATGATTTTTTATTTTGTATGTTTTTTTCGTATATGTACCTATGAAGTCATGAATTTTCCTTTTTAAATGAGTACATGTAGAACAATGACCACAGCTGTAAAACCCTTGTATTTGGACCTTTAGAAAGTTGTTACTGGTAGGGGTAATAGGTAATAGGCTAGGTGCCAGTTTATTCTTTAGATTGTTTGATTTTTTATAAATTACCGTAGGGCGGTCTGGTAATATATCTTTTAAGATCTCATCTCTTTTTAGGATGTACCAATGTTTTTTGAGGATTTTTTCCACCTGTCTTGCTTGAGAGTTATATTGTGTGACAAACACAAATTCAAATTTGTTGTTCCTGTTGATATTCTTACATTTATCTCCATTTTTGTCTTTATTTTTATTACTCCATTTAAATCTGTCTTTTAATTTTTGTTTGGCAGTTAAAGGTTCTAGACCTTCCTTATCTTTATTGATCAGAAATAGTGATCTGTCAGAATTTAGTATTTCAGTTTTAGAGATTTCCATTTTTTGAATGTTATACCCTTTCTCTGCATATCTCTGTTGAATAATTTTGGACTGTTCCAGAAACGTATCATCCTCTGTACAATTCCTTCTAAGCCGGGTAAATTGGCTCTTAGGAATATTGGAGAGCCAGGAAGGGTAATGAGTACTGGAATATTCTATTGCTGTATTGCAATCAGTGGGCTTAAAATATGTCTTGGTTTTTAGCTGGTTGTTTTCTACGTATATAGTTAAATCCAAGAAATTAATACTAGAACTACTGGATACTGAAGTAAATTTCAAATTATATTCGTTATTGTTAACTTGTACCAAAAAAGAATTAAGGCCCTCCAGAGGTCCATCCCAGATGATCAGAACATCATCGATGAAGCGCCGCCACAGGACCAAACCACCCCCATCCTGATCCGCCAACTTGATGTGTTGACGTTCCCAATGGGACACATACAAGTTGGCGAAGCTGGGGGCAAATTTAGTACCCATGGCGACGCCGCATCGCTGGAGAAAAAACTGTCCGTTGAACCAGAAAAAGTTCTTGGTGAGTACGAATTGAATACAACTCACCAAAAACTCAATCTGGGAATCTTCTAAAACTTGTTGTGATTTTAGGGTATCTTGAATACAAGAAATCCCCTTAGCATGGGGAATGTTAGAGTATAAAGCTGTAATGTCTGCTGTGGCTAGAAGGTAGGAAGGTTTCCAATCTATAGATTGTAGATCCTGTAAAATGTGTTTGGTGTCTTTAATAAAGGTATTGTGTAATGGGACATACGGTTGTAAAAATAAATCCACACACTCTGATAAATTACATGTCAAAGAATTAATTCCGCTAATTATAGGGCGGCCAGGGGGGTTTTTTGTATTCTTGTGGATTTTTGGCAAAAAATAAAAAACTGCCACTTTGCAGTTCGGATTATAGATGTATTTAAATTCATCTGAGTTGATAATCTGTTGATCTAAACCTGTAGATAACAGTGTATTTAATTCTGCCAAGAATCCAGAAGAAGGGTTTTTGTCCAAAATTTGGTATGTGTTAACATCGTGCAAAATATTATAAGCTTCCTGTAAATAATACGATTTGTTCATAATAACAATCCCCCCTCCCTTGTCTGCTTCTTTTATAACCAAATTGTGGTTTTCCGTGAGGGTAGTTAATGCTAATTTTTCTTTCTTTGTAAGATTTGGCTTAAATTTGCTATCCGCAATTTTATTTAAATCTTCTTGTACCAAGTCATTAAAGACTTCCAAGAATTTCCCTTTAGCTGCCCATGGGAAAAAATTAGATTTGGGTTTTAGAGTAGTGTGAATAATTTTCAACTCCGTATTGGGGGCCTCATTTTCTTTGCTAGAATCTATTGGTGTGTTTACATTTGGTTCTGGTTCAGTCCTATTCATTTCCTTACTTTTAAAGAATCTTTTTAATGTTAGTTTTCTTAAAATTTTTTGGTTATCTAGGTAAAGATTGAAGGGATTACTCCTTGAGGATGGAGCAAAATTTAGGCCCTTCTTGAGTAGTGATAATTCTTGTGGTGTGAGGGATGTATCAGATAAATTAAAAATGCCCTCAAGATGATTTAGTTCTGTCTGTAAGAGAGGTGGAGTGGAGGATCCTCCTCCTCCACCTCCAGGTGCGGTCTTTTCTTTGTGGGAGATTTTAAATTTTGGAATCTAATTTTTTCCCATGGGCAGCTAAAGGGAAATTCTTGGAAGTCTTTAATGACTTGGTACAAGAAGATTTAAATAAAATTGCGGATAGCAAATTTAAGCCAAATCTTACAAAGAAAGAAAAATTAGCATTAACTACCCTCACGGAAAACCACAATTTGGTTATAAAAGAAGCAGACAAGGGAGGGGGGATTGTTATTATGAACAAATCGTATTATTTACAGGAAGCTTATAATATTTTGCACGATGTTAACACATACCAAATTTTGGACAAAAACCCTTCTTCTGGATTCTTGGCAGAATTAAATACACTGTTATCTACAGGTTTAGATCAACAGATTATCAACTCAGATGAATTTAAATACATCTATAATCCGAACTGCAAAGTGGCAGTTTTTTATTTTTTGCCAAAAATCCACAAGAATACAAAAAACCCCCCTGGCCGCCCTATAATTAGCGGAATTAATTCTTTGACATGTAATTTATCAGAGTATGTGGATTTATTTTTACAACTGTATGTCCCATTACACAATACCTTTATTAAAGACACCAAACACATTTTACAGGATCTACAATCTATAGATTGGAAACCTTCCTACCTTCTAGCCACAGCAGACATTACAGCTTTATACTCTAACATTCCCCATGCTAAGGGGATTTCTTGTATTCAAGATACCCTAAAATCACAACAAGTTTTAGAAGATTCCCAGATTGAGTTTTTGGTGAGTTGTATTCAATTCGTACTCACCAAGAACTTTTTCTGGTTCAACGGACAGTTTTTTCTCCAGCGATGCGGCGTCGCCATGGGTACTAAATTTGCCCCCAGCTTCGCCAACTTGTATGTGTCCCATTGGGAACGTCAACACATCAAGTAGGCGGATCAGGATGGGGGTGGTTTTGTCCTGTGGCGGCGCTTCATCGATGATGTTCTGATCATCTGGGATGGACCTCTGGAGGGCCTTAATTCTTTTTTGGTACAAGTTAACAATAACGAATATAATTTGAAATTTACTTCAGTATCCAGTAGTTCTAGTATTAATTTCTTGGATTTAACTATATACGTAGAAAACAACCAGCTAAAAACCAAGACATATTTTAAGCCCACTGATTGCAATACAGCAATAGAATATTCCAGTACTCATTACCTTCCTGGCTCTCCAATATTCCTAAGAGCCAATTTACCCGGCTTAGAAGGAATTGTACAGAGGATGATACGTTTCTGGAACAGTCCAAAATTATTCAACAGAGATATGCAGAGAAAGGGTATAACATTCAAAAAATGGAAATCTCTAAAACTGAAATACTAAATTCTGACAGATCACTATTTCTGATCAATAAAGATAAGGAAGGTCTAGAACCTTTAACTGCCAAACAAAAATTAAAAGACAGATTTAAATGGAGTAATAAAAATAAAGACAAAAATGGAGATAAATGTAAGAATATCAACAGGAACAACAAATTTGAATTTGCGTTTGTCACACAATATAACTCTCAAGCAAGACAGGTGGAAAAAATCCTCAAAAAACATTGGTACATCCTAAAAAGAGATGAGATCTTAAAAGATATATTACCAGACCGCCCTACGGTAATTTATAAAAAATCAAACAATCTAAAGAATAAACTGGCACCTAGCCTATTACCTATTACCCCTACCAGTAACAACTTTCTAAAGGTCCAAATACAAGGGTTTTACAGCTGTGGTCATTGTTCTACATGTACTCATTTAAAAAGGAAAATTCATGACTTCATAGGTACATATACGAAAAAAACATACAAAATAAAAAATCATATTCATTGTTCTTCTTCTTTTGTAATCTATTTACTACAATGTGGCTGTGGGGCCCAATATGTGGGCCGCACATCCAGAAAATTACACACCCGAATATTAGAACATTACAACAATATACGTAAAAATAAAATTGATCACAGTGTACCAAAACACTGCAATTCATGTCCTTTATTTTCCTGGAACACCCTACAGGTTTTTGGAATAGATTCAGTCCAATTAGGGTGGAGAGGCTACAGGAGCTAGTTAGAAAAGAAGCTCTGTGGATTTTTAATTTAAAAACTTTAAACCTTGGACTCAATCAAGAAATTGATCTACAAGGCCTTATCTAATCAAGTTTTCTTCATGCGATCTCTTTGGGGGATGTCTATGAAAATGTATATATTGTTTATGTAAATATTTTTATGTAACTTTATAATTTCAAAATACTTTCCAGGTATTTATCTTCTTGTAATATGAGTTTAATGTAACATCACTACAATATCACCATATTTATATTTATAATTTTTATGGTTTTTGTATTTCTAATCCTTGATCTACATATATTATTCCAAGATCCAACTCCATTCACTCTGTATCTTTCTAGCAATATGTGAACTTCATTTATATAAAGGTGAATGTGCCTTTAATGGCATTTATATGAGGGTGAGTGTGCCTTTAACAGCACTACATATATTAAGCCAAATTTCCAATTAAGTAAAATTCTCTTAAAAAAATTCTCTTAAAATCTCTAAATATAGCTATATATATCAGCTCCTATAAATATCCATATATATATTGGTGGCATTGGAAATAAGATACATGCAAAATAATATGGAACTATAGCTATACCACTATACCTAGAGTTCTATAATTTGTGTACTCTAGGGTATAAAACAGACGTGACTATTTTGCTCAGGCGTTTTTTTCGCCGTTCTCTGTCTTTTGTCCCCTCTAGGCAGCTGTGTTCTCTAGTTGACGCATGCGCGTTCTCACGCGCATGCGCACTACAACCCGGAACTGTTTTGGAAAACACTATGGATTTCGCGCCCGATTAGTGCGTTCCATTAGTGGAACGCAAGCTTTCTTCATGTGTATAGGATTCCGAAAATTGCCCACGACGGTATAAAAACCATCCGAGATGGACCCAAGGTTATCCCTGAAGAAGTCCGACATCTGAAAGGACGAAACGCGTTGGATATTAACCGGATATTATTTGAACTTTTAAATTGTTTTTATTTACTTGTTTTGAATCCTGTAATCCTTCTATCAATTTTGGACCTCCACTGTGGACACTACACTACCACCACTAGGAGTTCCATATGTATATGGAGAGATGCCTTTTTAAACTACTATCTTGTAAGTGCAATGAATAAATGTGATTTTGTACCTTTCTAAACATACTTCACTATATTGCATTTTTTACACTTTCTACATTTACATATATCGTGTTGGAGGATATCTACACTCATCACATAACCCCTGAGAGGGTAAAAGGCCTGAATTATCGTTCGTTTGTGAGTGCATTTCCTATCTCACTTATATTTCACCATTTAAATATACTTTTTTACTCTATGCAAGCTATTTCAATTCTTTCATAGATTTGATCCAAAGGACAGCTGACCCATATCAGGTTGTCCCATTTTTCAATTTAATTTTTATATATCTATACGTATTCTGGGTGGTTTCCACTTTTGTTTGTTCACTATAGATTTGGCTAATGCCTTCTTCACTATTCCAATAGCTGAAGAAAATCAAGAGCAGTTTGCTTTCACATGGTTAGGGAGGCAATACACATTCACCAGGTTGCCACAGGGATACTTGCATAGTCCCACCATCTGTCATCGGCTGGTGGCAGAACATCTTGATGGGGTAAAAATACCGTCAGAGGTGAAAATATCCCATTATATAGATGACATTATGATTCAGGGACAGTGTGAAGAACAGTGTCAGCAGATTCTTGAAGAGATCATGGATCACATGAAGAGCAAAGGGTGGGAGATAAATCCCACTGAAATACAGGGACCCGCTCAAACAGTAAAATTCTTAGGAATACAGTGGAACAAAGGACACAGAGAAATCCTTCCAAAAGCTAAGCAAAAAGTGCTAGAGTTTCAAACTCCCAAAAGCAAGAAACAAGCTCAAAGCTTTATAGGTCTCTTTGGTTTCTTGAGACAACACATACCACACCTGAGTCAGTTACTCTCCCCTTTGTACAAAGTAACCAGGAAAAAACTTGATTTTGAATGGGGAGATGAACAACAGAATGCATTTGAGGGAGCTAAACAGGCTATCCAACAAGCCCTTGATCTATGGCCCATACAAGATGGAGACATAGACTTAAATGTATCAGTAAATCAGCAATGGGCTAATTGGAGCCTTTGGCAGAAACAAGGAAGGACTAAGGTTCCCCTTGGTTTCTGGACAAGGAAGTTACCTGAGGCAGGAGAGAGGTACACACCCTTTGAGAGACAGCTCTTGGCCTGTTATTGGGCATTGGTAGATACTGAACAGATGACAGTAGGACATACTGTGTTCTTACGCCCAGAGATACCTATCATGCAATGGGTACTTAGTTCCCCTAAGACACATAGGATAGGTCATGCACAAGAGTCCAGTATCATAAAATGGAAGTGGTACATACAGGATAGAGCTAAAACAGGAAATAGTGGTACGGCTGTACTACATGAGAAAATTGCAGATGCGCCGATACAAGAACCTGGTTATCTGCCAGACGCAGACAAGCCAGGGGAATCTCCAGTAAAGTGGGGAAAGTCTTTTGCGCAACTAACACAAGATCAAGCAAAGCATGCTTGGTTTACTGATGGTTCAGCAAAATACATTGGTAATGAAAGACAATGGAAAGCAGTGTCTTACAATCCAGAAACCAAGAAAATTCTGACTACAACAGGAACAGGAAAAAGTAGCCAGTATGCAGTTATGAGTTATATGCAGTTATATGCAGTCTTTCAGGCTTTGAAACAAGAGATGCCTGGAAGTTGTCATATATACACAGATTCCTGGTCTGTTGCCAATGGACTGGCCACGTGGTTGCCTACATGGCAGTCTCATCAGTTCATGATTCATTCAAAGGAAGTCTGGGGAAAAGATTTGTGGGAGCAGATATGGGAGATGGTACATCAAAATGAGGTAACAGTCTTTCATGTTGATGCTCACTGCAATACTGACTCATTGGATCGTCTGTTTAACTCTGTTGCAGACGAGAAAGCCAAGATCTCAGAGGCGTCTGTTGAAAATTCGAACTCACTTTTGGGATTGGCTACTTGGGCCCATCAGAAATGTGGACACTTGGGAGAGAAAGCCACTCACAGGTGGGCACAACAGCGAGGCATTTTAGTGCCACTTGATTTAATTAAAACAGTAATTCTGCAATGTCCAGTGTGTCAGCATGAGCAGAATAGACATGTACCAGGGATGGTACGAGGTCAAATAAAAAGAGGTAAAGCACCAGGGCAAATATGGCAGGTGGATTACATAGGTCCGCTTCCTATGAGTAAAAATTGCCAATACGTATGCACGGCTGTGGATACATATTCAGGGTATTTATTGGTTCACCCTTGCAAGAGGGCAACCCAAATAAATACTATCAAAATGTTGGAAACCATGATACAGTACTATGGTCTTCCATTACAGATTCAGAGTGACAATGGAAGCCACTTTAAAGGAAAATTGGTACAAGATTTTTGTAATGAAAACAATGTTGAATGGATATTTCACATACCTTATTATCCTCAAGCAGCTGGTCTGATTGAAAGGATGAATGGGTTGTTGAAACAACAATTGAGAAAACTTGGTGAAGGGACAATGGTCAAATAGAGAGATAACTTGCCTACAGCTGTGAACATCTTAAACAATAGGCCACTCTCAGATCATGACACCCCCCTCACTAGAATGATCGCACCCAATATACAAGCTAAACCATATGTAGCAACTAACACCATCACATATTGGGAAACAGAGGAGGGAGCCTTGGCACCATACAGGGCTACCCCAGAGGCTGCAGGAATAGACTTGCGAGCCAGAAAGGAAGAAAGACTTAAAACAGGGCAAGTTCAGATGTTCCCCACAGGTATAGGAATACAGATACCTCCGGGACACTTTGGACTAATTGCACCCAGGTCTAGCCTCGCCCTTAAAGGGATACATGTAATGGGAGGGGTTATAGACGCTGATTACCAGGGAGAAATAAAGGTCCTTTTGTTAAATCAGGGACCACAAGACTTGCTAGTGCAAGAAGGGGACAGAATAGCCCAATTGGTTATCATCCCCATTTACCAGGGACAGGTACACAAAGGAACAGCCCCCACCTTACAAACAGTAAGAGGAGATAAGGGATTTGGCTCTACTAACCTAAATCCAGGGGCCAAAGTCTGGGTGAGGACAGAGAAAGGTCCCCCAGAACCAGCAGATATTATTGCAACAGGCAATGACAATACCGTGATACTTTCCAAGTCAGGTCATGATAAATGGGAATATGTGCCTTCGGGCAAATGTTATTTGAGAGAGTAAAATGAGTTGCATCTTTACAGGCGAAGCTCATTGGTCCGGCTGTTATTGTGATGACCGTGCTTACTCTACACCCTTTGGTCGGCTCAGATACCAACAATGAGATTGGAGGTTGGGACCAGAGGGATTCCGCAGAGATGAGATGGAAAGAGATCGAAATAAGAGTAACCTGCCTGACCATTAACTGTCCAAACATGAGAGCCAACCTCTATGGAGAAGGCTATTTTAGCCACAATGAAACTGAGTCAATGACCTATATTAAGTTACCAAATGAATCATTTGATTTGTTAACGTTAGAATCTACAACGCCCTTTGGCTGCCGCATACTGTATACACCTGTAAGCTCTAAGAGCTTACCCAATATTGGGAAAGTTGTGCAAATCAGCAGAGCACAAAGAGAACCTACACTATTATACACTGGTTAGCTAATGCTACAAAATACTCCTGGATAGGAGGGCTTGGGTTGAAAATAATATAAGGTATTGCATGGTGTGTTTTTATTATACTTTGTATTTATCTGTGCTACAAAATTACAGTTTTCTGCATTCAAAGCTTTGCTAGCTTAAAAAATAAGTCATAGTGTAGCGCTAGAAGAGTTTTAATTAGGTTTGAATCGGTTCCAGGTGTGACTGGAGCATAATGGGAATCAGTGGGTAAATGGGTTTTCCCCCTGCTGATAACCTGAATGGTATGTGTAAATGTGATCAAGGGATGGAATGTGATAATAATATTTCATATTAATTAAGTATGATTGATCACTATTGAGCAACTCAGACATTTATAGATAGTTAAGATGGCACCGGTAAGCATATAAGCACACATAGCACATATTACTAGATGCAGGCTTGAAGGCCACAATTACTTAGATAAGCGATAATTAACCGCACAAGACTTGGCACAAGTTCTGGTGGTCCTGAACAGTCTGGCCAACTGCCAGGTCCATCCAGCTGCTTGTATCAAGGTCTTTTGCTGGGCTGCACTGATAAGGAACTACTGTCTGTCCTTGAAGACAGGTATATAAGACTAAGGGAATCTTGCGCTCACTTGGAGAACTACCCACCTGTAATGCGGACGCGTGTTACTGGTTTCTGCTGTTCCCAGAAGAGAGGGTCTCTCCGAGTGACTGCCTGAGTTCTCCCCAGTCATGTGTGGCAAGGAGACAACCAAGCTTCTCTAATGGTGATGTATACTTAAGCTGATATATCTAGATACTAAGCTGTTTGAAGTAAATGCATGCAACTACTTAAATGAGAGTAAAACTTACTTTGCTTAGATCCCTTTGTGGATAATAAAGTGTAGTGTGAATTCTTATATTCAACTTGGTCTCTGTGTGATTTTTCTTTCCTATAACTCAATGTACTCTATCCGAACTGGGTTGTGTGCCCGCCAATATCACTATAAACCTTATTAGGTATTGATTATTACTTTTTGGATATTGGTGCTTCATGAATTTAATGATTAGGCACAACAGGGGTGCACCAAGGGACAGAGAGGGGAGGGGAGAGAAACACCAAGGGACAGGGAAAAGAGGGGGGAGGGGAGAGGAACACTAAGGGACAGGGAAGAGGAAGGGGTTGGTTAGGAGGCACATAGGTGAAGATGTTAATTTTAGAGGAGGGGGGGGCGGAAAAATGCATCTTCGCCTATGTACCCAAAAATCCTTGCACCGGCCCTGTGCTGACTGGGCCTCTCTACATACATTATCATCAGGTGGCCCTAAGTGCACGGACTACCGGATGGGTCCCCTCAACGTAGTTCAGGGTAGTTCCATCTCTGTAATTTACCTCCTAAATGACAGTGAATTAAACTGTTGGGCTGCAGGGGCATACTCTATACACCAAAACCGCTCAATTAGGCTAAATATGTTTTAGGGCCTATAGTGTCCCTTTAAATCAGGGACAAACAGGAATCAATTCACGTTTAGCACATTGGTATTTTCCAACATAATAATTGGCCAAATATTAAACAAGATAATAGTAAAATATTGATTTTTGTGTTTGGATTTCACAACTTTCTGTGAATGAAGTTGTATTTAAAGACATATTGCATGATCTTGCCCCCTGACAGCCACAATTTAATGTATACTTCAAACAACTGAAGAAAAGTGTAATACTTATGTATTGCTGTAGTAGCCTTAAATTTGGAAATGGTTGTATAAAACTGATATACTAACAGCTACTGTGCCAGAATTCTCAAGTTAGCTAAACTCCATAGTAATAGCAATAGCAGTAATGACTATTTAATATTGTGCATTTTTTTATATTGTATTTCTTTAATTAATGCATTTTCAGAACAAACACATATTAACGTAAGCATTTGATACATTGGATTATATGTTAAAAGTTTCACAATAGACTTTCTCAGCATTTTTTGTTTAATTTACAAAACCATAAAATGTATTCCCACCCGCCACCCCCTTACTTTGGCCAGGGTGGGGAAATGCTGAGTATAGCCAATTACAGGGCCATTAAGGAATATCTTTGATCCCCCCCCACCAGCCATGCTCAAGCTCGTTCTTTGGGCTTTATACTCACTAATATTGAAAGGCTGTGTATGGAGTTATGTTCAATGATTTATGGTTGCACTATCTTAAAAGTCATATGAGATTTCCCTGTTTAAGTATTTTTTTCAAAACAACAACCCATTTCTAAATGTTATTTTGTAAGAAGCTAAGCGGACGTTGTGGTAATCCATAACTTAAAGAAACATAGAAAAATAGAGCACAATATAGCCCGAGGAAGAATAAAACGATGTGGTCAGCTGGAGAGAATTGTCTTACTTGAAAACTGCTCTGTAGAATTTTCCATAATATTTATGGAAACAGTTCATTGATATATAAAAGAGCCGTACCTTTCAATTGATCCTTGGTATAATTACCAAGACAACCGTAAGTGTAATAGAATTTTTTATTGAGCCAATACACTCTACAGTGAGGATGAAAAGTGATTATCAGCAGCAATTCTCATCTTCCATGATATCTTTCAGAAGCACGTAGCAAGAAATGTACTAGGATGTACAAAGGATGCTGCATTAGTCTATGACACGCAGCATCCTTTGAAGAGAGGGCAATTATCCATTAATGTTTGTAAAACTGTATACAGGTTATTTGATTCATTGCAAGTTTGTTCAGAAGATTAGCATGCTACAAACAAAGCATAAACCTATTGAGACCGTTCTTCTGGGACTTCTGAAGATCAGATCATTATCCCTAACTGTTTATATGTTATTTGAATGGAATGGACCAACAATGCTTCAAAAATCTTTTTAAAACATTTGTTTTGTCTGGTAAATATGATAAAAAGATTCTAAAACTATTTGCATGAATTAGGAACATCCAGAAAGACTAACTTATACGACATAAGAACTGAGATATACTCCAACCTTAGTATTAGCTATATTAAGACAAACAATTGGAATTAAGGCTTCTTCTTGACTACTAGGAAGCTGGAAAACAGGAAACTACTTTGGTGAGATATTTGGAATGAAACTTCAGGCCCCTAGGGACATTCTTGTCATCAACGATTCCCATACATGGGACTATGAAATCGAGTGTATAAATTTATGGTGGACAGTAGTAGCAAATTATACAAAGTAAATCAACTAAATTCTATATGTGATACTATATAACTGCCCTTTAACAGCAACAGGCCATTATAATGACAGGGTATTCTTAAAGATAAGACGTACTCTACATGGATACAATATTTAAAGATTACCAATGACAGGTACATCTGATTTCAAAACTAGATAACTGGAATTGAAACTGAACACTAAGCACCGCATAATGTCACTTGAAGCATACTCTCATGGTCAGGGCCGGATTAACATAGGGGCTGATGGACCTGCAGCTCCAGGCCCAGGCCCATGGAATAGGCCCATTGAAAAAAAAAAATATATATATATATTTATTTTTTTTACATTTTTTTTTTTTTTTTACACACACACTACTCTTAGGTTTGCCACCTGACTGGTATTTTACTGGCACAGCCGGTATTTGAGACTGCCTGGCCGTGCCGGTATTGCAGTAATACTGGCAATACAAATGCAGGTATTTTTCTCAGAATAAGTGGAGATTACTCTGCAATACCAGCACCGGCCAGTAGGGGTCACTGTGTGTGGAGAGAGGCAGGGATAGGAAGTTACAGCATATCCCCATAGACATATAATACCTAGACGCCACATTCACCTCAGGGGGCCATGAAATGCGGGCGCCATTTTGGGCTGGTCACCCGGTGTAGTATTATATGTCTATATATTAGGACTTCTGTCCCTAATTTTTTTTAATTTACTTTGCCTTAGTGACAAATCTCACTTTAGTAAATAGTGATGTGATTGTTTGTTCTCCTATTCTCTTTATGCTATCTCCATGCGGACTTCAAAGTGCAAAAGACAGAGCTCACAATAATAAAGAGTTGTAAATATCTACATTTTATTTTGCACAGTTCCAAAATCCATATTAGTTAGAAATAGGTGAAAAGTAAATACATTACAAATCAGGCAAAGATCCAGTCCCACTTTAAAACATGTATATAAAGATGATAGATTGTGGGGTTAGTTCACATACTTATAATTTTAGCAAACCTAAATCCAAATGCAACGCATAGTTTCAATCTGGAAATTCAAATAATTTCAATGTATTGAGTAAACTTAGTCGATAACGTAAATAACCACAGAGGTCTTAAAGCAGCAAATGTCAGTTAATTTTATTTAATATCCCAGGATTAAACATCCTGCTACTGGATCTATACACCCTCCAGGTGGATTTTAAGACTAACCATGTTTACTTTGAGGACCTTGCTCTGCAGATCATAGACATATATATTCTATATATGTCTATTCTGCAGATCACACTGTGACCGATCCAAGATGGCGGCCCCGCGGCACATCAGCGCCAATAGGAAGTAGCGGTCAATGCGGCGTCTAGGTATTATATGTCTATGCATATCCCTGCCTCTCTGTACTACTCACTGATCAGTGGGGACCAGCAACACAACACAGAGTCCAGACAGCAGCTCTACAGCTCAGATAAGTGAGGGATGGGGGGGAAAGGCAGCAGGGACACATGGGGACACTGAGACACAAGGGGACACATGTGGACACTGAGACACTAGGGAACACTGAGACACTAGGGAACATATGGGGACACTGAGACACTAGGAGACACATGGGGACACAGACACTAGGACACATGGGGACACAGACACTGGGAGACCTAGGAACACTGAGACACTTGGGGACACTGAGACACATGGGGATGCACATGGGGATGCTGAGACACATGGGGACGCTGTTTCTCCCAGTGTCCCCCATCCAGTGTCGCTAGTGTCTCAGTGTCCCCAAGTCTCCCAGTGTCTGTGTCCCATGTCTCTGTGTGCCTAGTGTCACCATGTCTATGTCCACAACTGTCCCCATGTCTCCCAGTGTCCCCAAGTGTCTGTCTCCCAGGCAGTGTCCCCTAGTCTCCCAGTGTCCCATAGTCTCCCAGTGTCTGTGTTCCCATGTCTCTGTGTCCCTAGTGTCTTAGTGTCCCCAAATGTTTCAATGTCCCCATGTCTCCCAGTGTCTGTGTCCCTAGTGTCTGTGTCCCCATTTCTCCCAGTTTCCCTAAATGTCTGTGTCCCCATGTCTCCCAGTGTCCCCGGGTCTCTCAGTGTCCCCAGGTCTCAGTGTCCCCATGTCTCTCAGTGTCCTAGTGACATGGGGACACACTGAGACACTGGGAGAAATGGAGACACTGGGAGACTAGGGGACTGGGCGACATGGGGACACTGACACTGTGATACATAGGGACACTGAGACACTGGGTGACTTGCGAGACTGAGACACTGGGAGCAATCCATCTATACAGCAGAATCAAACTGTGAGTAGTTTGTTGGTTATTTTACAGAATTGTCTCTGATGTCACTCCTTGTGATTATACAAATGATTAAGGCTGGTATTTTTTTCCAAGAAAGGTGGCAACTCTAACTACTCTTCACATACTCTTGCTTAAAGTAGCACTACAGGGTCAGGAACACAATCATGTATTTCTGACCCTATTATGTTAAAACCACCACCCTGCCCCCTTCTTGCCTCCCTAAGTATAGTAAAATATAACTTGTATTCAAGTCTGCAGCTGCTGGCTCTGCCTCTGAACTGACTGTCTGCTGACATCATCAGAAGTGGTGGTCTGAGCAAATTACAATACTTCCCCATAGGATTGTCTGAGACTGTCAGCTAGGCAGATCAGGGGCAGAGCCAGCACAAGTCATAGCCCTGGCCAATCAGCATCTCCACATAAAGATACATTGAATCAATGCATATCTATGAGGAAAGTTCAGTGTCTGCATGCCCAGGGTGGAGACACTGAATGGCAGTGCTGCACACTAGGCAGTACTGCCCCAGGAAGCACCTCTAGCAGCCATCTAAGGAGTGGCCAGTAGAGTTATTTTCTCTGAAAAGACAGTGTTTACTGCAAAAGGCCTGAATGGAATGATTCTACTAACCAGAACAAATACAATACGCTGTAGTTGTTCTGGTGACTATAGTGTCCCTTTAAGTTTGGAAGCTTAAGAGGGATGTATGGGAACAAAACTTGTGTGGACTGGCTGACAATAAAATTAGTTTAGGTAATGCAGACGTTGGTCTCTCTAACACTGTGGCATGTCCCCATTCATCTACACTCACTACAAACACCTTTTATCTGTCTCAGACTATATACCAGGAACATCTGCCTGCTAGTAAGAAGGTAAGGAGACAAGTGGACCAGCTAGTGCTAGAGGACAGTCCATAGAAAGCATTGAGTGAGCGCATCATTACAAGCATTTATGTCAAGCTCAGGGTGCTGCTTGCATAGCATGCCCTTAGTTGGACAGCCTGCATGATTGGCGGGCAGCCTGACATGCATTCATGCCAGGCTGTCCTTCAAATTCTTTGGACAGACATGCCCCCTTTTTGGGCATGCTCTCCCCTTTTGGCAGGTCTGGTCACGTGATTCGCACCAGTGGCCAACCTTTTACCCCGCCCATAGACTGCCTGATTCACTGGACACTGCTGTTAAGGGTTATGGATTTAATTGAAAGATGAAAGATGTAAATTAGAGAGAGATTAGCATAGAGTATGTGTTTTCTTATAGCTGCATCCTATGAGTTTCCCTCCAGCACCATCTCCATCAGATACATGACGCTTGGGAGGTATGATTGTTTTAATGTTTTTGGTCGATAAGATTCCGTAATTAGGCCCATCATAATTGTCAGCACCAGGCCCAGTGTGCTCTTAATCTGGCCCTGCTCATGGTTTGTTGTTCCAGAGATCTATAACATGATATTTTAATCCAATTAGCATGCACACAGATTTTAAAATTATATAGTATAGATTGCAGGAAGATAAAAAGGGAGGGTTTAAGAGGAAGGAAAAAAGGCAATAGCAATATATAGGGCTAGTAGCCTCAAAAAAGAATATTTATTAGACATTGATGTAAAACATCCAGGGCTGCTGAGGTTTGAGGAATTAGTGATATGTCCAAGGTAAACAGAGCTAACTGCCCACAGATAAAAAAAAAACAAAAAAACTATTGGGGTAGAGAAGATCCAATAATTCAAAGATCCCACACTTCAGATAAATTAGTAGCAAACGTTATGAGCCTAAACTCTGAACTTTTCATAGTATTACATTACTATAGCTTAAAAGGGGGAGGGGAGGTAAAATGTACAAATAAATGCAATGCATGAAATGTCAAGGAGCACTGAAAAAATAAAATGTATATGTCGCACTTAGCTGATTATGGGAGCACCATAACAACTTCAACGTGTTGTAGTGGTTATGGTGCCAAGAGTGCCATTGTCTCCCCCATTGTAATTTAGTGGACCACCTGATGCTCCCCCTAAACTTGTGGACGCAGGTGCAGCTGCACCACCAGTAGGTCCGCTGCTGAGTGTGCTGAGGCCACAGAGCAAAGTATTATAATGTTGAGTTCATTATAGTGGGGCAGGGTACAATGTGCAAACTCAATGAATAAACTCTTTATATGGCATAGCATAATTATACTAAAACAACAAGAGACCACTATAATGACAACATACTAACAGATTAGTAGTGATGTACCGAACTGTCCGCCGGCGGACAGTTCCCGGCGAAATTAGCTTGTTCGCGTTCGCCGCGGCGGGCGGACACATGCGCAGTTCGATCCGCCCCCTATTCGTCATCATTGGGCAAACTTTGACCCTGTGCCTCTCGGTCAGCAGACACATTACAGCCAATCAGCAGCACTCCCTCCCTTCCACACCCTCCAACCTCCCTCCCAGCATCCATTTTCGATTCATTCGGAAGATGCATGCTTAGTGAGAGGAGGGAAAGTTTAGCTGCTGCTGATTACATAGGGAAATTGATAGCTAGGCTAGGGTATTCAGTGTCCACTACAATCCTGAAGGACTCATCTGATCTCTGCTGTAAGGACAGCACCCCAAAAAGCCCTTTTTAGGGCTATAACATCAGGCTGCTTTTTTTTTTTTTTTTTTTTCCTGTGTAATGTAATTGCAGGTGCCTGCCTGCCAGCCTGTGTGTCAGGCTCACAGCATATACTGTGCCCACTTGCCCAGTGCCACCACTCATATCTGTTTTAACAATCGGTTAAGCTTTAGATTAAAATAAATATTTTTTTTTCACTGTAATAGAAGAGCAGTTGCCTGCCTGCCAGCTTCTGTGTGAGGTTGGATGCCTTGCCCATTTGCACAGTCAGTGCCACCACTCATATCTGTTTTAACAATTGGTTAAGCTTTCGATTTAAAAGAAATCATTTTTTTCACTGTAATAGAAGAGCAGTTGCCTGCCTGCCAGCTTCTGTGTGAGGTTCACATTGGATACTGTGCCTATTAGCCCAGTGCCACCACTCATATCTGTTTTAACAATTGGTTAAGCTTTCGATTTAAAATAAATATATTTTTTTCACTGTAATAGAAGAGCAGTTAGTTGTCTGCAAGCGTCTGTGTTTCAGGCCTACTTCAGCGTGTGCTCTGCAGACCTGTGCCAGCGTGCTTTGACAGTTGGCAATCATATCTGGTGTCTCTTTAGCGTGCTTTTACAACCAAAATTTTGTTTCCACTGTAATAGAAGAGCAGTTGCCTGCCTGCCAGCTTCTGTGTGAGGTTCACATTGGATACTGTGCCTATTAGCCCAGTGCCACCACTCATATCTGTTTTAACAATTGGTTAAGCTTTAGATTTAAAATAAATACTTTTTTTTTCACTGTAATAGAAGAGCAGTTGCCTGCCTGCCAGCTTCTGTGTGAGGTTGGATGCCTTGCCCATTTGCACAGTCAGTGCCACCACTCATATCTGTTTTAACAATCGGTTAAGCTTTAGATTTAAAAGAAATATTTTTTTTTCACTGTAATAGAAGAGCAGTTGCCTGCCTGCCAGCTTCTGTGTGAGGTTCACATTGGATACTGTGCCTATTAGCCCAGTGCCACCACTCATATCTGTTTTAACAATTGGTTAAGCTTTCGATTTAAAATAAATAATTTTTTTTCACTGTAATAGAAGAGCAGTTAGTTGTCTGCAAACGTCTGTGTTTCAGGCCTACTTCAGCGTGTGCTCTGCAGACCTGTGCCAGCGTGCTTTGACAGTTGCCAATCATATCTGGTGTCTCTTTAGCGTGCTTTTACAACCAAAATTTTGTTTCCACTGTAATAGAAGAGCAGTTGCCTGCCTGCCAGCTTCTGTGTGAGGTTCACATTGGATACTGTGCCTATTAGCCCAGTGCCACCGCTCATATCTGTTTTAACATTTGGTTAAGCTTTAGATTTAAAATAAATACTTTTTTTTCACTGTAATAGAAGAGCAGTTGCCTGCCTGCCAGCTTCTGTGTGAGGTTGGATGCCTTGCCCATTTGCACAGTCAGTGCCACCACTCATATCTGTTTTAACAATCGGTTAAGCTTTAGATTAAAAATAAATAATTTTTTTTCACTGTAATAGAAGAGCAGTTGCCTGCCTGCCAGCTTCTGTGTGAGGTTGGATGCCTTGCCCATTTGCACAGTCAGTGCCACCACTCATATCTGTTTTAACAATTGGTTAAGCTTTCGATTTAAAAGAAATATTTTTTTTTCACTGTAATAGAAGAGCAGTTGCCTGCCTGCCAGCTTCTGTGTGAGGTTCACATTGGATACTGTGCCTATTAGCCCAGTGCCACCACTCATATGTGTTTTAACAATTGGTTAAGCTTTCGATTTAAAATAAATACATTTTTTTCACTGTAATAGAAGAGCAGTTAGTTGTCTGCAAACGTCTGTGTTTCAGGCCTACTTCAGCGTGTGCTCTGCAGACCTGTGCCAGCGTGCTTTGACAGTTGCCAATCATATCTGGTGTCTCTTTAGCGTGCTTTTACAACCAAAATTTTGTTTCCACTGTAATAGAAGAGCAGTTGCCTGCCTGCCAGCTTCTGTGTGAGGTTCACATTGGATACTGTGCATATTAGCCCAGAGCCACCACTCATATCTGTTTTAACAATTGGTTAAGCTTTAGATTTAAAATAAATATTTTTTTTCACTGTAATAGAAGAACAGTTGCCTGCCTGCCAGCTTCTGTGTGAGGTTGGATGCCTTGCCCATTTGCACAGTCAGTGCCACCACTCATATCTGTTTTAACAATCGGTTAAGCTTTCAATTTAAAAGAAATATTTTTGTTTCACTGTAATAGAAGAGCAGTTAGTTGTCTGCAAGCGTCTGTGTTTCAGGCCTACTTCAGCGTGTGCTCTGCAGACCTGTGCCAGTGTGCTTTGACAGTTGCCACTCATATCTTGTGTCTCTATAGCGTGCTTTTACAACCAAAATTTGTTTTTCACTGTTATAGATTGAATAGCAGTTACTTGTCTTCAAGCGGGTGTCTCAGGCCTACTTCAGCGTGTGCTCTGCAGCACTGTTCCAGTGCACATTGCCAATCATATCTGGTGTCTCTATAGCGTGCTTTTAAAAACAAAATTTGTTTTTCACTGTTACAGATTGAATAGCAGTTACTTGTCTTCAAGCGGGTGTCTCAGGCCTACTTCAGCGTGTGCTCTGCAGACCTGTGCTAGTGTGCTTTGACAGTTGCCACTCATATCTTGTGTCTCTATAGCGTGCTTTTACAACCAAAATTTGTTTTTCACTGTTATAGATTGAATAGCAGTTACTTGTCTTCAAGCGGGTGTCTCAGGCCTACTTCAGCGTGTGCTCTGCAGACCTGTGCCAGTGTGCTTTGACAGTTGCCACTCATATCTTGTGTCTCTATAGCGTGCTTTTACAACCAAAATTTGTTTTTCACTGTTATAGATTGAATAGCAGTTACTTGTCTTCAAGCGGGTGTCTCAGGCCTACTTCAGCGTGTGCTCTGCAGACCTGTGCCAGTGTGCTTTGACAGTTGCCACTCATATCTTGTGTCTCTATAGCGTGCTTTTACAACCAAAATTTGTTTTTCACTGTTATAGATTGAATAGCAGTTACTTGTCTTCAAGCGGGTGTCTCAGGCCTACTTCAGCATGTGCTCTGCAGCACTGTTCCAGTGCACATTGCCAATCATATCTGGTGTCTCTATAGCGTGCTTTTAAAAACAAAATTTGTTTTTCACTGTTACAGATTGAATAGCAGTTACTTGTCTTCAAGCGGGTGTCTCAGGCCTACTTCAGCGTGTGCTCTGCAGACCTGTGCCAGTGTGCTTTGACAGTTGCCACTCATATCTTGTGTCTCTATAGCGTGCTTTTACAACCAAAATTTGTTTTTCACTGTTATAGATTGAATAGCAGTTACTTGTCTTCAAGCGGGTGTCTCAGGCCTACAGTGTGTGCTCTGCAGCACTGTTCCAGTGCACATTGCCAATCATATCTGGTCTCACAGAAGCTTGCACGCATAGTACCACAAATCCCCCAAAAAATGACAGGCAGAGGCAGGCCACCCCGCAGGGGCCGTCGTGGTCGTGGTGCTGTGATTCCCTTTTGCCCTAGAATAATGCCCAGTTTTCAGAAGCCACGTACCCTGAACTTGAAAAGTTCTGAGGACTTAGTTGACTGGCTAAAACAGGACACCCAATCTTGTACATGTACAGCCTCCGCTCGGAACCTTGACGCACCATCCTCCTCCAGCTTAGCTTCAGGCACCTCTCAAGATAGCACTCACCCGCCTGCCGCCACCAGCAAAACTAGCACCACAGCCGCTTTACTTGGTATGTCAGAGGAGTTATTCACACACCCGTTTGAAGAAATGAGTGATGCGCAACCATTATTGCTAGAGGATGTAGATAACAGGGATATGTCTCAGGCAGGCAGCATTAAACACATGGAGGTACGGTGTGATGATGATGATGATGTTGTACCCGCTGCTGCTTCCTTTTCTGAGTTGTCAGATACAAGCGAAGCGGTTGATGATGACGATGCGTCCATGGATGTCACGTGGGTGCCCGCTAGAAGAGAAGAAGAACAGGGCGAAAGTTCAGATGGGGAGACAGAGAGAAGGAGGAGGAGACCAGTTGGAAGCAGGGGGGGGTCGTCGCAAGGAGCTAGTGGCACAGTCAGACAGCATGCATCGGCACCCGGGGTCAGCCCGACAGCACGCCAATCAACGCATGCTGTGTCCACCACCAGAATGCCGTCATTGCAGAGCTCAGCAGTGTGGCATTTTTTTTGTGTGTCTGCCTCTGACAACAGCGATGCCATTTGCAACCTGTGCCAAAGGAAACTGAGTTGTGGGAGGTCCAACACCCACCTAGGTACAACTGCTTTGCGTAGGCACATGATCTCACATCACAAACGCCTATGGGATCAACACATGAGTACAAGCAGCACGCCTACTCTAAGCCGCCATCCTCCTCCTGGTCCAGCATCTTCAGCCACGTCAACCACTGCTGTCCTTCTTGCCCCCTCTCAACCATCCGCCACTCCGTCTCCCGCCTTGAGCAGTTCCCGCTCATCTGCCCACAGTCATGTGTCTGTCAAGGACATGTTTGAGCGTAAGAAGCCAATGTCACCAAGTCACCCCCTTGCCCAGCGTCTGACAGCTGGCTTGTCTGAACTATTAGCCCGCCAGCTTTTACCATACAATCTGGTTGAGTCTGAGGCGTTCAAAAAATTTGTAGCTATTGGGACACCGCAGTGGAAGGTACCCGGCCGGAATTTCTTTTCACAAAAGGCAATCCCCAACTTGTACTCGATTGTGCAAAAGGAAGTCATGGCATGTCTGGCACACAGTGTTTGGGCAAGGGTCCATCTGACCACTGATACCTGGTCTGCAAAGCATGGTCAGGGCAGGTATATCACCTACACTGCGCATTGGGTAAACCTACTGACGGCTGACAAGCAAGGAATGTGTGGCATTGCAGAGGAGTTGGTGACACCGCCACGAATTGCAGGCAGTCCTGCTGCCACCTCCTCTACTCCTCCTACTCCATCCTCTTCCATAACCTCCTCCGCTGAGTCCTCTTGTGCCGCTGCGTCTTGCTCCACATCAACGGCACCCCCCCAGCTCCCCAGGTACTATTCCACATCCCGGATACGGCAGTGTCACGCCGTCTTGGGTTTGACTTGCTTGAAAGCAGAGAGTCACACCGGACAAGCACTCCTGTCCGCCCTGAACGCACAGGTGGAAAAGTGGCTGACTCCGCAGCAACTGGATATCGGCAAAGTGGTGTGTGACAACGGAAAAAATTTGATAGCGGCATTGAAGTTGGGCAAGTTGACACATGTGCCGTGCATGGCACATGTGTGTAATCTGATCGTACAACGCTTTGTGCATAAGTACACAGGCTTACAGGACGTCCTGAAGCAGGCCAGGAAGGTGTGTGGCCATTTCAGGCGTTCCTACACGGCCATGGCTCACTTTGCCGATATCCAGCGGCGAAACAACGTGCCAGTGAGGCGCTTGATTTGCGACAGCCCTACACGTTGGAATTCAACACTCCTAATGTTCGACCGCCTGCTCCAACAAGAAAAAGCTGTTAATGAATATTTGTATGACCGGGGTGCTAGGACAGCCTCTGGGGAGCTGGGAATTTTTTTGCCACGTTACTGGACGCTCATGCACAATGCCTGTAGGCTCATGCGTCCTTTTGAGGAGGTGACAAACCTAGTCAGTCGCAACGAAGGCACCATCAGCGACATCATACCATTTGTTTTCTTCATGGAGCGTGCCCTGTGAAGAGTGCTGGATCAGGCTGTAGATGAGCGTGAAGAGGAAGAGGAAGAGTTGTGGTCACCATCACCACCAGAAACAGCCTTATCAGCATCGCTTGCTGGACCTGCGGCAACGCTGGAAGAGGATTGTGAGGAAGAGGAGTCAGAGGAGGATTGTAGCTTTGAGGAGGAGGAGGAGCAAGACCAAACACAACAGGCATCCCAGGGTGCTCGTTGTCACCTATCTGGTACCCGTGGTGTTGTACGTCACTGGGGGGAAGAACATACCTTCAATGACATCAGTGAGGAGGAGGAACGGGAAATGAGTAGCTCGGCATCCAACCTTGTGCAAATGGGGTCTTTCATGCTGTCCTGCCTGTTGAGGGACCCTCGTATAAAAAGGCTGAAGGAGAACGACCTGTACTGGGTGTCCACGCTACTAGACCCCCGGTATAAGCAGAAAGTGGCGGAAATGTTACCCAATTACAACAAGTCGGAAAGGATGCAGCATTTGCAAAATAAATTAAAAAGTATGCTTTACACAGCGTATAAGGGTGATGTCACAGCACAACGGGAATCTAACAGGGGGAGAGGTGGAAGTCATCCTCCTCCTCCCATGACCACGCCGGCAAGGACAGGACGCTTTAAAGACGTGTTGTTGATGGAGGACATGCGGACCTTTTTAAGTCCTATGCATCGCCACAGCCCTTCGGGATCCACCCTCAGAGAGCGACTCGACCGACAGGTAGCAGACTACCTCGCCTTAACTGCAGATATCGACACTCTGAGGAGCGATGAACCCCTTGACTACTGGGTGTGCAGGCTTGACCTGTGGCCTGAGCTATCCCAATTTGCGATAGAACTTCTGGCCTGCCCCGCTTCAAGTGTCCTGTCAGAAAGGACCTTCAGTGCAGCAGGAGGTATTGTCACTGAGAAGAGAAGTCGCCTAGGTCAAAAAAGTCTAGATTACCTCACCTTTATTAAGATGAATGAGGGATGGATCCCGAAGGGACTGACACTGGGCGATACATTCGATTAAAAAAGGCCTGATGAGATGAGCTGCCTTGGGCTAAAAATGGTCCACACGCTGCTGTATTTTAGCTCTGAATGACGTTTGACTTGCGTGACTTATCCGCCACCAACTAGGGTTCAAGCCGCCATGTTTTAGGGCACTTTCTGCCTGTGAAACAAACATCAATTTTTCTGGACGCTGCTACAGCAGCGGCTGCAACAATACCACATTTTTCAGGCATGTGTACATGCCTAATTTTTAGGCCCACTGGTGCAAGTGGACTGATTACAATTACAGGGCCTCTAAAGAGTCCTGTATTGTTATTTGTCGTCACTACCTTCCCGCGTCGGGAAGATTTCTTGCACAGGGCGACCAAAGGCCTAAGGCTGGCCCTGCGCATGGGTCAGTGGCTCTGCACCAGACTTCCCTCCAATTGATCAAAGTTAAAGGATTTCAAGTGGACTGATTACAATCACAGGGCCTCTAAAGAGTCCTGTATTGTTATTTGTCGTCACTACCTTCCCGCGTCGGGAGTGGGTCATTTGCGCCCCTGCTGCCTTCCTTGCATGTGGTAGCTGTTTGTCAGGGATTTGTCAATCCATATCTGCCAAGTGACCCTATGTAGGGGGAACAGTCCCTATTCTGCTCTGTGTCAGTGTGTATCAGGGATCATTAGGATAGGTGTCAATCCATATCTGCCAAGTGACCCTATGTAGGAGGAACAGTCTCTATTCTGCTGTGTGTCAGTGTGTATCAGGGGTTTTGAGGACAGGTGTCAATCCATATCTGCCAAGTGACCCTATGTAGGGGGAACAGTCTCTATTCTGCTCTGTGTCAGTGTGTATCAGGGATCATTAGGATAGGTGTCAATCCATATCTGCCAAGTGACCCTATGTAGGGGGAACAGTCTCTATTCTGCTCTGTGTCAGTGTGTATCAGGGATCATTAGGATAGGTGTCAATCCATATCTGCCAAGTGACCCTATGTAGGGGGAAAGGTCCCTATTCTGCTCTGTGTCAGTGTGTATCAGGGGTTTTGAGGACAGATGTCAATCCATATCTGCCAAGTGACCCTATGTAGGGGGAACAGTCTCTATTCTGCTCTGTGTCAGTGTGTATCAGGGCTGGGCTTTGAGGACAGGTGTCAATGTTAGGTGATTTCTGCCCTTTATGGATTAAAAGCAGACTCTGCATCAACTGTGCAATTTCCCATGGGAGTTTTGCCATGGATCCCCCTCCGGCATGCCACAGTCCAGGTGTTAGTCCCCTTGAAACAACTTTTCCATCACTTTTGTGGCCAGAAAGAGTCCCTGTTGGTTTTAAAATTCGCCTGCCCATTGAAGTCAATGGCGGTTTGCGCGGTTCGCCGGTTCGCGAACATTTGCGGAAGTTCGCGTTCACCGTTCGCGAACCGAAAATTCCGGGTTCGCGACAACACTACAGATTAGTATTGTACATACTTGTAGTGTTTAAATTTTACCAATCAAATATACAAAAGACAGAAAAATGTGACAACACAACAAGTCAGCCCACGGAAGTAAATGAATTTTTGTTTGAGTATTTATTAACGTTTTATTGGTCTCTGTGAGGTTTGGAACTGGCAGGGGTACTGAGAGGTGGACAGGACAAAATGGCAAAAGACAACATTAATTGATGGAATTTAGGTTTAGAATGAAAATAAAGAGCATGGTGTGATAAAGAACAAAACAAGAGGGAAGTGAGGGCCTCTAGTGGCTGTGTAATATATTTCTCTAGAGAAGAGATATACAACAAAACACACTAGCGTAATAAACACTTAACGTGAACCTTTACTAGATTAAATAAAATACATTTATTTGAAAATTGTAAACCATACATTTATTAGTCAATGCTATGAGGTAATTGAGTATTAAACGATTTGCTAAAGGAAGAATCATCGCGAAATCCAAAGTGAATTCCACATTTTAGGCCCAAAATTGTCTATAGCTGATTTTGGAGATTATTTCCAATTTGTCGATTTTGGCATAATATTTGAAATTCTCTTTCAGTTCTTGACACATTGTGGACAGTGTATTGAGTAGAAACAGATTAACAATACAGATGCTGTTATATGATTATTATACACTACCCATATAATAACATATTAGCCAGTGGTTTCCCCGCACTAGTTACACAGAGAAAAGATATTTCCTCTGTAAATTAACCCTAACGTAAAAATAAATGTAAGTGGTGTGCTAGATGCTCTGAAGCCATAGTCTATTCAAATCTAAATCGCAGTCATCAGACTGAAAAGGAAGGGAGAGGATATTAAAGTCATGAATCCATATAGTCCCTCATAGGTTAACTACATAAATCTCCCTTTGCCCGTTTCGACGGTATTGCATGGACACATGATTGGCATAGTATGAAAAGAGGAGAAAAAAAAAAGAAAAGGAAACAACATGCGAGAGCGAGAGAAAAGACATACGACAATCAGAACAGAGTCTGTAACACATTAAACATCTTCCTGTCATTAACATAGTTTAAACTATGGAAAGTCTGAAAATTCATAGACAGTGGCTGCTTGGTTTAGGTTCTAGATTTACATCAGAAATAGATGGATTTATTCGTGATTCTCCACATGGTCTACACATTTTTTGGGCAGACAGAAAGAGTTGGAACAATAACTGCAAATACTATCCAAGATGTCAGGACAATCCTGATTTAGGATTTAGCTTGTGTTAAGGTTATAAAATGAAGGGACGTGTCTGCTTAAATTCATGTGAAACAACAAAAGTGGTGACAGAATCATGACATCATGCTTGTACTTTGACAGGGATCTCGTTTCCTGGCATACCATATGTTTTGTATTTTCAGTACATGTCTGAACAGACACCCTGGACAGTGTCTCTCTAGATTGGCATTCGGCATTCTATTTAAACCCCTTGCTGCAAGAGGGACGACACATAAAGCTTCTCCAAAACCCCTGGTGCAATTTTTGCAACTCTGAATTAAATGTGATTTCTAGCCTTTTAAAGCGGACATGAACAATGTTTGTGAACTTAATTGCTCATAATTTATAGCCAGCCATAATAATTCAAAGGAACACTATGGCATTAGGAATACAAAACTGGGTTAAAAACCCTTTTTTCCTTAGCTCTTTCCAGCGCCAAGGTCCCTCTGCGCCAGATCGATCTCCTCCTCCCATTACATCACGGCAATGGGGAACACGAATGCACATGTGCTTTAAACCATCCACATAGGAAATAATTATATCAAAGCTTTCCTATGTGGGTTTTGAAGATACTGGACATCCTCATGCAAAGCGAATGACATCGTTTTACAGAGTTAAACTCAGTGAAAATGCAGGAATCGCCTTTAGTGGCAGTTTGGAAGAAAGTCATTAGAGGTGGAATTTCCCTGAAACTGTTATGTTTTACATTGCAGGGTTAAGGGAACAGGCACACTGCACCACGAACACTTCAATGAGATGAACTGGTCTGGGGGCTTATAGTGTCCCTTTAATGCTGATTATTCATGTGTAAAAGCATGCCTACACTATTTGTTATCACGTTGAATGCCCTGTAGAATGTGTAGAGATAATTTGCCGATCTGTTACTGAATGCTTCACATATTTCTCTTCTGATGTATATAATAAATCGGGATAACAGATAATATGTGATCTGTTTATTGGCTCTACTTGAATTTCATCCCACTTCGTTATAAGTTATTTACACTAGCGTGGCTAATGGACACATCACAATCAGTTAAATATCACTATAGTAATAATTATAGAATGTCCAAAGCTTTGTTCTATATAGAATTGTTCTACTAAATAAACAATAACTGGTACTGGGCTCTGGCCTAACTGAAAGTAACACATTCTTAAATCCAAGTCTCTCTATTATATTTCCTCAAACAGAAAGAATACATGTGGGCCTTCCAGATAACCAGCATACATGGGTTGTGGGCTGCAGCCTTATATCATTAAAATAGGTATTAAAATAGCAGCGTGTGTATTGGAGGCCTGTTAGCAAAGCACTGCAGCAATGATAGAAGGAATTGTGCAGGGACTTTGTTAGTTTTTGTAGGTTTGTGTAAGGGCTGGTCGGTAAAATCTCAATGCTCTCTGAGAATAAATTGCCCCATTGATATATTTCCTCCTAGGTTGACCAGTTTGCCATTTCCTCCAGGTTGACCAATTTGTCAGACTATGATGAGTGTGCATTATGTCCATGGCGGTGCATTATGTCCATGGTAGGGGAACTGCTGTTACATTGCCATAATACAGACCAGGACCGCCGGGCTCATTACAAGCCCGGCGGTCCTGTTGGGGGCTGGCAGGAAGCTGTTACTTACCTTTCCTGCAGCTCCTGTCAGCTCCCTTATCCTGCGTTCCGGTCAGCTCCCCTGTCAGCTCCAGTGTAAGTCTCGCGAGACCGCGGCGTCAGAGCGCTCTGCGCGGTACTCAGACCGCGAGACTTACAGTGGAGCTGACAGGGGAGCTGACCGGAACGCAGGAGAAGGGAGCTGACAGGAGCTGCAGGAAAGGTAAGTTACAGCTCGCTGCCAGCCCCCCTCCTACACAGCCCATGCCACTGGACCACCAGGGAATGAGAGCAAGCAGGGAGGGGGGACAAAAAAATTATAAATAAAAATTGAAATAATAATATAATAAAATAAAAAATTTAATAATATTAAAATAAAATAAAAATATTAATAATATTTTTTTAAAAAACAAAATTTAATATTAATTTAAAAAAACAATAAAAATGCCCACCCCCCACCAAGGTTACACATTCTGCATCACATACACACACAGCACTCATACACACACACTGCATTCATACACACATACACTGCATTCATGCACACACTACACACACTGCATTCATACACACAGTGGTGTATCCTGGTTTTGTGCTGCCCTAGGCAGGACAAAACTCATGCGCCCCCCCTCCCCCCGCGCCACCCCCACCCAACCTTTCCCCCCGCCCGCATTCTAAATACACACACACACATTCACTGACAGATACGCATACACTAGCTAACAGAAACACACACTCGCTAACAAACACACACACACTAACAGACACACTCTCACTCAGTAACAGACACACACTCACTCACTAGCAGACACAAACTAGCAGACACACACACTCACTAACATACACACACACTCACAGGCAAACACACACTAACAGACACACACACTAACAGACACACACAGTCAGACACACACACACACACACTAACAGACACACACACACTAACAGACACACACACTAACAGACACACACACTAACAGACACAGACACACACACTAACAGACACACACACTAACAGACACACACACTAACAGACACACACACTAACAGACACACACACTAACCGACACACACTAACAGACACAGACAGAAACACTAACAGACACACACACTAACCGACAGACACTAACAGACACAAACACACACACTGACACACACACTAACAGACACACACACACTAACAGACACAGACACACACACACACACTAACAGACACAGACACACACACACTAACAGACACACACACACTAACAGACACAGACACACTAACAGACACAGACACACACTCACCCACCCACATTAACACATTTTTTTTACATTTATTTTTAAAACATTTTTTTTAAATTTATTTTTAACACATTTTTTTTTTATTTTTTTTTAACACATTTTTGTAAAATTTATTTTGAACACTTTTTTTTAATTTAACACCCCCCCCCCCCCAGCCTCCTTACCTTTGGGAATGCTGGGGAGGGGGGGTGTCTCTTCCTCCCTGGTGGTCCAGTGGCTGCTTGGCGATCGGGCGGCACTGCCTGCCTGGCTGGCGGGTGGGCGGGTGGGCGGCCGGCCGGCCGGCGAGGGAGCACTTCCCCTGAGCTGTCTGCTCAGCTCCCTCGCGCGCCTCAGAGTGAGGCTGGGAGCCGGAATATGACGTCATATTCCGGCTCCGCCTCCCAGCCTCACTCTGCGGCTGGCGAGGGAGCTGAGCAGACAGCTCAGGGGAAGTGCTCCCTCGCCCGCCGGCCGGCCGGCCGCCCACCCGCCAGCCAGGCAGGCAGTGCCGCCCGATCGCCCAGCAGCTCATCCGGCATGTCTGTTAGCCGCAAGGCTAACAAGACATTTGCCTTGGGCATTTGGGGGGCGGCTTTTTTTGCCGCCCCCTGGAAAATGCCGCCCAAGGCAAATGCCTTGTTTGCCTCGCGGCTAATACGCCCCTGCATACACACACACACTACACACACTGCATTCATACACACACACACTACACACACTGCATTCATACACACACACTGCATTATATAAACACACACATTCTGCATTATATACACACACACACTGCATTCATTATATACACAAAATAAATTATTAATGTAATTTTTGGGGGATCTAATTTTATTTAGAAATTTACCAGTAGCTGCTGAATTTCCCACCCTAGTCTTGTACTCGAGTCAATAAGTTTTCCCAGTTTTTGGGGGTAAAATTAGGGGTCTCGACTTATATTCGGGTCGACTTATACTCGAGTATATATGGTAAATATCAAATAATCTATATCCCAAACTAACTGCAAGACTTGCAACACAAATTTTACATTATATTCATAAAGGTCCCAAATGGAAGCAAAACATTAGTTGTAATATGTCTACTCCCTATAAACATTTGTTTCTTAAAACTAGAAAACAGATATTTTAATAAAATGTGATTTCCATTTTAGTAACTGAAAATTGCAGAACCAAACAACCAAACAAGTAGTTTAAGTCTTCCAAAGAAGAAGAAGAAAAAAAACAATATATTGCCTCGCCTGTGATATAATATGACTTATAATTCATTAATCATTCCACAAAAAAAATAAAAACTATAGAACAACTATATTTAAGGGGAACAAGTTATATAAGAAAGTCTGTGACACAATGCCACACCCATGGATACTGTAATACTTTATACAAGGTTAGCAAAACACTAAGAGCCTTTATCAAAAACGCAATGGGCAAGTGTAAAAATAACTCTAAAAGCCAATTTCAGGACAATGACAGAAGTGAACTTTAAATGTGAACATATACCAAGGTGAGGGCTATCCCCAATGCTGTTCTTTTTTAGGCCTCAACCCATTTAAACAAATCATCAAGAAGAGTTAATACTGATACAGGTTCAAGAGTGGAGCTACCATCAGCCACCTACTCTACATGGACGACAAGAAGATGTATACCAAGAGTGAGCTGAACATTGACTCACTGATCCACCTTACTAGGATATCCAGCAAGGACATCGGAATGTCATTCTGATTAGATAAGTGTGTGTGAATGATAGCAAAAAAGGGAAAGAATGAGTTTAAGTACCAGAAGGTCACATTCGAGATTTAGAGAACAGATATAAGTACCTGAGGGTACCACAAACACATGGCAACCATGAGGAAGAAGCAAAGAGTATAGCAGCAACGAAGTACCTCCAGAGACTCAGACAGACCCTGCAGTGCAAGCTCAATGGCAAGAACAAAAGCCAAGCAATTAACACATATGCCCTACTAGTCATCAGGTACCCAGCTGAAATAATACCCTGGCCAAGAGAAGAGCTGGTCACCATGGATGTCAATACCCAGAAACTACTCTCTATGAATAGAGGATTCCAACCGAAATCCAGCACTCAGAAACTGTACACCAACCAGAAGGAAGGAGGTCATGGCCCGAGGAGTGTCAAGGCCCAGTCTTGGATGAAACACAGAGGATACACTCATGGATATACTGAGAGGCACAACCAAGTTGCTGGTATTGCATACTAAAATATATGCACAAAATATGAGCTGGACCTGCCAGATGGGAGGTACCACAAAGGGTAGCTGATAATGACAGGGCTAAATGCTTTAAGACTTTCAGATCCAGACAGTGAAGCAAATAGTGGCCAACCAACATGGCATTGTGGTGGTAGACAAGAAACAGAGACTGCAATGGAGGTGGATGTGGCAATACCCAGTGACCATAACATCAGGAAGAAGGAACATGAGAAGGTGGACAAATACCAAGGACTAAAATAGGAGCTAGAAAGGATGTGAAAAGTGAAGGCAGTAGTAGTTCCAGTTGGGGGAGTTGCTGCAGCAGTTTCCAGGTGGGAGATATGAGATCGCTGTCCTGAAGAGTGTAATTCTAGTAACAACTAGATACTAGTTGTATCCCCAGGCCTGTGGTAGAGGACTTGAGAATGAGGAATACACAAAAATATATACCACCTGAGAGGGGTGAGAAAGTTAATATATATATTTCATCTAGTGAATATATACTATTAAAATGTACTGGTTTCTGCTACATTTTTATTGTTTCTGGAATTATTCTAAGGGTTTTTACAGTAAAGAGTGAACTACGGAAAGAATGAACTATGAAGACTTAAAAAATGGATCAGCGAAGTTTAGGCAATAAGTGCTGAAATAAAAAAAAATGTGATATGCAGATTTTTAATTTTATAACATGACAGGAGGCTTCGTATTTGCTTAAGACTTTCTTTACTTAAGCTTCACAGCAGCACTTTTTTACTTAGTAACAGGGTAACCAATCAGAAAAAAAGATAACATGGCATAAAAGTCCCTCTCTGTGACATCACTTCCTCTTTCTTTGCTGCTTCACACCAGTACAGGTCAGAGTGCCACTGTCTCCTACTTTCTGTGGGTTTCTGTGGTTTATTCTTTATTCTTTATATTTTACATATCTGTTTCTGTCATACCTTTATCTATAATATTTGGTTTCTTATTTCTAAGGTATTTGTTCCTGCCTTTTCTTATTTTTCCCTAAGTTTCTCTTATTCTTATTGCTGTCTCGCTTTTAAACTGTCATTTTTTGCAGTTCCGTCTCTATTTTATGTATTTTATGAATTTTATTAAATTTTAAAAACCTTATCAGTCCGGATTGCGGTCGGCATATTCTGCCCCGTTTTCCCGGGCTTTCTGGGCCGTGGAGAACGCCTCCAGCGACCCTGAGTGCGCACGGCGGCCATCTTGGATCTCGCACACCTCCGCGAGATCCAAACGGCCGTCTTCTCCCTTGTGCGCATGCGCGCGATCGCGGCGGTCATTTTCTTGGAGCCGCGATCGGCGCCCATATAGCCGCGCGGCGGCCATTTTAACTGCACATCGCGGCAGTATTATATTATATTATCTATTTTTCAAACAACATAGATTTATATATTTATATAACAAATTCTTCATCTCATGATTTCATGCAATAATATTACCACAGAGTAGGTTTTACTTCACTCTCCTTAGAGATGCCTCACTCTGTAATTTCAGTTTCATGAGCTGCTGGCTCATACTACTCCCCCTGGTGGTGAATTGAATGTACTACTTGGACCAAATAATTACATCTTGAATTCATATTAAACTACTTTAATACTATTGTTGGGAGAATCCCCCAATATCATTCAGCCAAATATTTGTCACATTAATACTGTGAATTGTTTTGAGGGTAAATCCCTAAATATAATTTATGATTGCTGTTATAATACACAGCCCATGATTGGCCCGCTTTGTCTGTGCCGCCATACCTCTACACGGGTTTCAAATAATTACTCCCGGAGGTTATCAAGACTGGGTGACCCTCAGCTACAGCTTGCACTGTTTTAAAAAAATTTTGGAAAAGTTTTGTGTTATACTAGACGGCCTCAAATACATTCTAATGCTGGTCTATTCTGCCCCATAAGTATCAACACTGTTGCTATGGAGGCTTCAAACCAAGACCAAAACTTGCAAGCAATTATAAATGCGGCTGTTGCCGCTTCACTAGGAAAGGCCCTGGCTCGGGTGCTGCCCATGGAGCCCAAAGATCCAAAAAATTTCTGAGCCCCCGCTTTCTGATGAAGATGCGGATAATTTCAATTCCACAAAAAGAACCCTTCCAAATCCAATAAACGATATTTGAAAGGGGATGGGCCAGAACCACTCAAACGCAAGGGGAAAGAACCGGCAAAGCGCCCAAAACAGGCGGACGCCAAAGAGAAACATCCCTTACAACCTACTCTGTCGGAGGAGGAAGACGATTCTTTCGACTTACACCCCTTGGCCATCCTAGATGAATGGCAAGCTGGCCACTCTTCTGAAGACGAAGAGGACTGGCCTATGACATTTTTCTGAGGAGCACCTTTCCCTCAAGATTTCATGGGAGACCCCACAACGAAGGATTCAGTACCCGAACAGAATCCTTCAGAAAACGCCGAAACCTTTATGGATACACTGGGTCAACCCCTATTTGACCCGCGTCAAATCAGATACCCTCGGTCTTCTGAATGGTCACTCCCAAATCAGCTCTCCCAATATATACATTTCTGGATCAGGAGACCTCTAGACCGGGAGGTCCGCAAGCGCCTAAGAGCTGAATGTCCTAGGCCTACCTTGCCGGACAAGGTCGCTATGACCCCGGAGTTCGATTCACTGCTCTACACATATTTAGCCAGATCTGGCCGTGACCCATTAAAAGGGCATTGAACGCAGCCTACGGCTCACCCAGGACAAGATGTTAGATATCCTGGGGCCCCTGGCAAGAATTCTACTACTGGCTGATGAAGCCCTCACTAACGAGGGCCCTTTAGACCCATCTATGATAAGAGAATGGGCACTACGCTCCATTTGCCTGCTGGGCAATGCTAATACATCACTCTGTACAGAGCGTAGAAAAGCAGTGCTGCTGCGTATGGATGCCAAACTAACCGACCTGGGAACCAAAGAATTGGGCCCCAAGGCTAAGGGTCTATTGTTTGGAGAACCCTATATTAAAGAGTTACACAAGCATGTAAACTTATACACCACCTTAAACAAGGCACAATTCCTACCTTTCACATTGCTACAGTTTATTATGCGGGCAGGTTATTACATTGTGTAGATATGTGGAAGACGCTGTCTTCAGATACCTGGGTCCTAAACACAGTTCAGGGTTATTGGATAGAGTTTTATTCTCTCCCTACTCAAACAGGTTTTTCCCCTGTCAGACCTTCCGGCATTCGCTAACCGTGGACTTCCGGGTTCTCGGAGCGCGGCCACTCCCCCTCCTATGACGTGGTCGTTCCCAGGGTTCATAGAGAGTCCGCGTCAACACCACAGTGCTTGATCAACTCGAAAGCTCCCGCGAACTCCAAACTGAATATTTACTTCTACTGTGTATCGGACCCGGACTGTTTAATCATTTACCCTCCTTCTCCTCTCCTACGACCTCGGACTGTTTTTGGATATTCTCTTGCCTGTTGCAACCTCGATTCTCTGTGGAACCTCCATCACCAATTTGGATTATCACTCCTTCATAAGTTAAGTAAACCAGATTGGCTCAAACTTAATATATAACCATCCTAAATCGAAGTGGTTCGCTATCTGCTCCACATCAACTCATAATCTTGTTTCCAACACCTACTTATTAATTATCTGCATCCTAATTTGGAACTTCTCGCTGGTTGTGTTAAATTTACCTTATCCTAAAACAGCTTCAAACACCGCTGCTGGTTATAACCTGCCAGGAATTAAAGAGACAGTTCAATTTGATTATCTTTTTTATTTAAAGTAATAAACATTATCAAACTCAGAAATCTGCAGTTGTTTCCATCTTATCAACAATTGAGCGTTACAGATTGATCAAGCCTAATTAATGGATACAGCAGATCTCACTTCTGAAATCACCAGATTAAACCAAAGGGTGGATACTCTCACTCAAGGCATGCAAGATCTACAGATCACCAATGAAAGAATCCTTACTTATGTAAGGGACTTGCAAACCCATACTCCTCACACAGTTACACACTCGGCTAGTGACCCTGCTGTCTCCAACCCCGAAAAATTCTCTGGAGACAGGTCCCAATACCGAGAGTTCATCAATTCCTGCAAGTTGTTGATTGCATTAAAACCCCGATCATATCCCACAGAAAGATCTAAAGTTTGTTCTGTTATTTCATTTTTGAGAGGTGAACCCATGGCCTGGGCTCATTCCTTTCTTGAGAATGATGATCCCATATTGGATTCTCTGGATGAATTCTTTGAAGCCATGTCTCTCCTTTACGAAGACCCAAACAAACAAGCGACTGCAGATTTAACCATTAGAACACTGCAGCAAAGAAACCGGCCTGTTGAAGATTACATTGCTGAATTCAAACGATGGGCACCTGAAACTCAGTGGAATGACATAACTCTACGTAACCAGTTCCGTATTGGGTTATCTGAAGCTGTCAAAGATGAGCTCTCCAGAACTGAACTACCTACTACACTAAATACACTTATTCAACTGTCAATCAGTATCGACAGAAGACTTAGGGAAAGAAAAGCTGAGAAATCACTCACTAGCTCTCTATGGAAAAAACCCTTCACCTCTTCAAAGGCACCGGAGAAACCTATAACTCCCGCTGAACCTATGGAAATAGGGGTTGTGAGAAGTCCTCTTACTCCAGAAGAGAGAACCAGAAGAAGACAACTGAACCTCTGCATGTACTGTGCTTCGCAAGAACATGTGGTCCCAGACTGTCCCCTATTGAAACGTCCAAGAGGCGGTAAGCATGGTTCTACCACGACTATAATGAGTGTACTTCCTTCTAAACCAACCTCTCATTTCTCCTCTGTCTCTCTCATATTACAGTGGGACAAAGAAAGAATTACGACTAAGGCCATTATTGATTCCGGTGCTAATGGGGTGTTCCTGGACTCATCCTTTGTTACAAAAAATAAAATTCCTTGTGTTCAAAAACGTAATTCCGTCTCTGTCAGAGTTATTGATGGCTCCTTAATCTCCTCGGGGCCCATTCGCCTTGAAACTGTCCCTTTAAGGACTACTACTAATTATGTCCATTCTGAATTTCTTGTATTTGATGTCATAAATTCTCCTCTTTATCCTATAATATTAGGGATAGACTGGTTACGGACTCACAACCCACTTATTACCTGGGCTCCTTTCTCTCTCACGTTTAACTCTGCATATTGCCAGAAAACATGTCTACAACACATCCCCATTTTGCATGTTACTAGGGAATCCACTATACCTTCCAGCTATTCGGAGTTCGCTGATGTGTTCAGTAAAAAGGAAGCAGAGACACTTCCTCCTCATCGACCCTATGATTGTCCGATTGACCTTGTTCCTGGTGCTCCTATTCCTTTTGGACATATTTATCCCCTCTCTGAATCAGAGCTAAAAACCCTCAAGGAATACCTAGATGAAAACCTCCGGAAGGGGTTCATTAGACCTTCCTGTTCACCAGCCGCTTCCAGCATGTTTTTTGTGAGAAACAAGGACCAGACTATACGCCCCATCATCGATTACAGGTCTTTAAATAAAATAACTATTAAGAATCGTTACCCTCTTCCCCTGATCAATGAGTTGATTGAAAGATTAAGAACAGCTACCATCTACACTAAACTTGACCTTCGTGGGGCATATAACCTTGTTAGAATCAAGGCCAATGATGAATGGAAAACGGCGTTCAGAACCCGATATGGTCTTTACGAATATCTTGTCATGCCCTTCGGGCTATGTAACGCCCCTGCAACCTTTCAGCATTTCATCAACGATATCTTCCGTGATCTCCTAGACGTTTGTGTCATCATTTACTTAGATGATATTCTCATCTACTCCAACAACCTTGAAGAACACAGAAAACACGTGAGATGGGTATTATCCAGATTAAGAACACACAAATTATACGCAAAACCAGAAAAATGTATATTTGAAGTCAATGAAATCACTTTTTTGGGATATGTCATCTCCCCTCATTCAATAAGTATGGATACCTCCAAAATAGATTGCATTGTCAACTGGTCTACTCCTACTAATACTAAAGACTTACAACGTTTTTTGGGATTTGCCAACTTCTATAGGAAGTTCATTAAAAATTACTCTAAGGTTGCTCATCCCCTCAACCTGCTCAATAGCAGTAAACGGTCCTTTGCTTGGAACAAAGAGGCTCAAGCAGCCTTTGATGAATTAAAACGGAGATTCACAAGTGCTCCCATTCTTCAACTACCTAATCCTGCTTTTCTCTACGTCATGGAAACGGATGCTTCTGATACAGCTATCGGGGCTGTCCTCTCTCAACACCAAACGCCTCAAGATCCTCTCCATCCAGTAGCTTTTTTTTCACGATCTTTGTCTCCTGCTGAACGAAATTATCCTGTAGGAGAAAAAGAATTATTAAGTATTAAAGCTGCATTCGAAAACTGGCGTCACATACTTGAAGACACACGCACTCCTGTAATTGTTTATACCGACCACAGGAACCTTGAATATCTTCATTCCAACAAAACACTCTCTGCCAGACAAGTACGCTGGAATCTTTTCTTTTCCCGTTTCAATTTTCAAATCATCTACAGACCTGGATCCAGAAATAAAAAGGCAGATGCCCTGTCCAGAATTCACCAAGATCTTCCTGTAAACGAAACTCAACCTCCTAAAATCATAGGTATTATTTCGTCATTAACTGATGATATTAAACATCTTAAAGAAGAAGATCTTGAACTTCCCAAACAAGACAATCTATCAAAAAAGGACGGGTTGTACTACTTCAAAGACAGGTTATACATTCCTCCCTTGCTTAGGAATAAAATACTCTCCTTGATTCATGATTCCCCTCTGGCTGGTCATCCTGGTACAAGAAAAACACTGGAGCTGTCTAAAAGATATTACTGGTGGCCTCGCCAGGACAGAACCATAGAATCTTATGTCAAAAACTGCCCAACCTGTCTGAGATCAAAATCTGACCATCATCCACCATTCGGTCAATTACTGAGCCTACCTGTTCCAGAAAGACCTTGGCAGTCCATCTCAATGGATTTCTTGGTAGAACTCCCTCCTTCGCAACATCATACCACCATTCTGGTGGTGGTAGACCGTTTCACCAAGATGTCCCATTTTATTCCTTTAAAGAAATTACCCTCTTCATCTGAACTTGCAAAAGTATTCATCAACAACATCGTGAAACTCCATGGTCTTCCTGAAGAAATCATATCAGACAGAGGAACACAGTTCACCTCCAAATTCTGGAATGAGATGTGTTCCTCCCTCAACATTCAACGTAAACTATCTTCAGCCTATCATCCTCAAACCAACGGACAAACAGAGAGAGTTAACCAATGTCTTGAACAATACTTGCGGTGTTATTGCTCTCATTTACAAGATGATTGGATCACGTGGTTACCAATGGCAGAGTTCTCATACAACAACTCGGTACACACTAGTAGCAAAATGACTCCATTTTTCTCAAATTTTGGATTCCATCCTTCTTCATTCCCCGATCAAGGACTTCCTTCTTCTAATCCATACGTCTCCAACCATAACTCGTTCATGTCTGCCCTCTTCCTCAGGTTACGTGATAACCTTAAAAATGCATCATCTGCTCAGAAAAAGTTTTTCGATACTGGTAGACGACCTTCCCCTACTTACAAGGTGGGTGATCTAGTATGGCTCTCTTCAAAAAACATTGTTACCAACCGTCCCTCAAAGAAACTAAGTTCACTCTTCCTTGGCCCTTTTCGTATATTGTCACTCATCAACGAAAACGTGGTTAGATTGAAACTTCCACCTACCATGAAACTGCATCCAGTCTTCCATGTGTCGTTGCTTAAACCACACCACTCCGACCCTTTCATGAGGGATGTTCATACCACTCCTGATCCCATTCTGGTACAAGGTGAAGAGGAATACGAGGTTCAGAGGATTCTCGACTCACGAATCCATCGTGGTTCCTTACAATATCTTGTCCGGTGGAAGGGCTACGGAGTTGACGAAGACTCATGGGTGTCGTCCTCCGCGGTGCATGCTCGTCGACTTATCAACGCGTACCATGCTCGCTACCCATCCAGACCTCGTTGACAGCATCCGGTGGCTGCTTCTTATGAGGGGGGTTCTGTCAGACCTTCCGGCATTCGCTAACCGTGGACTTCCGGGTTCTCGGAGCGCGGCCACTCCCCCTCCTATGACGTGGTCGTTCCCAGGGTTCATAGAGAGTCCGCGTCAACACCACAGTGCTTGATCAACTCGAAAGCTCCCGCGAACTCCAAACTGAATATTTACTTCTACTGTGTATCGGACCCGGACTGTTTAATCATTTACCCTCCTTCTCCTCTCCTACGACCTCGGACTGTTTTTGGATATTCTCTTGCCTGTTGCAACCTCGATTCTCTGTGGAACCTCCATCACCAATTTGGATTATCACTCCTTCATAAGTTAAGTAAACCAGATTGGCTCAAACTTAATATATAACCATCCTAAATCGAAGTGGTTCGCTATCTGCTCCACATCAACTCATAATCTTGTTTCCAACACCTACTTATTAATTATCTGCATCCTAATTTGGAACTTCTCGCTGGTTGTGTTAAATTTACCTTATCCTAAAACAGCTTCAAACACCGCTGCTGGTTATAACCTGCCAGGAATTAAAGAGACAGTTCAATTTGATTATCTTTTTTATTTAAAGTAATAAACATTATCAAACTCAGAAATCTGCAGTTGTTTCCATCTTATCAACAATTGAGCGTTACATCCCCATTACCCGATAACGTAAAAATCTCAAAGCATCCTCCTCGATTCAGAACTACGTTCCTTGCTGACAAAAGGAGCGATTCAACCAGCTCCATACGACGAAGGCTTTCTCAGTTCCATTTTCTTGGTCAAGAAGAAATCAGGGGAATTCCGCCCGGTAATCAACCTTCGCCAGTGGAATACATTCGTAATATACAGGCACTTCAAAATGGAAGGGATACATCTCCTCAGAGACATTCTCCGACCAGGCGATTGGTTCACCAGACTCGACTTCAAGGAGGCTTACCTCTCCATTCCAGTACATACATCCAGCGGACGTTTTCTCCGCTGTCTTTGGCACCAACGGATCTTCCAATTCACCTGCCTTCCATTCGGCCTGAGTTCCGCTCCATGGTGCTTCACCAAACTTCTCAAGCCAGTCACCGCACATCTTCGAGCAAGAGGCATTCACTGCCAAATCTACCTCGACGACCTCTTACTACTCTGCGACGACGCATCCAGACTACACTCACAAACTAGCTACACATCCTCATTGATCGAATCCTTGGGATTCGTCATCAACAAGGCGAAATCCTCACTGGCTCCATCCCAAATTATTCAACTTCTCGGCTTCAAGATAGACTCCTCCACCTGTGTTCTCCGCCTACATCAATCCAAGTTAACTGCGATCAGGAAGGAACTTCGCAAGATGCTTCGACAAGAGAATATACCTCCCCGAGGTTTAGCTCGGATGGTAGGCCTGCTTTCGGCTTCCATTCAGGCAATCTACCCAGGTCCCCTCCACTATCGGACCATGCAACGCCTGAAGACTCAATTCCTCCAGACCCATCCATCATACGACCAGAGAGTCCCGATCACTACCGAGGTAAGGGAGGAACTCTACTGGTGGCTCCGCCACATGTCTGCCTGGAACGGCAAAGCAATTTTCGGCCCCACTCCGGACTTTGTAGTGGAATCAGAAGCGAGCCTCCAAGGCTGGGGCGCAACTTGTCATACAACTCGCACCGGGGGACCATGGACCGCTGCAGAACACTTTCTCCACATCAACTGTCTGGAGTTAATCGCAGGCTCGTTTGCAATCCGCAGTCTGGCCAACCACCTCTCAGATTGCTGTATTCTCCTTCGAATGGACAACATCTCAGCCGTCCAATACATCAACATATTGGGAGGAGCCAGATCTCGCACCCTATCCGAAGTGACAAAGGACATCTACAATTTCTGTTTCCAACGCAACATAACACTTCGAGCAGAATATCGCCCGGGGGAGACGAACATTACCGCGGATTGATTCTCCCGACATTGGAGAGACGGCAGCGACTGGCGTCTGCACAAATCAGTTTTCTTCCACATCTCCAAACTGAGGGGCCCGTTTATTCTGGACCTTTCGCCTCCCGGACTAATTTTCAAGTCCCACATTTCTTCAGCTGGCTACCAGACCCAGAATGCTCAGCAGTAGATGCCTTCCTTCAAAAGTGGCCGATGACGGGAGCCTACGCCTTCCCTCCTTTCGCAATGATCCCGAGAGTCCTTCTCCAGATTCACAGACAACAAGTCACGCTGGTACTACTCACCCCGCTCTGGCAGGGCCAAGCATGATTCCCAGATCTCCTGGACCTATCCTGCCAACATCCCCTCCTTCTACCTCCATGGCTCAACCTTCTCGAGGACCCTCAAGGAAACCCTCACCCGATGTTAATTCAAGACCATCTCCAATTAGTGGCTTGGATTCTTTTAGGGGATACTGGAATTTCAGAGAATTATTGCAGAAATCTAAGGAACTCCTCTGGGATTCTTGGGCGCCTGGAACCAGAAGATGCTACCTCTCCTCCTGGAGTGCTTGGTGCAATTGGTGCCTGGAATGGAATACCGATTCCCTTACAGGCCCTAGACAGTTCATTTTGAATTTCCTCTCACATCTGAACGACTTAGGCCGCTCATACCGTCCCATCAATGTTGCCCGGTCGGCAGCCCATGTTCCTCTACACGGAGCTCCTGTTGGCCAGGACCCGTTGGTTTGTAGACTATTGCGGGGCATTAAACTAGCTCGCCCCCCAACACCGAAATACTCCCATCTATGGGACGTTAATGTCAGGATTTGTTTCCTAGAAGCTTGGCCGAACAACGAAGATCTGACCCTCCGTCAACTCTCAGCTAAATTCACTCCGTTACTTTGCTTAGTGTCCTTCCGACGGGTGTCGGATGTTCAAGCACTTGACCATGACGCTATCAACTTCCCCCCAGAAGGTGTCACCTTTTCCGTGTCCAGACGGACAAAATTCAAACTCCTCTTCGGTATTTTACCCTTATTTTTCCTAACCATCCTAAATGGCGTGTGGTATCGCTTCTCTCTCGTTATTTATTACTCACCTCCTCTCTCCGTTCCGCCTCCTCCAGCCAACTATTGGTCTGATACGTACGACCTCATAATCCGGTATCGACCACAACCCTTGCCAGATGGGTTAGGTGGTTACTCTCCCTGGCCGGGATCGAAACTTCCTTCGGGGCCCACTCCATCCGGGGAGCGGCGGCATCGGGAGCATTCAACGCTGGAGCCTCACTTCGGGACATTCTTCACTCAGCTGACTGGTCCAGAGAACATACGTTCCGTAACTTCTATTTTTGTCCGGCTGTGCACGCTTCCTTAGCCCTCCTGGGGGAGCGTTAAAACAGCAAATACGAAGCCTCCTGTCATGTTATAAAATTGTAGATTATGCTAGCTTTAGTGTACCTATAATCTTAATTTTATTAATGACAGGAGGCGAGTATTTCCCACCCATTCACTTTAGTTTCCCCCCCTTAGAGTCGCCTCAGTAGGTAAGTTCATCTAAGATAAGAGTAATACACGATGTATTTTCTCCCAGGGGGGGCTAAGGGTTACACTCTATGGTGAATAGTTTTGTGGTGGAATCTCGGTAAAAATAAATTTAGTAGGCCGAGATTACCACGTGGCATGTGTACGTGCATATGCTGACGTATCGATCAGTTGGTTGCACGAGGCAAGATACGATCAGTAGTGTACGGAGCATGTGCAAGAATACAGGATGTAGTATTCCCCTCCTCCATTATGCTGGACAAGCCATGCGGTCAAGCAGGAAGTTAATTCTTATTTGTATTGATTGGTCAAGAGAATGTGCGGGTGGAGCTTAATATGGGAGGAGTTATGTGCCTATATAAGGAGCCTGCACTATTGTCCGGGGCTCAGAACTTGCTGTATTTTGGTGACATTAGTCCCTCTGAGTCCCGATCGGTGATCCAATAAAGAATCTCTTCCTTCCTGAAGAAACCTGTGTCCATCTCTCTGTGCTTGGCTTCCGTCAGTTTCTCCGGTATCATTTGGTGCATTGGCCGGGAAGCTCATCGTTCAACGGTAGCTGAGAGGCAGAGGCGTGAGACGGTCTATCTTTGCCCACGTTCTCTACGGCTGCACCCCTGAACTTCTGCGTGGACCTCCCTTCGTCTCGGCGCCACTGGTCTGTTGTCCAGGAGATCATCGGCCTCTACGTAAGAAGTGCTGGGGTGTCCCCGTCGATGAGTGTGAACTCAGGTTCAGGAACGAGGAGGTAAGACAACTGCTGTTTTAGACGGCAGACCCACTAGGGGTATACCGATTGTGCGGTAGGCCCATAAGGGGTTTGAATTGTGTATGGAATCTGCCCCCTCTGTCGGAGGGAAGGAGCGAAGGCGCACCGCTCAATCGAACGCTCTTTAGTCAGACCGTTTGATTTGGTTAGTCAGGCGGGGATCTGGTGTAAATAGCCCTAGCCGGACACCGGTGTCTTGTCTAGACTAGCATTCTAGGGTGTATATTTTGTTCGCTAGGTCGGAGGGACCGGGAGACTAAGGGGCGTCTGTGTAAATTCGGTTCGCTAGCTCTCAACCTATCTTGGCTAAGTGGGAAGGCGTGTAAATTTGGAACCCACTAGATTTTTGATAGTAATCGACTAAGAGGCGTCTGTGTAAATTCGGTCCTCTAGCTCGCTATATGTGGTGCTTGGGCAGTGTGGCTAACCAAAACGGATGTAGATAGTTTTAGGTAGTCCATTCAAGGTACTGGCCAATAGTTTAGTTGGGAATTGTAAATGTGTTAAAGATTGTTTAGTAAAGTGTATATCTTGTTAGATAGCGCGAGCTCAGCCGTCTAGCGAGAGTGTTAATAGTGTGTTGCTGTATCATAGTGCACGGTACCATAACCCTGTATATTTACTGACACTGTATATAAGTACTAATCACTGTCGTCCATTGCATGTTTAACACCATAACCACTAATAATTGTATTGTGACCTTAAATTGTGCTTTGACCTATGCTAACCGTACTGTAACCGCTATTTGTAAAAGACGATGTTACTGGGGTGTGTTATAGACGGGTAATTCATATATAGAGAATTATAGCGTGGGTGACTGTATAGTTTCGCCAAAGGGCATAATATTGATTATCTAGTGACTGGTGTAACAGCTGTGTGTGTACGGGAATTCCCTGAGTGTTTATTGTGTTATTGTGTACGTTTCACTTGGTAACCGTACCACGTGGTGCTGTTGCCAGAGGAAACGGGTGTGACTGTTGAAAAGTACGTGTGCATAGTATTCGTTGTCAACGACGTTCCATTGATAAGTATGGGCGCGTCGGAGTCAACGATTCCGGATCCCTTAGGTTGTATGGTAAAGAATTTTAAAAAGGGATTCAAAACATGTGATTTTGGGGTTAAAATGTCTCCTGTACGTTTGGTTACTTTGTGCACTAGGGAGTGGCCTACTTTGGTTGCGGCATGGCCGCCACGTGGTAGTTTGGATCCAACCCTGATACAGCGTGTACACGTGGCTGTATCGGGTAGGCCTGAACTTTACGGGCAGTTTCCATATATTGATTGTTGGAGACAGGCCGTAAATGACTCGCCAAAATGGATTCAGATATGCCACGAGGAGCAATGTCGCCTCATGGTGGCCAGGACTTGTTTGTCCACTAGGACTGTGGTTAGGCCCATTTTGGACACGCCCCCTGAGTCCGAGATGCCTTTGCCGCCCCCTTACTTCCCTACAGGAAGAGGTAACGCGAATGCAGGAAGTTCTATACCCCTCCCCTCATTGCCCTCATCCACTTCCGCTTCCTCCTCTAGTACAGAATCCACCCCTCCTCGTATTAAACCTCCCCTTCCGGAACCAGAACCAACCCCCGTTAGATCTAAATATCCTGATTTGGCGCCACTTCAAACTTCCGGTCAAGCTTCTTCTAGCTCGGCTGGGAGTATTCTATTTACTAACTTTTCCCAAAATCAAGCTCCTACATCCTCATGCCCTATTTCCCCCCGACTGGAACCCATAACTGACGCTCCTCCACGTAGCCCTATACTAACCCGACAACTGACCGGTACCCAACAATTAAAACATTATCAGATGCCTCTTCGTCTGAATCCCGGGTCAGCCTATATCGATGCCGCAGGTCAAATGGCACATGCTGACCCAGTCTTCGTATATGTCCCGTTCACGACTACCGATCTCTTGAATTGGAAGACCCACAATTCCTCGTACACTGAGAAACCACAAGCTATGACCGATCTGTTCACCTCGATAGTTCAGACACATAATCCGACATGGGCTGATTGCCAGCAGTTATTAATGACTTTGTTTAATAATGAGGAAAGGACAAGGATTAATCAAGCGGCCATTAAAGCGCTAGAGGATAGAGCCCGTGCTTTGAATCAAGCCAATCCAGCAGCATGGGCCGCAACACATTATCCTAACACCGATCCCGACTGGAATGTAAATGGCGCAGATATGGTTCAACTCAGAGCCTATAGAGACGCTATAATTGCTGGCATGAAAGCCGGAGGAAAGAAAGCTATTAACATGTCGAAGACAGTTGAGGTGATTCAGAAAAGTGATGAAGCGCCCAGTGTCTTTTATGACCGATTATTGGAGGCATACCGCTTGTATACCCCCTTTAATCCGAAAGACGCAGATAATTCCCGAATGGTAAACTCTGCCTTTGTCAGCCAAGCTTACGGAGATATTAAGCGCAAGCTACAGAAGTTAGAAGGGTTTGCAGGTATGTCTATCACCCAACTAATGGAGGTAGCGAATAAAGTATATATGAACAGGGAAACAGAGACTAAGAAAGAGGAAGAGCGCAAGATGCGTAGAAAGGCAGATATGCTAGCGGTAGCGATCGCAGGCGTAGATAGACGGGGCCCAGATAGAGGCGATAGTAAGTGGAATGAGGAACCTCTGAGTAGAAATCAGTGCGCATACTGTAGGGAAGAAGGGCATTGGAGAAATGAGTGTCCGCGAAGAGAACAGTATGAGAGAGACAGACCTAGGACAGGTTATGGAAACTTTAGAGGCAGAGCGAGAGGTAGAGGAGGCCCCGGAGGGAGTAATGGTAATAGAGGGAGCAATGGGAACAGAGGAAGTGTAAGGGAAGATAGGTACTATCCAGCAGCGCAAAGGTCCCGCGATAGAGAAGGTAGGGACTTTGTAGGATTGGCTGACACGGTCATGGAGGACTATTGATACCGACCGGGCTCCATCCCCCTTGGTCGAGCGGAGCCTATGGTCGATGTATCAATAGGGGGAAAAAGGAGTGCGTTTATGATCGACACTGGTGCTGAACATTCGGTGGTGACTGACCTAGTTGCTCCTCCATCTGGAAGAACTATTACTGTAATAGGAGCAACTGGAAGAAGTGCTGCAAAACCGGTTCTTAAAAGTCGACTCTGTTCATCGGGAGGCCACGTAGTAAAACATCAATTCCTTTATATGCCTGAATGTCCAGTCCAATTGCTGGGACGTGATATGCTATCTAAGTTACAAGCGCAGATTACGTTCCTACCAAATGGAACAACATCCTTAAAGTTTAATGGACCTTCAGGTATTATGACATTATCCGTACCAAAGGAAGAAGAGTGGCGACTTTATACAGCGTTGACTATCCAAAACCCTAGGAGTGATGAGTCCTTATTCAACATACCAGGAGTTTGGGCAGAGAACAACCCACCAGGACTGGCCCGCAATATTCCACCTATTTAAATCGAACTAAAACTTGGGGTTTATCCAGTGAGCCTAAGACAATATCACATCCTGCAGAAGGCTAAGAAGAACATCCAATCTTATCTGGATAAGTTCATACGGTATGGTATCCTAAAATTCTGTACTTCCCCCTGGAACACCCCATTGCTGCCTGTTCAAAAGCCCGGTACAGATGAGTATCGACCTGTGCAGGACTTGAGAGCAGTCAATGATGCGGTTGTTAGTATACATCCAGTTGTACCCAATCCATATAACCTGCTTGCTTTAATTCCGGGCGGGGCTACTTACTTTACAGTCTTAGACCTCAAAGATGCCTTCTTTTGCCTCCGAATTGCCGCAGAAAGTCAATGTATCTTCGCTTTCCAATGGGGAAACGCTGTAACGGGCTCAAAACGCCAAATGACCTGGACAAGACTGCCCCAAGGGTTTAAAAATTCACCTACCCTATTTGGTTCAGCTCTAAGTCAAGATTTATTGGATTTCGAGTCTATCCCAGGAGAGTGTGTATTGTTACAATATGTAGATGACTTGTTGATAGCAGCAGTTACAAAGGAAATATGTCAGCAAGCGACGCACGATCTACTACACATTCTCTGGAAGGCAGGATACAAGGTGTCTAGAAAGAAGGCTCAGTTGTGTTTGCCAACTGTCAAATATCTGGGATTCCATATCTCTGAAGGTCAAAGAATTATGGGGCCAGAGAGAAAAGAAGCTGTGTGCCAAATACCGATACCCAAGAATAGAAGACAAGTGCGAGAATTCTTGGGGGCAGCAGGCTTCTGTAGGATATGGATTCCCAGCTACGCGATACTGGCAAAACCTCTGTATGCAGCTATCAAAGGTACAGAGCACGACCCCTTCTTATGGACTCAAGAACAGCAAACGGCATTTGAAGATGTGAAGAAGGCTTTGATGAGTGCCCCAGCATTAGGTCTACCTGATCACACACGACCATTCTACCTGTATGTACATGAGCAAAGAAGAATGGCTGTGGGAGTATTGACACAGTACTTGGGATCATGGCAAAGACCTGTTGCCTACATGTCTAAGCAACTGGATGCAGTGGCCAGCGGACTTCCACCTTGTCTAAGAGCCGTAGCTGCAGCCGCCTTGCTAGTAGCTGAAGCCGATAAACTCACTCTGGGTCAAGAACTTTATGTACGAGTCCCATGAACAAAAATTAGCAAAGAAAAGGAAAGAATCCCCTAAGGGATATTCCTATGCTGGCAATAAGGTAACAATGACACCTAAAGTAAAAATAAAAATTGTCTACATGTCCTAGGGAGTATAGCTTGGATGTTACAGGAAAAAATGTCCTTGTTATACTAATAGTAGTGATAAATCTTTATTGAGTCTTAACAAATAACAGGGAGACAAAAACTTTCCCTATATCCACATATAGCTGTAGGCAGAGGGTACAGAGAACCCAGTTATTGTTTGTTTAAGAGAAGAGAAAATTACTCTCTATTTCAGTGTAACCAACAATCATATAGTTCCCAGAATGAGTTATTGCCAGGTGCTGGGCTGGTAGAGGAATGGTGAGAAAAAATGAAAATTATTGTATAAATTTCTTGCTTCAAATGCCTCTACGCTAGTCCCTAATCTCCTGAAAACACCTTCAAGGGTGTTCTAATCTCAGTCTGAATCTGAATCTGGGTATCTGAAAGAACCAACTGCCTAACCAGCTTGAGCTTACTCGCTAGGATGAGCACGCAAAATAATAAAGGAGAAAGGGTCTAAAAACCCATAGTGCAACTAAATATGATTAAGTGCATATTAAGTGCATTGAGTGCATAAGTGCAAAGTGAAAAGAGTAACGACGAGCTTATCGCCCAAGAGTCCCACATGCAGTACAGACGTTGTTGGATTACAAAGGAAATCATTGGTTTAGTAACAGCCGTATGACCAAGTATCAAGCAATGTTGTGTGAAAACCCAAGAGTGCATTTAGAGACTGTAAACACCTTAAATCCAGCTACCCTTTTGCCACAACCTACTGAAAGTCAACATGATTGTTTGGAAGTAATGGATGAAGTATTTTCAAGTAGACCAGATCTTCGTGATTTTCCCATCCAGAACCCCGATGTTCAATATTACACCGACGGCAGTAGTTATGTGAAAGAAGGGATCCGCTATGCAAGATATGCAGTAACAACAATAGACAAGGTGATAGAAGCTCGGCCACTGGCAAAAGGAACATCAGCACAAAAGGCAGAATTGATAGCACTGACACGAGCGTTACAATTGGCTGAAGGTTTAAGAGTGAACATCTACACGGACTCCAAGTATGCGTTTTTAACCACTCATGCCCACGGAGCTTTGTATAAAGAAAGAGGACTATTGAATTCAGAAGGCAAAGAAATTAAGTATGCAGCTGAAATCCTACAACTATTGGAAGCAGTGTGGGAGCCGAAAGAAGTCGGTATCATACATTGTCGAGCGCATCTGAGAGGAGATGGTGATGTAACTAAAGGAAATCGGATGGCAGACAGTACAGCTAAGCGAGCCGCTGAATCGGGAAGACAGGAGTATGTGGGGCATATAGCTGCTCTTATACCAACTCCACTGTCTCAATGGACTCCAGTTTATACAGCTCAAGAAGAGGAGTGGTTAAAGACTGAACCTGGAAAGTATTTGGAGAACAAATGGTATCAGCTAGAAGATGGAAGAATAGTTATTCCAGCGTCACTAGCGGTAGAAATTGTCCAAAACTATCACAACGGGACACATTCTGGGAGAGACAGCACAGAAGAATCTCTCAGAAAACATTTCTACATACCAAGATTGTCCAACTTGACTCAGGCCATTGTACGAAGATGTGTAACGTGTGCTAAAAATAATGCAAGGCAAGGACCAGTAAAGCCACCAGGAGTCCAGTTTATGGGGGGACTCCCCATGTCCGATTTACAAATTGACTATACAGTGATGCCTAAATCGGGTGGACATCGTTACCTGCTGGTAATTGTGTGTACCTATTCAGGCTGGGTAGAAGCATGTCCTACTCGTACAGAGAAAGCAGGAGAAGTTGTGAGATTCCTGCTACGAGAAATAATACCCCGATATGGACTACCTTGCTCTATAGGATCGGACAATGGTCCAGCTTTTGTTCATCAGTGCCTACAACAACTGACTCATATGCTTGGTATAAAGTGGAGGCTTCATACGGCATATAGACCCCAGAGTTCTGGTAAGGTAGAGAGAATGAATAGAACTATTAAGAATCAGTTGGCTAAAATGTGTCAGGAAACCCAACTTAAGTGGAACGTTCTCTTGCCCATAGCTCTATTGCGAATCCGCAGTACACCTACCAGAAGGATGGGCCTCTCTCCTTTTGAAATCATGTATGGGCGACCACCTCCCGTACTTGGTAACTTAAGGGGGGATTTGAGTCAGTTGGGAGAAGGAATTACCCGGCAGCAGGTTGTAGAGTTGGGTAAGACTATGGAGGAGGTACAGAAATGGGTACAAGATAGATTACCTGTGAATATTTATCCCCCAGTTCAGGGGAGGGCTGGCAGCCTTAGTCCTGGGGGGCAATCCCAGTCAAGTGGCCCATTGCACCACCGAATCAGCTCACCATCCACGCCCACCTTTTCCTTGTTTTATAACGGATATTGATGTTATGAAGCAAGACAAGTATGATACAATGTGGTTTAACATTATTTAATTGTAATGGCAAAAAATGATGTTTAACAAAAATAAAATCTACAGTTTTAACAAATGAACAATGTATGGGCACAATACACTTTTTAAAAAAATACAGAAGCCAGAGAAAGAAATATCTGTATAAAACTTTTAAACTAAATATTTGATCAAACGGTTAGCAAAGACCTCATCAAGGTAGAACTTTGACGAATAATTTCCAATACATCTGGAAACTGGACCTGTTCCAGAAGATCTCTCTCCACTGACATGAGCATTAGAGCATCAAGCAGTTCTTGTCCCATTGTGGCTCGCAGTCGGGTCTTGATGAGTTTTAGCTTGCTGAATGCTCTCTCACATGACACTTGAGTAAAAGAAAGGGTCAACAGGTACTCATAGGTGATAGAAAGATTTTCATAAGCTGCAGAATAAAGGTTGTATTTTATCAACAACCTGTGGCAGCAAAGAAAGCACTGCTTGCAAGAACCGCACTTTGATTCCTCTTGTACCTCAACTAGTTTGTCAGTAGGTGGAATCCAGTCATTAATCTCCTCCTCCTCCTCCTCCTCCTCATCAATAATTATTTCCACTTCCTGTGTCTCATCTTCAGAAAGACATCCTGTAAGACTTGGAAATAAGTTGGCAAAACTTATTAATTCAGTTTTGAGAGAACATTCATTTACTTTGGCTAACTTAGAAATTCTCTCTAGTGCCCCTCCATCTAGCACTTTGGGATCTGTCCTAATTTTCTGAAAAGTGCGAGGATCCAAGTAGTGGGAATCCATGACCAATTGCTTATTTTCTGAAAATCTCTCCGTCATGCTTTGTATGATTTGGTCCAGAATTGGTCTGAACACACTAGCTCGAAAACATTGCATTTCATCTTCAGGTCTTTCATCATGTGAAGATTCTCCAGCCAAGCGTTTCTTTCGTGCCACTCTTCGAACTGGAAGCATAGTCTCGACTTCCAAGGAGTTGAGAACATCACTTTCATCCATTAACTCGTTTGTTTTTATTGCAAAGTGTTCAGCCTTTTGTTTTAGATTGTTGAAATCAATTTTCTTCAGTTGCTCCACTGCACGTTCGACCATTTGCCATGCTACCTTGAAGTCAAGGCCACTGGTTTGTAGATACTTTGACACTGGCCCTATAACATCAAAAACCTGTAAAAATATGTTTGCTGTTAGGATAATCCTAAACTGACAAAGATTGTGAAAAAGGGATGAGGCCTCAGAAGTGGTTTTTGATTCAAACAAGTTACTCTGGGAAATTACATATAAAACTTCAAGGGTGTCAAAATAAAGAGAATGTTTTTCACCAAAAATCCAGTTAAGGGCTTTTTCTTTTGCCCACCATCTTGTCTCTCCAATTTTTTGTAGCTTTAAAAGTTTTTCCTGTCCATGTCTTCTATCCAGATATTCATTCTTTTGTGTGAGTCTCCAATAAAGGTTGCCAAGCGATTTAGGAGACCAAAAAAATTTTTGGCTTCCAATACTTGACAGCAATCTGAGACACACAGGTTAAGGATATGACTATAGCACCAAATATAAACCGCATCTGGCACTACCTTTGCAATCTGTGCACGTAGTCCCACATACGCACTCCTCATATTTGCTGCACCATCAAATGATTCACCAGCAATTTTTTGGAAATCTAATCCAAGCATATCAAAACAGGACATTAGAAGTTCGTTAAATCCTTTTCCTGTAGCGTCTTTAACAGGGAGAATCGCCACAAGCCGTTCTTTAATGGCTTCATTTTGCACATATCTCACAACTACTGTTGCTTGATCTACAATTCCAACATCTTGTGTGGAGTCAACCTGTATACTGAATCGTTTCTCTCCGATTTCAGACACAATTAAGTTTTTCATGCTTCGGACTATTGCTGCAAATACTTTCTTTATTGTATTATTGGACAAAAATGTCACAAGAGATCCACGTCCAGTTGAATGTTTTCCTGATGTTTTTCTGTCTTTCAATCGCTGTTTTCTTTTTTCACTGTCCTGAACACATTTATCAAGGTGATTTTTAAGAGGAACATCATACTGTGATAGGAGTAGGACAATTTCCAGAAAGTTCCCGTGGTTTATTTCAACGTTATTTAAATTGTACAGCGATTCATTAGTGCCATGGGCACGAAATGGCAATCCCTGTTTTCCGAGGAGTTTTACAATATTAAATATACGGTTTAATACCTCAATATTTTGTAGTATCTCCTTCTTTCTTCTGGAGACTTGAGCCTGATTTATTAACGTGTCAATGCTTCTATTCGTTTTCATGGTAAAATAAGCACTAACGGCATCAGAATGACTTTTAGAAGATTCGTGCTTATTTGCTGCCTGATAGCAATGGCGAAAATTAGAACAACCACTAGTGAACGAGGAAGAGGAATTAGAAAAGGCAATGCATATGCTGCAAAAAAATGCTTCTAACTTTCGATCCTTTATCTTGCAACTCAGCCATGAACGCTTAATACGATCCCCATTAGACTTTTTGCGGTAATAAAAGTCTGCTTCTTGAAATGGAAGATCTACGCATTCAGTCCTGGTTGGCTGAAAAGGGTGCTTTTCAACAAAATTATTTTTTTCTGCTATGGAGCATGCAGGAGGAAGACTAAAAGATATTTCTGATGGATCATTTATAACGCTTCCTGACATGTCTTCAGGTGTGATACATTCTAATTCAGGAAGGTCTTCAAAAACATCTGGGTCATTCATCTGCGCTTGCTCTCTGCATTCTGACACCAGCTCCTCCTCAATCACCTGTTCTTCTGCTTGTGGGCTCACCTCATCTTCGACGGACACAACCGGCCTGCTTGAAGGAGCACTTGGGCCGGCAGAAACCTCATCAACAGGAATTCTTGGGTGTATACCACCAGCCTAAAACAACATTTTTTTTTTGTCAACCTATTTTAATCTCCCCAAAAAAGATCTAGAGGTAACCAAGAAACTCCAGGAACTCCATGCATGGTAACAATAAAAAAATAAATTAAAAAAACCTCATGCAAACAAAGGATATGCAACTCATACTTACCTTACATGTAAGATTTTATGAGATTTCAAATAAGTAAAAATACATCTTAACAAAGAAAAACTGATCACTATGGAAAGTCAAGTATGCACACTCCTTGATAATCCATCATGAATCTTAACAAACGTAAAACTTCATCATGCACATGCAAACAGACTACCGTATATACTCAAGAAATTTTAGTTGTAAGCTTCATTTTAAAACGCAGATCCACGGGTCCATGCTAGTTTCGATAGAATTTAGTTCACATTGAATGCGGGGTAATATCGAGTTACCGGTAGTGCTAGTGTACTTAGCTGTACGTTGACCCAGATACCGGGTACACACACGGACAACAGCAGGCTGATTTAGAATACAGTGCAGCGATTGCTGATTACTGCCACCTATCTGTACGCTTTCCACGTCACTGTGGCTGTTATGAGCCACAAGCAGGACCACTAGCTGGCCAGATAACGCTAACCGAATGTGCCTTTGGAGCTGAGCGTGTGCACTGAGATGCAGAGGAGTAGTTACCGCAACAGTTTGATTGTTCCAGGATCTTTGCCGAGGTAATATCTGACAAAATAATAAAAATCCCAGGATTTCATAGCCCCAAGTTTTACCCTCGACTTATCCACGAGTAATAGCATATTTTACAATTGTTGGTCAAAAAACAGCACTCGATTTATAGACGAGATCAACTTATAGACGAGTATATACGGTAGATATATTCATTCTTGTTATCAAAAGAGTGAATATACATTTCTGTGACATGAAATGTTAGAACTAGCCTTAACTTTTGAACTTTTAACATACCACCGAAAAAGATAGTTTCATTTGCTTAGGATCCCTTCCTGCTAACTCAAGTTCTTTGGACCGTTTTTCTCTCATTTTCTGAGCACCACCTTTCTCTTTAGATGTTGTTTTACTCTCCATATTTATCAATATGAAACCAACTGTAAAATGTATTTAACACCAAAACACGACAATGAGTTACATAAAAACAGCAAACATTTACTAATGTAGTGATTTAACTCCTAAATGGCAGATCTATACAGGGGCATGATCTATACACCAAAACTGCTCCATTAAGCAGGGGCATGATATATACACCAAAACTACTTCATTAAGCTAAAGTTGTTGTTTTGTTGACTAAAGTGTCCTTTTAAGTGAGCATTTTACAATCACTTAGCGCACACCTCACCTATTGTAAAATGAAAGAAGATTGCAGATTTAGTGTCAGGAGAGACTGGCCAGTGGCCAATATATTTATATTTAGTCAAAAACATAATGGTGGCAATTTGCAAATTGACATGTTCGGCAATGACACAAACAAAGGGCACGGGGAGAGACAGACATAGTACCTGTAATTTACACTAATTCTATGTTCTGGGGACCAATATACAGCCTGCTTGCTGCCAGAGGTAAAAATGTACAAAGCAGCCTGGTGTTTTACACCCAATAGACAGCAGCACCTGTCGGTAAAAGCCAAATTACTCATCTTTATATGGACACAAAAACAAAAATATAATTTCCTGGGATTTTGACAAATAAAACTCAAAAAGACTTTATCTGCATCTGATCATTAAGTACTGATACCGGAGAAACTGACGGAAGCGAAGCACAGAGAGATGGACACAGGTTTCTTCAGGAAGGAAGAGATTCTTTATTGGATCACCGATCGGGACTCAGAGGGACTAGCGTCACCAAAATACCACAAGTTCTGAGTCCCGGACAATAGTGCAGGCTCCTTATATAGGCACATAACTCCTCCCATATTAAGCTCCACCCGCACATTCTCTTGACCAATCAATACAAATAAGAATTAACTTCCTGCTTGACCGCATGGCTTGTCCAGCGCAATGGAGGAGGGGGAATACTACATCCTGTATTCTTGCACATGCTCCGTACACTACTGATCGTATCTTGCCTCGTGCAACCAACTGATCGATACGTCAGCATATGCACGTACACATGCCACGTGGTAATCTCGGCCTACTAAATTTATTTTTACCGAGATTCCACCACATTCCCCCCTTTGATGCCTCTTGATATTTCACAATTACTTGAGGCATCACTTAACCTTGGTTTGCATACACCGCAAGTTACCTTGAACCAGACCAGACTTATCTTATGATGTGAATCTTTTAACACTCATCTTCCTGCATTGGTTCTCCCTGATCTAGAGCCTTATACTTATAAATCGCCATTATCTGTGCAGCAGCCTTCCTCTCTGCTATATTTTCTATCAGGCTTTGCACAGACCTAACTACTAAGGGTATAAGACACGGCAGGAGTAGACACAACATTAAAATCAGTAGGACTCCACCTACCACTGCCTTAAGCCCTCCAAACCACTCATACCAGCTACCAAACCAACTACTTGGATTATACCCTTTCCATACCTGAGTAGGCACATGCGCTAGTTTAACCATATGGCTAGTAAGCTCAGCTATTGCTTGCCCTTCGTCATCTATTTGAAGACAGCAATTGCTCAGGTTAAACTTCCCACATACACCTCCCTCTACTGCCAAAAGGTAATCCAAGGCTAATCTATTTTGGTAGACTGCTGTCCTCATCCTGGTGTTATGCTTCGCTAGAAGATTGAGCGCTTGTGATGTCTCGTTGGTGATAATCTCAACCACCGCCTGTAATCTTATAATTCAGTTGAGCATATAAATAGGGGTTCTATAACCAAAGGTACCATCTTCTGCCCACGTGGCTGGCCCATAATAATCTATGATACGCTGGGGAGGCCATTCATCATCTTCCCAGGCGCCTATCTCTATGGGCCCCCTTTTCTTCCTATGATTCACATCATACACTTTAACACCTAAAGTCTCACCTGTTTCAATCGGTAACAAGAAGAAGGATGGTTTGAGCATACCCAACACACATGCCCCTTCCCAGTCCTGTGGTAACTCCGAATAGGCTTTCTTACCACAGATCCAGTACAAATTTGCTGGGGCTCTCCAGGTAGATGTGATGGATAAATCAAACCACACATCCTTTAAATTGGCGTATCTAGCAAACGGGTTAGATGGTTCTGAGACATTTGAAGCCGACCACCAAGTTGTATTCTTTGTATTATCATCATAAGCTTTTTGCCCTAGACAAGTTAATTCTCCTACAGAAGTGTTATACATTATTCCTTTCCTTGCTATGCAAACATAACCTATGATGGAGGTCTTTAATCTCCACTCAGATTTACCTCTAACACTCATATGATAATCGGCTTGTGTAGATATTAGTTGGTCAACTGCCTCAGAACCGGACATTACCTCCTTTGCTTCCCAAGGCCATTGGTCTCCCATGTTAGTACCTCCACACACATAGCAGTTGGTAACATTAAGACTACCGGCAATACTTTCGGCTAAATCAATAAACAGGTTTTTAGCATTATGGGGGATCTTATTATCTATACTCATCTCTTCATAAAAGGAATGGTATACTTGATGAGTTTGGGAGGATACCGTATCAGTCTCTATCCCTATAAACAATACTGTCCCAGGATCTAAACCCGTCCCGTATATCTGAAACCCAAATAAATTGCCATACTTGTCTAAGAACTTGTCGGGGTTATTTATAAGTATATGGACTGGGTTGCATTCCATAGACTTACAATATGGGCTAGTCGGCAACTTAGTCACTATCATGTCTTTGTCTACTGTCTGTCCCCAAGTCGCCCACCCCACACAAGACCAATATGGGCAAAAGTTATAGTCTTTATTTGGGCATCTAGGACTCACATATTTATTTTTACTACTGGGACAAATATATTTATCATTAGACCCATACGTCCTCTCCCATCTAAGATCCCCACATACATTCCACGGCTTTCTACCACTCGATATCACTTTACACGCATCAAATAGCAGAACACCCGAAGAATGTACGGATTCTAACACCGTCTTATTAATTAGGGTCCCCTGAGGATCTCCATTCCTGAGAGTCAACCAAATTGTACGAGGTTGATACTCCGGACTGAAGCACTTAGGTTCTCCTACTCCTAAATGGCACACACTATAATCTATATTTAAGTATCTACATCTCGATACATCTCCTTTACACTCGTATTGTGAATGCCAAATTAGGGTTTGGGAAATATGGTTACCTGTTCTCGTAGTCTTAATGCATACCTCACAGCTAGGAGTGTCGGTACCTCTACCTTCCTGAATATAAAAATACACATAAATAAACACTATCATCAACACATCTTTCGCCGTCATCCTCAGTCTTCGTCCGTGCGAAGGCACCTCAGCTTCCAGGATGTAAGGGCTGCAGGGAATGGAGTTCTGCTCGTCTTCACAGGAGTCCCTTCGAGACTTTCCCTGGCTTATATACTATGTGCTGGTGAGCGGACAGGCTTTATTATGGCCGTCTAAAACACTCACTTCACCAAATCCCTGTAACAATAAAATTTGTAATCCACAATAGTTCCTCGTTACTCCGACTGAGTAGTGCGTTTTAACCGGATCTTGCAGGGATTCTCTGGATCTGCTGTAACTTGCCAAGAATCGACTGCTGCTGGTTTAACCCTGGAGTGATGTATCCACGGAGTCACTTCAGCCACTTTTATCGCTGTAGGGGTAGACAAAAGAACAACATAAGGACCTCTCCACTTGGGCCCTAACGGTACATTATTCCACTCTTTAATCCACACTTGATCTCCTGGATGATAACTATGAACAGGGGGATAAATATTCACAGGTAATCTATCTTGTACCCATTTCTGTACCTCCTCCATAGTCTTACCCAACTCTACAACCTGCTGCCGGGTAATTCCTTCTCCCAACTGACTCAAATCCCCCCTTAAGTTACCAAGTACGGGAGGTGGTCGCCCATACATGATTTCAAAAGGAGAGAGGCCCATCCTTCTGGTAGGGGTACTGCGGATTCGCAATAGAGCTATGGGTAAGAGAACGTTCCACTTAAGTTGGGTTTCCTGACACATTTTAGCCAACTGATTCTTAATAGTTCTATTCATTCTCTCTACCTTACCAGAGCTCTGGGGTCTATATGCAGTATGAAGCCTCCACTTTATACCAAGCATATGAGTCAGTTGTTGTAGGCACTGATGAACAAAAGCTGGACCATTGTCCGATCCTATAGAACAGGGTAGTCCATATCGGGGTATTATTTCTCGTAGCAGGAATCTCACAACTTCTCCTGCTTTTTCTGTACGAGTAGGACATGCTTCTACCCAGCCTGAATAGGTGCACACAATTACCAGCAGGTAACGATGTCCACCCGATTTAGGCATCACTGTAAAGTCAATTTGTAAATCGGACATGGGGAGTCCCCCCATAAACTGGACTCCTGGTGGCTTTACTGGTCCTTGTCTTGCATTATTTTTAGCACACGTTACACATCTTCGTACAATGGCCTGAGTCAAGTTGGACAATCTTGGTATGTAGAAATGTTTTCTGAGAGATTCTTCTGTGCTGTCTCTCCCAGAATGTGGCCCATTATGATAATTTTGGACAATTTCTACCGCTAGTGATGCTGGAATGACTATTCTTCCATCTTCTAGCTGATACCACTTGTTCTCCAAATACTTTCCTGGTTCAGTCTTTAACCACTCCTCTTCTTGAGCTGTATAAACTGGAGTCCATTGGGACAGTGGAGTTGGTATAAGAGCAGTTATATGCCCCACATACTCCTGTCTTCCTGATTCAGCAGCACACTTAGCTGCACTATCTGCCATCCGATTTCCCTTGGTTACATCACCATCTCCTCTCAGATGCGCTCGACAATGTATGATACCGACTTCTTTCGGCTCCCACACTGCTTCCAATAGTTGTAGGATTTCAGCTGCGTATTTGATTTCTTTTCCTTCTGAATTCAGTAGTCCTCTTTCTTTATACAAAGCTCCGTGGGCATGAGTGGTTAAAAACGCATATTTGGAGTCCGTGTAGATGTTCACTCTTAAACCTTCAGCCAATTGTAACGCTCGTGTCAGTGCTATCAATTCTGCCTTTTGTGCTGATGTTCCTTTCGCCAGTGGCCGAGCTTCTATCACCTTGTCTATTGTTGTTACTGCATATCCTGCATAGCGGATCCCTTCTTTCACATAACTACTGCCGTCGGTATAATATTGAACATCGGGGTTCTGGATGGGAAAATCACGAAGATCTGGTCTACTTGAGAATACTTCATCCATTACTTCCAAACAATCATGTTGACTTTCAGTAGGTTGTGGCAAAAGGGTAGCTGGATTTAAGGTGTTTACAGTCTCTAAATGCACTCTGGGGTTTTCACACAACATTGCTTGATACTTGGTCATACGGCTATTACTAAACCAATGATTTCCTTTGTAATCCAACAACGTCTGTACTGCATGTGGGACTCGTACATAAAGTTCTTGACCCAGAGTGAGTTTATCGGCTTCAGCTACTAGCAGGGCGGCTGCAGCTACGGCTCTTAGACAAGGTGGAAGTCCGCTGGCCACTGCATCCAATTGCTTAGACATGTAGGCAACAGGTCTTTGCCATGATCCCAAGTACTGTGTCAATACTCCCACAGCCATTCTTCTTTGCTCATGTACATACAGGTAGAATGGTCGTGTGTGATCAGGTAGACCTAATGCTGGGGCACTCATCAAAGCCTTCTTCACATCTTCAAATGCCGTTTGCTGTTCTTGGGTCCATAAGAAGGGGTCGTGCTCTGTACCTTTGATAGCTGCATACAGAGGTTTTGCCAGTATCGCGTAGCTGGGAATCCATATCCTACAGAAGCCTGCTGCCCCCAAGAATTCTCGCACTTGTCTTCTATTCTTGGGTATTGGTATTTGGCAGACAGCTTCTTTTCTCTCTGGCCCCATAATTCTTTGACCTTCAGAGATATGGAATCCCAGATATTTGACAGTTGGCAAACACAACTGAGCCTTCTTTCTAGACACCTTGTATCCTGCCTTCCAGAGAATGTGTAGTAGATCGTGCGTTGCTTGCTGACAGATTTCTTTTGTAACTGCTGCTATCAACAAGTCATCTACATATTGTAACAATACACACTCTCCTGGGATGGACTCGAAATCCAGTAGATCTTGACTTAGGGCTGAACCAAATAGGGTAGGTGAATTTTTAAACCCTTGGGGCAGTCTTGTCCAAGTCATTTGGCGTTTTGAGCCCGTTACAGCGTTCTCCCATTGGAAAGCGAAAATACATTGACTTTCTGCGGCAATTCGGAGGCAAAAGAAGGCATCTTTGAGGTCTAAGACTGTAAAGTAAGTAGCCCCGCCCGGAATTAAAGCAAGCAGGTTATATGGATTGGGTACAACTGGATGTATACTAACAACCGCATCATTGACTGCTCTCAAGTCCTGCACAGGTCGATACTCATCTGTACCGGGCTTTTGAACAGGCAGCAATGGGGTGTTCCAGGGGGAAGTACAGAATTTTAGGATACCATACCGTATGAACTTATCCAGATAGGATTGGATGTTCTTCTTAGCCTTCTGCGGGATGTGGTATTGTCTTAGGCTCACTGGATAAACCCCAAGTTTTAGTTCAATTTTTATAGGTGGAATATTGCGGGCCAGTCCTGGTGGGTTGTTCTCTGCCCAAACTCCTGGTATGTTAAATAATGTCTCATCACTCCTAGGGTTTTGGCTAGTCAACGCTGTATAAAGTCGCCACTCTTCTTCCTTTGGTACGGATAATGTCATGATACCTGAAGGTCCATTAAACTTTAAAGATGTTGTTCCATTTGGTAGGAATGTAATCTGCGCTTGTAACTTAGATAGCATATCACGTCCCAGCAATTGGACTGGACATTCAGGCATATAAAGGAATTGATGTTTTACTACGTGGCCTCCCAATGTACAGAGTCGACTTTTAAGAACCGGTTTTTCAGCACTTCTTCCAGTTGCTCCTATCACAGTAATAGTCCTTCCAGATGGAGGAGCAACTAGATTAGTCACCACTGAATGTTCAGCACCAGTGTCGATCATGAACGCACTCCTTTTTCCCCCTATTGATACATCGACCATAGGCTCCGCTCGACCAAGGGGGATGGAGCCCGGTCGGTATCAATAGTCCTCCATGACCGTGTCAGCCAATCCTACAAAGTCCCTACCTTCTCTATCGCGGGACCTTTGCGCTGCTGGGATATATCTATCTTCCCTAACACTTCCTCTGTTCCCATTACTCCCTCTATTACCATTACTCCCTCCGGGGCCTCCTCTACCTCTCGCTCTGCCTCTAAAGTTTCCGTAACCTGCCCTGGGTTGGTCTCTCTCGTACTGCTCTCTTTGTGGACATTCGTTCCTCCAATGCCCTTCTTCCTTGCAATACGCGCATTGATTCCTACTCAAAGGCTCCCTACTCCATCTACTATCGCCTCTATCTGGGCCCCGTCTATCTACGCCTGCGATCGCTACCGCTAGCATATCAGCCTTTTTACGCATCTTGCGCTCTTCCTCTTTCTTACTTTCTGTTTCCCTATTCATATAAACCTTATTCGCTACCTCCATTAGTTGGGTGATTGACATACCTGCAAACCCTTCTAACTTTTGTAGCTTGCGCTTAATATCTCCGTAAGCTTGGCTGACAAAGGCGGAGTTCACCATTCGGGAATTGTCTGCGTCTTCCGGATTAAAGGGGGTATACAAGCGGTATGCCTCCAATAATCGGTCATAAAAGACACTGGGCGCTTCATCGCTTTTCTGAATCACCTCAACTGTCTTCGACATGTTAATGGCTTTCTTTCCTCCGGCTTTCATGCCAGCAATTATAGCGTCTCTATAGGCTCTGAGTTGAACCATATCAGCACCGTTTACATTCCAGTCGGGATCGGTATTGGGATAATGTGTTGCGGCCCATGCTGCTGGATTAGCTTGGTTTAAAGTACGGGCTTTATCCTCTAGCGCTTTAATAGCCGCTTGATTAATTCTTGTCCTTTCCTCATTGTTGAATAAAGTCATTAATAACTGCTGGCAATCAGCCCATGTCGGGTTATGTGTCTGTACTATTGAGGTGAACAGATCAGTCATAGCTTGTGGTTTCTCAGTATACGAGGAATTGTGGGTCTTCCAATTTAAGAGATCGGTTGTCGTGAATGGGACATATACAAAGACTGGGTCAGCATGTGCCATTTGGCCTGCGGCATCGATATAGGCTGGCCCAGGATTCAGACGAAGAGGCATCTGATAGTGTTTTAATTGTTGGGCACCGGTCAACTGTCGGGTCTGTATGGGGCTACGTGGAGGGGCGTCAGTCATAGGTTCCAGTCGGGGAGAAATAGGGTATGGGGATATGGGAGCTTGGTTTTGGGAAAAGGTTGTAAATAAAACACTTCGAGCCGAGCTAGATAAAGCTTGACCGGAAGTCTGAAGTGGCGCCAAATCAGGATATTCGTTTTTAATGGGGGTTGGTTCTGATTCCGGAAGGGGAGATTTAGTACGAGGGGGGTGGATCCTGTACTGGAGGAGGAAGCGGAAGTGCATGAGGGTAATGAGGGGAGGGTTGCAGGACTTCCTGCATTTGCGTCACTTCCTCTTAACGGAAAGTAAGGGGGCGGCAAAGGGATCTCGGACTCAGGGGGCGTGTCCAAAATGGGCCTAACACCAGTCCTAGTGGACAAACAAGTCCTAGCTACCATGAGGCGACATTGCTCCTCGTGGCATGTCTGGAGCCATTTTGGCGAGTCATTTACGGCCTGTCTCCAACAATCAATATAAGGAAACTGGCCGTAAAGTTCAGGCCTACCCGATACAGCCACGTGTAAGCGCTGTACCAGAGTTGGATCCAAACTGCCACGTGGCGGCCATGCCGCAACCAAAGTAGGCCACTCAATGGTACACAAAGTGACCAAACGTACAGGAGACATTTTAACCCAAAATCACAAGTTTTGAATCCCTTTTTAAAATTCTTCACCATACAACCTAAGGGATCCGGAATCGTTGACTGCGACGCACCCATACTTAACAATGGAACGTCGTCGACAACGAATACTATACACGCGTACTATTCAACAGTCACACCCGTTTCCTCTGGCAACAGCACCACGTGGTACGGTTACCAAGTGAAACGTACACAATAATACAATAAACACTCAGGGAATTCCCGTACACACACAGCTGTTACACCAGTCACTAGATAATCAATATTATGCCCTTTGGCGAAACTATACAGTCACCCACGCTATAATTCTCTATATATGAATTACCCGTCTATAACACACCCCAGTAACATCGTCTTTTACAAATAGCGGTTACAGTACGGTTAGCATAGGTCAAAGCACAAGTTAAGGTCACAATACAATTATTAGTGGTTATGGTGTTAAACATGCAATGGACGACAATGATTAGTACTTATATACAGTGTCAGTAAATATACAGGGTTATGGTACCGTGCACTATAATACAGCAACACACTATTAACACTCTCGCTAGACGGCTGAGCTCGCGCTATCTAACAAGATATACACTTTACTAAACAATCTTTATCACATTTACAATTCCCAACTAAACTATTGGCCAGTACCTTGAATGGACTACCTTAAACTATATACACCCGTTTTGGTTAGCCACACTGCCCAATCACCACATATAGCGAGCTAGAGAACCGAATTTACACAGGCGCCTCTTAGTCGCACTATCAAAAGTCTAGTGGGTTCCAAATTTACACGCCTTCCCACTTAGCCCAGATAGGTTGAGAGCTAGCGAACCGAATTTACACAGGCGCCGCTTAGTCTCCCGGTCCCTCCGACCTAGCGAACGTAATATACACCCTAGAACGCTAGTCTAGACAAGACACCGGTGTCCGGCTAGGGCTATTTACACCAGGACCCCGCCTGACTAACAAAATCAAACGGTCTGACTAAAGAGCGTTCGATCGAGCGGTGCGCCTTCGCTCCTTCCCTCCGACAGAGGGGGCAGATACACAGATTCAAACCCCTTTGGGCCTACCGCACAATCGGTATACCCCTAGTGGGTTCTGCCGTCTAAAACAGCAGTTGTCTTACCTCCTCGTTCCTGAACCTGAGTTCACACTCATCGACGGGGACACCCCAGCACTTCTCACGTAGAGGCCGATGATCTCCTGGACAACAGACCAGTGGCGCCGAGACGAAGGGAGGTCCACGCAGAAGTTCAGGGGTGCAGCCGTAGAGAACGTGGGCAAAGATAGACCGTCTCACGCCTCTGCCTCTCAGCTACCGTTGAACGATGAGCTTCCCGGCCAATGCACCAAATGATACCGGAGAAACTGACGGAAGCGAAGCACAGAGAGATGGATACAGGTTTCTTCAGGAAGGAAGAGATTCTTTATCGGATCACCGATCGGGACTCAGAGGGACTAGCGTCACCAAAATACCACAAGTTCTGAGTCCCGGACAATAGTGCAGGCTCCTTATATAGGCACATAACTCCTCCCATATTAAGCTCCACCCGCACATTCTCTTGACCAATCAATACAAATAAGAATTAACTTCCTGCTTGACCGCATGGCTTGTCCAGCACAATGGAGGAGGGGGAATACTACATCCTGTATTCTTGCACATGCTCCGTACACTACTGATCGTATCTTGCCTCGTGCAACCAACTGATCGATACGTCAGCACGTACACATGCCACGTGGTAATCTCGGCCTACTAAATTTATTTTTACCGAGATTCCACCACAGTACATAATGAGCCTGACAACTCTGGTTTGAGAATCAGATCATTTTAACTTGTCAGTTATAGCTATGTGTTTTAAAGAAAGCAGCTATGTGAGGGGTTTCATCTTGTATTAGTAGTTCCACAGCAGCAGCATGGACGGCTTCAATTATATTTTTGTACTGGGAAAGACTGCCGGCAGTAAGTTAATATTGATGAAACACTGCAGCTCTCTGATTACATGGTTTAGGTGGCCGCGAGGATCTTAACGAGAGGCTGTCTAAATCGCCTAATTAGAGAGACGCCTCTGGCTAAGAGATCCGGTCTCTGTGCAGCATATCAGTGTATCACTGAGCTCTACAGCAATAGAACTCACAGTAATGTGCAATTTGTAAGTATATCACACATCACCTCATCAGTACAATGCACAGGACTGGGCAGTGTTTGAGTATATCTCAGCCAATCCACTCCTTTCCTATAGGAAAGCATTGAGAAGCTATTGCGCATGCATGGCAAAATGCGATGCATTGAATTAATAAATCTCTATGGGGAGTGTACAGCGTGGTGCTAATCATCAGCGCTGCACATTATGCAGCACTGACCTAGAAAGCACCTCTAGCGGCCATCTGAGGTGTGGCCACTAGAGGTGTTCCTAGGCTGTAATGTAAACAATGCTTTTCTCTGATAAGGCACTATTTACATTAAAATGCCTATAGGGAATGACTATATGACACCAGATCAAACACATTAACCCCTTAAGGACCAAACTTCTGGAATAAAAGGGAATCATGACGTGTCTCACACGTCATGTGTCCTTAAGGGGTTAAAGGACCACTATAGTGCCAGGAAAACATACTCGTTTTCCTGGCACTATAGTGCCCTGAGGGTGCCCCCACCCTCAAGGTCCTCCTCCCGCCGGGCTCTGGAGAGAGGAAGGGGTTAAAATCTTACCTTTCTCCAGCGCCGGGCGGGGAGCTTTCCTCTTCCTCTACTCCTTCCTAGCAACGTCATCGGCTGAATGCGCATGCACGGCAGGAGCCGCGCGCGCATTCAGGCAGTTCATAGGTAAGCATTTACAATGCTTTCCTATGGACGCTGGCGTCTTCTCACTGTGATTTTCACAGTGAGAAGCACGCAAGCACCTCTAGCGGTTGTCAATGAGACAGCAACTAGAGGCTGGATTAACCCTATGAAACTGCTATGTTTATAAAAAAAAAGGGTCCTAGCTGGACCAGGCACCCAGACCACTTCATTAAGCTGAAGTGGTCTGGGTGCCTATAGTGGTCCTTTAAGCTGTAGTTGTTCTGGTGATTATAGTGTCCCTTTAATATTCCTGTGTACATTACTACGTTAAAACAGTAGATTTTATTAGCAGGGATCAGTATTTCTAAATCTACATGGCTCCCTTCTTAAGTAAAAAAAAAAAAAATTGTTAAAGGACCACTATAGTGCCAGGAAAACACTCGTTTTCCTGGCACTATAGTGCCCTGAGGGTACCCCCACCTTCAGGGTCCCCCTCCCGCCCGGCTCTGGAAAGGGGAAAAGGGGTAAAACTTACCTTTTTCCAGCGCTGGGCGGGGAGCTCTCTGCCTCCTATCCTCCTCCGTTCCGCCCCGTCGGCTGAATGCGCGCTTGCGTGCATGGACGCTTGCGTGCTCTCACTGTGATTTTCAGTGAGAATCACGCAAGCGCCTCTAGCGGCTGTCAGTGAGACAGCCACTAGAGGCTTTGGGGGAAGGCTTAACCCATTTATAAACATAGCAGTTTCTCTGAAACTGCTATGTTTATAAAGAAATGGGTTAACCCTAGCTGGACCTGGCACCCAGACCACTTCATTAAGCTAAAGTGGTCTGGGTGCCTAGAGTGGTCCTTTAAGATTTAATCTGCTAATCAAATGTCACTTTAGTGAGAGAGAATCCTTACAATGATATAGAAAAAAAAAACTGAGCAAATTTCTAGATTTTTAGAACACAACTTTAATTTGCAGATTATTTGTTTTTATAAATGTGCACATTACAAATATTGTACTGTCCCCCACCCCCCAAAAAAGATCTCCCTCATTACAAGATTTTTCTATTTTGCAGATTATTTTTTTATATAGGTACACATTGCATTTATTGTACTGCTCCCCTCCCCCAAAAAAGATCTCCCTCATTACAATCTTTTTCTATTTTGCAGATTTTTCTTTTTTTAAATATATAAATGTGAACATCATCGCATTTATTGTACTTCCCACCCACCCCCTACCCCTAAAAAAAATATCTCCCTCATTACAATCTTTTTTTATTTATTATTTTGCAGATTTTTATTTTTTTATTTGATAAATGTACACATTGCATTTATGGTACTGCCCTCACCCCCTCCCCCTAAAAAAGTATTATCTCCTTCAATACAATCTTTTTTTATTTTGCAGATTATTTTATTTTTATATAAATGTGCACATTCTCGCATTTATTGTACTTCCCACCCACCCCTTAAAAAAAATATCTCCCTCATTACAATATTTTTTCATTATTTTGCAGATTTTTATTTTATATATGTACACATTGCATTTATTTTATGGTACTGCCCCCACCCCCTCCCCCTAAATAATAATATCGCCCTCATTACAATATTTTTTTATTATTTTGCAACCTTTTTTTTTTTATATGAACACATTGCATTTAATGTCCCCCAACCCCTCCCCCACCCCTTAAAAAAAAGTTTCCTTCATTACAACTTTTATATTTTATTTTGGAGACTTTTAATTCTCTTTTAATATATGAACATATGGATTTACTGCCCCTTCCCCCTAAAAAATATCTCCTTCATTACATAAATCTTGTTTTATTATTTTGCTACTTTTTTTTTATATATATATAAACACATTGCATTTACTGCCCCCCAACCCCTCCCCACCCCCTAAAAAAATATTTCTATCATTACAACTTTTTACTTTGCATACTTTTATTTTCTTTTATACAGGAACATATTGATTTACAGTAAATTTCTGCCCCCACCCCCTCCCCCTAAAAAAAAGAAGTCCCCTCATACAGTCAATATATAAAAAAAAAAAACGAAAAAAAACACTTACACTTCTGAAAATACTGGCAGCTGCTCTCTCAGGGCTCGGATGCTCGATAAGGAAAGGGTGTGAGGGTGCTCCGTTCCGCCGGCCTTGAGGTGGAGGCTATGCGCATGCGCTGTTACCGGCCATGACGTCACGGTACGCGCTTGCGTATGCTCGCTCAGTCGCAGGGGAGGTCAGAAGGAGGAGCCAGTTCGTCCTTCACTATGCGGTAATGCCGACCGCAAAGTGAAGGATCGGAATTTGGAACACACGGCCGGCGGGGCTGAAGAGGCAGCTGCCTTGGTGGCCCCCAGAAAAAACTCGGCCGGCGGGGCTGAAGAGGCAGCTACCTTTAGCCCTGCGTTAAAGACGGCCAGCGGACGTTTTTAACATGCTTTGGGGCGGCCTGGGGGGCAATTGCCTCCCTGCCCCCCGGCCCAGCCCGCCCCTGCCCCAGTTCATAGTTACCACCCAGGAGACCAAGTGTGGATTAAAGAGTGGAATAATGTACCGTTAGGGCCCAAGTGGAGAGGTCCTTATGTTGTTCTTTTGTCTACCCCTACAGCGATAAAAGTAGCCGAAGTGACTCCGTGGATACATCACTCCAGGGTTAAACCAGCAGCAGTCGATTCTTGGCAAGTTACAGCAGATCCAGAGAATCCCTGCAAGATCCGGTTAAAGCGCACGACTCAGTCGGAGTGACGAGGAACCTTGTGGATTACAAATTTTATTGTTTCAGAGATTTGGTAAGTGAGTGAGAGGGCCATAATAAAGCCTGTCGCTCACCGACGTATAGTATATAAGCCAGGAAAAGTCTCGAAGGGACCCCTGTGAAGACGAGCAGAACTCCATTCCCTGCAGCCCTTACATCCTGGAAGCTGAGGTGCCTTCGCACGGACGAAGACTGAGGATGACGACGAAAGATGTGTTTATGATAATGTTTATTTATGTGTATTTTTATATTCAGGAAGGTAGAGGTACCGACACTCCTAGCTGTGAGGTATGCATTAAGACTACAAGAACAGGTAACCATATTTCCCAAACCCTAATTTGGCATTCACAATACGAATGTAAAGGAGATGTATCAAGATGTAGATACTTAAATATAGAATATAGTGTGTGCCATTTAGGAGTAGGAGAACCTAAGTGCTTCAGTCCAGAGTATCAACCCCGTACAATTTGGTTGACTCTCAGGAATGGAGATCCTCAGGGGACCCTAATTAATAAGACGGTATTAGAATCCGTATATTCTTCAGGTGTTCTGCTATTTGATGCGTGTAAGGCGATATCAAGTGGTAGAAAGCCGTGGAATGTATGTGGGGATCTTAGATGGGAGAGGACGTATGGGTCTAACGATAAATATATTTGTCCCAGTAGTAAAAATAAATATGTGAGTCCTAGATGCCCAAATAGAGATTATAACTTTTGCCCATATTGGTCTTGTGTGGGGTGGGCAACTTGGGGACAGACAGTAGACAAGGACATGATTGTGACTAAGTTGCCTACCAGCCCATATTGTAAGTCTATGGAATGCAATCCAGTCCATATACTTATAAATAACCCCGACAAGTTTTTAGATAAATATGGTAATTTATTTGGATTTCAAATATATGGGACGGGTTTAGATCCTGGGACAGTATTGTTTATAGGGATAGAGACTGATACGGTATCCTCCCAAACTCATCAAGTATACCATTCCTTTTATGAAGAGATGAGTATAGATAATAAGATCCCCCATAATGCTAAAAACCTGTTTATTGATTTAGCTGAAAGTATTGCCGGTAGTCTTAATGTTACCAACTGCTATGTGTGTGGAGGTACTAACATGGGAGACCAATGGCCTTGGGAAGCAAAGGAGGTAATGTCCGGTTCTGAGGCAGTTGACCAATTAATATCTACACAAGCCGATTATCATATGAGTGTTAGAGGTAAATCTGAGTGGAGATTAAAGACCTCCATCATAGGTTATGTTTGCATAGCAAGGAAAGGAATGATGTATAATACTTCTGTAGGAGAATTAACTTGTCTAGGGCAAAAAGCTTATGATGATGATACAAAGAATACAACTTGGTGGTCGGCTTCAAATGTCTCAGAACCATCTAACCCGTTTGCTAGATACGCCAATTTAAAGGATGTGTGGTTTGATTTATCCATCACATCTAACTGGAGAGCCCCAGCAAATTTGTACTGGATCTGTGGTAAGAAAGCCTATTCGGAGTTGCCACAGGACTGGGAAGGGGCATGTGTGTTGGGTATGCTCAAACCATCCTTCTTCTTGTTACCTATTGAAACAGGTGAGACTTTAGGTGTTAAAGTGTATGATGTGAATCATAGGAAGAAAAGGGGACCCATAGAGATAGGCGCCTGGGAAGATAATGAATGACCTCCCCAGCGTATTATAGATTATTATGGGCCAGCCACGTGGGCAGAGGATGGTACCTTTGGTTATAGAACCCCTATTTATATGCTCAACCGTATTATACGATTACAGGCGGTGGTTGAGATCATTACTAACGAGACATCACAAGCGCTCAATCTTCTAGCGAAGCATAATACCAGGATGAGGACAGCAGTATACCAAAATAGATTAGCCTTGGATTACCTTTTGGCAGTAGAGGGAGGTGTATGTGGGAAGTTTAACCTGAGCAATTGCTGTCTTCAAATAGATGACGAAGGGCAAGCAATAGCTGAGCTTACTAGCCATATGGTTAAACTAGCGCATGTGCCTACTCAGGTATGGAAAGGGTATAATCCAAGTAGTTGGTTTGGTAGCTGGTATGAGTGGTTTGGAGGGCTTAAGGCAGTGGTAGGTGGAGTCCTACTGATTTTAATGTTGTGTCTACTCCTGCCGTGTCTTATACCCTTAGTAGTTAGGTCTGTGCAAAGCCTGATAGAAAATATAGCAGAGAGGAAGGCTGCTGCACAGATAATGGCAATTTATAAATATAAGGCTCTAGATCAGGGAGAACCAATGCAGGAAGATGAGTGTTGAAGATTCACATCATAAGATAAGTCTGGTCTGGTTCAAGGTAACTTGCGGTGTATGCAAACCAAGGTTAAGTGATGCCTCAAGTAATTGTGAAATATCAAGAGGCATCAAAGGGGGGAATGTGGTGGAATCTCTGTAAAAATAAATTTAGTAGGCCGAGATTACCACGTGGCATGTGTACGTGCATATGCTGACGTATCGATCAGTTGGTTGCACGAGGCAAGATACGATCAGTAGTGTACGGAGCATGTGCAAGAATACAGGATGTAGTATTCCCCTCCTCCATTATGCTGGACAAGCCATGCGGTCAAGCAGGAAGTTAATTCTTATTTGTATTGATTGGTCAAGAGAATGTGCGGGTGGAGCTTAATATGGGAGGAGTTATGTGCCTATATAAGGAGCCTGCACTATTGTCCGGGGCTCAGAACTTGCTGTATTTTGGTGACATTAGTCCCTCTTCCTTCCTGAAGAAACCTGTGTCCCTCTCTCTGTGCTTGGCTTCCGTCAGTTTCTCCGGTATCAGTTTAACACTTTGTTGGAGGTGGACTATTGTATATGATTTCTAATTACTGGATGTCATAATTTTAGAAGTCCAATTCACGGATTAATCCTTGGTTTCGACTCTGCTCTCTCGTTTCAGCGTAAAGCTCCCTCAAGAGGACAAGCCTAGTTGCTGTACCATCAAACATCATCTCAGCTCTCCGAGAAGACATCTTTGTTTACGTTCCTGTTCCCTCTCAAGCATCAACTTTCTCGTCTGGCATCCTGGATTTCTCATCTGGACTTCTTTATCAGTTTCCTATTCCTACTTGTTCGCAGCCAGAAAGAGGAAGTGATGTCACAGGGAGGGACTTTTATGCCATGTTATCTTTTTTCTGATTGGTTACCCTGTTACTAAGTAAAAAAGTGCTGCTGTGAAGCTTAAGTAAAGAAAGTCTTAAGCAAATACTCGCCTCCTGTCATTAATAAAATTAAGATTATAGGTACACTAAAGCTAGCATAATCTACAATTGTTTAGTCTGGATGGTTTTCAATATATCACACTTCACTGTGGAGGTTATGGTTCCTGCTAAGCCCTGCAGTGGGCACTCTAGATCTATATCACAACTAATGATGTGGGGTTTGGACCCCAGGTAAGAAGTCAAACTGTTCTAAAATGGTTTAACTATTTACAATGAGGGAGAGTGGAGGGCACCACTACTGCTACAACCAGCTGATGCCCCTGAAGCTGTCCACTGGTTCTTTATCAAGTTATTTTTAAGCATTTGTTAGATCCACTTTGTTTTTCTGGATTGTATTGCTATATATATTGCTGAGCAGTACATGAAAAGTGCTGCCTTACAGTATTCAGCATCAGGGGCGTATTAGCCGCGAGGCAAACAAGGCATTTGCCTTGGGCGGCATTTTCCAGGGGGCGGCAAAAAACGCCGCCCCCAAATGCCCAAGGCAAATGTCTTGTTAGCCTTGCGGCTAACAGACATGCTGTGCTGGTTGCTGGTTGCTGGGCGGCCGGCGAGGGAGCTCTTCCCCTGAGCTCTCTGCTCAGCTTCCTCGCGCGCCGCCTGCAGAGTGAGACTGGGAGCCGGAATATGACGTCATATTCCGGCTCCGCCTCCCAGCCTCACTCTGCGGGCGGCGCGCGAGGGAGCTGAGCAGAGAGCTCAGGGGAAGAGCTCCCTCGCCGGTCGCCCAGCCTGCCCGCCAGTGCTGCCCTGCAGCCACTGGACCACCAGGGAATGGGAGAACCCCCTCACCCCCAGCATTCCCAAAGGTAAGGAGGCGGGGGGGGGGAGTAAATAAAAAAAAAATGTGTTAATGTGAGTGTGTGTGTCTCTGACTGTGTGTGTCTGATAGTGTGTGTGTGTGTCTGTTAGTGTGTGTGTGTGTGTGTGTGTGTGTGTGTGTGTGTGTCTGTTAGTGTGCGTGTGTGTCTGTTAGTGTGTGTGTCTGACTGTGTGTGTCTGACTGTGTGTCCGACAGTGTGTCTGTTAGTGTGTGTGTCTCACTGTGTGTGTCTGTTAGTGTGTGTGTGTCCGACTGTGTGTGTTTGTTAGTGTGTGTGTCTCACTGTGTGTGTCTGTTAGTGTGTGTGTGTTTGTTAGTGTGTGTGTCTGTTAGTGTGTGTCCGACTGTGTGTGTTTGTTAGTGTGTGTGTCTCACTGTGTGTGTCTGTTAGTGTGTGTGTGTTTGTTAGTGTGTGTCCGACTGTGTGTGTTTGTTAGTGTGTGTGTCTGTTAGTGTGTGTGTCCGACTGTGTGTGTCTGTTAGTGTGTGTGTGTCCGACTGTGTGTGTTTGTTAGTGTGTGTGTCTCACTGTGTGTGTCTGTTAGTGTGTGTGTGTTTGTTAGTGTGTGTCCGACTGTGTGTGTTTGTTAGTGTGTGTGTCTGTTAGTGTGTGTGTCCGACTGTGTGTGTTTGTTAGTGTGTGTGTCTCACTGTGTGTGTCTGTTAGTGTGTGTGTGTTTGTTAGTGTGTGTCCGACTGTGTGTGTTTGTTAGTGTGTGTGTCTGTTAGTGTGTGTGTCCGACTGTGTGTGTTTGTTAGTGTGTGTGTCTCACTGTGTGTGTCTGTTAGTGTGTGTGTGTCCGACTGTGTGTGTTTGTTAGTGTGTGTCCCCGACTGTGTGTGTTTGTTAGTGTGTGTGTGTCCGACTGTGTGTGTTTGTTAGTGTGTGTGTCCGACTGTGTGTGTTTGTTAGTGTGTGTGTCTCACTGTGTGTGTCTGTTAGTGTGTGTGTGTGTCCGACTGTGTGTGTTTGTTAGTGTGTGTGTCCGACTGTGTGTGTTTGTTAGTGTGTGTGTGTGTCCGACTGTGTGTGTCTGTTAGCTAGTGTATGCGTATCTGTCAGTGAATGTGTGTGTATTTAGAAGGCGGGCCAGGGGGGAAGGGTTGGGTGGGGGTGGCGCGCGCGCGCGGGGGGGGGGGGGGTGTCTGAGTTTTGTCATGCCTAGGGCAGCACAAAACCAAGATACACCACTGTTCAGCATACTAGTGCTACACATTTCGATGAGCAGCAGTAATACGGTATTGCAGGTAAGAAATCCGTTCATTATAAGATGAATCATCCTGTAGCATATGAATGCTACACATCGCATTGCAGTGCTTTCCTGGGCTGGTACCAAATAGTCTGAAGAAGTAATACAAGGGAAACATGATTGATCTGGCAATCCTACCTGCCTGAATTGGATAATGGGAACATCAAGATTTAATTGAAAAACAAAATAAATCTAAATACATTCTTCCATTTATAAAAAATAAAAAACAACATTAGGTTTTACCAGTATTGCTTCAATTAGCATTTTATTACTGTGAAGGATGTAGCTCGATCCCTGTCTGTAAGTAGGAAGTGAGTGACATATTTATAAAGGATATTTCATTTGTGAAGCATATCTTATCCTGATATTTCAATCATTACCAATCTGTTGTTATTATACCAGTTGTTTATAAACAGAGTGACTTTTTATTTATTTATTATTTATTTATTTGTAATTTATGATTATCTGGTCTAAAAAATAACTATTAATTCCCATGGAAGTAGCAGCATTCAGGGACCAGATACAGTCTGTCTGACAGCATCCACCTCCATGGAAACACACATGAGTATCTGGTTGTCAAGAGAACAGGAAAAGGCGGGACCTCCGTGACCACGTGACCTCACTAAGCTGTGTTACCGGTTAAGCACTAGGTCCAACCTGAATCCTCGGCCTCCAGTACTTTCTGCAGCCGGGTAGCAAGCTTCAGTGAGCGGGCAGTGCTGGCAGGTTATGCCGGTTACGTTATGGAGGGTTTCTGCGAAGACCTGGTGACTGCCCTGAAGGAAGTTGTGAGCAACACCAACTGGCAGTGTGTCGGGGGGAAGGACAAGTTCAAATCCCCATGCACCAAGTAAGAGGCATGCCATTTCCTAAGGTGGTGTCAGATAGCAGGTAGCCACCAGCAGGGTCCTTGGCAGCAGACTCTCACCATGCTCAGGCACACTGTTGCAGTTCCTGTTGTTGCCTGTACCTGTCAACAGAGGACCCCTGTCACTGTGCTACGTGTAATGAATGTCATTTTATTTTAAATTGTCACTTCTTTTAAAGGTTCTATTCAGAAGATGGCCAACATGTGGTTTTAATTCACACAGGAGATGACAGGTTCTATGCCATGGATTCCGCATGTCCTCATGAAGGTATGTTTATAGTAAATGTTGACCTATTGATACAGCTGGTTAGAACAGTGCTGGCCCTCGCTACATACCTCAAAACAGAATGCACCTGTCATGGTTGATTATATATTTCCTACCTGTTTTATGTTAAATTTTGTATTTATTATATATTATTGTTTTTGTATTTTATTGTACCCTAACTGTAACAATGCAATGATTTGTGGACCCAGGACATACTTGAAAACGAGAGAAATCTCAATGTATCTTTCCTGGTAAAATATTTTATAAATAAATAAACAGTGGAAGCATCCACCCTTTGTCACATTCTCATAGATTCCTCGCCTCTCAATTATCCCACTTTTGGAATTGTAAAGCTCTGCGGAATATGATGGCGCTATATAAATGCCAATAATATTAATGAGAATTAAGAAAGAGCGTAAAGTTCAGTATGATTGCTTGCATTCTCCATTACCTGGACGGAGCCTATGTACACATAGAAGTAGTGTGGGCACTTCAATGTCCTCCTTCAATATTTAGTATGGCTAGGTTGTAAAAAAAAGTTAATATATGAAATCTAACCCTTGCAAGCCTCCAACGGCGGCATATGATGCCATCAAAGCTGCCATGTAACCCACAGCTTCCATGCTAAATATTCACTAGTAACATGGATTATTGGTAATGGTATTGTACTGACAAATAGTGAGCACTGTGAGCTGTCCAATGATCCGAATATACTTGACATTGTAATATTTGTTTCCGTAATCCTCAGTAGTCATGTTTCCTGATGCTCAGTCCTGTACTGAATGGGCTCTCCATTATCAGAGTATTATGTTAATGTTTAGATGTTTCCATTTAACAGGAGGGCCTCTAGAGCAGGGAGATATTGAGGAACTTGCAAACGGTCGTATGGTGTTAACGTGTCCCTGGCATGACTTTGAATTCTGCTTGAATGATGGGTCATCTTCCTCTGGATTGCAGGTTAGATATTGAACAAGGGACATCTAAAGATGTCTTCACTATAAAGTTTACATATTCTTGTTTAGCATTTTAAGCTTGCTATATTATGCATTAAGTACTGTGCAAGTATTCAGATCTGTGTTAATAAATTAATCTGTGGCATTGAACTTTGGCTGTTTTTTCTTTCTTTCTTAATATGCTATTCTGCAGAACAATGTGTATGATGTAAAGGTATACGAGGGGAAGGTTTATATCCAAACACAAAATGCATTGTCTCTAGTTCCTTGGAAAGAAACCCTGTGTAAACAAACTGGTAAGACTTGAACTGCACCATACTCTTAATACATATATTAACACACGCAAGAATATCCAGCACACGCCATATAGGACCAAAACAAATAAGCCTTCGTTGTGTGTGTGTGTTTATTTTTTTTATTTTTTTTAAGTCTCACTAGTTTGTATTTTTTTTTTAAATGCCAGAAAGCACTACTTCAGAAAGAATAAATCGATCTGCCTTTCTTTTGTAGAAATGTGACCACTGATACTAATAATTTATTCTAAGAAGGTGGGAGAGGAAATGTGATATGGGTCTAAGGGCAAAATGTGCATGAACCCAATAACTATAAGAAGAAGAGTATTACCAGTACCTGACCACTAAAAGATAAAAAAAATTAAAAAAAAATAGTAATAATACGAAAACAAAGATCTATAGTAATTGATATAATTCCTGGTTGTTAAAACTAAACCTTTATTGGAGTATCTCTCAAAAAGGAGGTAGTTGTGGTAGCACTGAAATAAAACAGTCCACAGTACTGCCCAATTACCCCAAAGACATGAAAAGCACGTGAGATATGTCTCCTGTAAACAAATTAATTGACAAGTGTACACAAAAACAAAGACCACAAGACATACAACTAAAAGTGTATATGATATGTGTATCACGGTGTAAGAATATAGATGTGATTTACAGAGTCCGTTCCTAATGTCAGAATATATAGTCAGGAAATAAGATACTGGCAAGTATAACTTTGAAAAAAAAATATCTGTGTTATCTGGAGTCCTTGTGATAGTGTAATGAAACAGTAGCAAAACCGAAGAGCAACAATGTTGCAAAAAAGTACCAAGATACAAAAACAAAGGAAACCTAGACTAAGTAGTGTTAACACAATGAGCAACATAAACTAAGCTAGACTGATAGATAAGTAATAACTAACTCCTATAGGTAATGATTACACTCCAAGGGTAATTGCTACTGTGTTGTGCCTTCAGGGGCAACTAATCTAGAGAAGTATTCAGCCGTCATGAAAGATCGCTATACTAGTATTTGGAGTGTAGCCAGAATACTTTTGGAGTCCGCACTGCTGAAAAGAGTCTATTCTGTGCCTTCAAGGGCACCTGGGCTTGATAACAAGTCAAAACTAACTATCTTGATGAGCAGCTGCTCTAAGGTAAAGGTATACCAGGGAGACACAGATCAGGAGCAAAGGGAAAACAGTCCTTCTTCGCTAATATATTGAGTTGTATCAGTATTGTATATCAGAAATCAGCTGTGTTCGAGGTATATTAGAGCCCCAACACGCGTTTCATCGGTTGGGCAGCTCTTCAGGGGTAGTACTGTGGACTGTTTTATTTCAGTGCTCCCACAACTACCTCCTTTTTAAGAGATACTCCAATAAAGGTTTAGTTTTAACATCCAGGAATTATATCAATTACTATAGATCTTTGCTTTTGTATTATTACTATTTCTAGTCTTTATCTCATAGTGGTCATGGTACTGGTAATACTCTTGCACTAATACTAAAATTGTTGTTGTGGTTTTTTTTTATGCAATATTGTAACTATTTACCAAGTCTCTTTAATTATTGATATTTTACACTGATTATGGTGTATGGTCTTATTTATAGCTGCCATGGAAACCATAAAGCTTTCACCATGTACGGACAAAGAGTCTTTATGTTACTGGGCCAGCAGAATACTTGGCACGGCTGATCCAGAAGAGAAGGTAAGGGGCATGTGATGTTCTAGAACTCATAGGACAGTAGTAATATATATTAATTACATACATGGATATCCTTCTCAGGCGAAGCTCACACAGCAGGTACAAGAACTGTGGAACTCAGGAAAAATCTCAGACATTGGGCAAACTCTACCACCTACTCAGCCAAGCAGAAAGGAGAATCTGACCATAGTGCAGCCAGGCAAAATCAAGAGAGGGAAGGGAGGAACACTGGTGAGATTGGTGTGGCTAAAAAAAAGGAAATCACACATTTCCTTTTCTGACTCGTACAAATTTGAGATCATTTTGTCAGATGCTGATATAAATATTTTGAATTTTCTACTTGTCAAATAATTTTCCCAAATTGTTTTTTTTTTTTTTGTTTTTGTTTTTTTATTGCAGGTATAACATGATCACATTAAACTAATGTTTCTTTGTTGTGTTCCTAGGCCAGTAGGATTGCTTTGCTGCACTCTCTGGCTAACATTGAGCAGTGGGCAATAGACCTATCCTGGGATATCATTGCTCGCTTCGCTGGTTTCCAGCTGCGCACTGGGAAGATGCTACCACGTGAATTCTTCTCAGATTTTGTTAAAGTTGCTGGAGATGAAGCAAAGGTTTGTAGTTATAGACAGGCCAGTCTGGGTTGTCATCCATCCAAGATTGATCGAATGAGTAGCATGTTTGTTTGACAAGAATGACCTCTTAGCCCTCAAATACTTTAAATGAGTGAAAATCAGAAGGGTTTATTTCGAGCATCATAACCAATATAGGGTTCTGGAGTACCGTGGCCACATTTTCTGTTAATGTTGCAAACTGTTTTGCAACAGTTTGCCCTTTTATTTGGATCCTCCCCAAGCATCGAAAGTCCTTCTTGCTATGGTGACGTGCAGCCAGGTTCTGCAGCTCTCAAGCCAATCCCATTGCCATTCATTACTCATTGACTGAGAGCGTCAGCTGACCAATTGCTGCCAACGAACGCAATTCTGTGCACTCTTGTTCCAGGCTGGCTGGTAATGCTCCAATGAAGTTACATCTCTCAGCACTGGTTAATCTCGTGAAAAGCAGCATTGCAAAGCAAAACCCTGCACACAAACAGACTCCAGTAAAATCAGTAAAGCGGTCATGGTACTTGGATTAACCCCTTCATTATGAATAATTAGCAATAAGCCAAAACATTATAGCATGGTTTGTCAGGGAGAAAAGACAAGTCACTCATTTCTGCAATTGGTTTTATTTTTTCAGACCTTACAAACGCATATTTGTTAAGTAAACATTTCAAAAGTCCTAGGAATTTTCTTTTTAGTGCATGTGAGGTTTTGGTTATAGGGTATAACTAAGGTATCCACCTTTTAATTGGTTGTGTATAGTTTATCCACACTGTAATGAAAAGCAATACTATGGGAAGCAGGTGCTAACCCAGCTGGACACTGGAGGCTCTAAAAGTTTGCATGTTTCTGGTAAAAAATTTTAAAGATAACTAAAAACGTGTGTTATATTTGCAGTATATCTTAAAAAGAGATTTTGTTTTTGCAAGTTGCCGTCATATTCTTTTTATCTGCAACACAAGCAAAGTCATTTAGATAAAACTGATAGTATAAATCCTTACTATGTAAAGTCTATAAGTAGCACGATGCACAGACATTTTTTTCTTTTTTTATTACTCTTTTAAGAATATTGTATTTTTAAATGGACACTCCACTACCATTTCTATTGAAATTGCTGCTTTTTGTAAAATGATAGAAAAGAAGACACACTCTTCAAATAGAAAGAACATTAATTTGCCTCCTAATGTCATTTTAATCTCAGAAACTATCCAACTGACCTCTGACCCTTTTCTTTTGACTAGCATTATCGATTGTTGGAGAAGCGTCTGTTAGAATTGGGAAGTAACTTTGGTGCACTTCCTGTGCACAACGGTACGTGCTGGTTGCTTGTTTCCATATGACGGTCTGCTATATTTCCTAGTGGAGTCAGCTATATACTGTCCTGTATATCACAAAAACATTGATATTGCTTTGCAAATTAAAGGGACACTATTAGAAAAGCAAGCCTGTATTCCTAACCCTATAGTCTGCCATCCCTAGTTAGTTTTAAGGCCCTCACGTGTGTAGTGTAAAATCTAAAAAGAGGGCATGCCTGGGTATAAGAGAAGGCTTGGAGTTGTGGCTTCAAGACGATTTTTCAAGCCTTCAAGTGATTAAAATATATTTTGGAGGCTAGGATGTTAAAGCTGTTAAAATGCCTACAGTGTTCTTTTAACATTTGCTAAAGAGTTTATTCACTCTGTTCAATCGGTTGACTGAGAAAAAGTTGTTGGGTATTTAACAAATGTTCAGGTGTTTGTTCCCTTCTAGGTTGCTCACTTTACTTTTGGAAGGGGATGAAAAATAGAGTGTGGAACTGGTTCATGTTTTGTAAAAGCCATTGCATTATGTCCTGGCAAGTGTCACTCTTGCACTATTTTTTTTTTTTTTTTAGCACTTGTACTTAATTATCTTTAACATATTAGGGAGGGAAAATTACAGGAGTAAAAGGGGGAGATTAGTACAAAGCTTGTGTGCCATTATTATACATCACATTACATATTGAGGGGGCGTGGCCTGCAGTCCGACCGGCATGGACGTGTGAGTCCCGAGCTCCTCGCCACCTAGCTACCATAAGCCACACTTAGCCCGACAGCATACCTCAATGGGCCGCACAAAGAAGCCGGAGAGCCAGCAAACCCCGCAGGGACCGAGCCGCGAGGCACATGGCTCCAAGATGGCGCCCGTTTCCCCGGCTTCACCCAGCTCGGACTCTGAGCAGCTCACACTGGCTGATATCGGAGCAGAACTCAAGAGACTGGCAGCTAACATGGTGACAAAGGCTGACATGCAGTCCCAGACAGCCACCCTCACAGCTTCCCTCACATCCGCGGTCACAGCACTGCGCACAGACCTGGAGGAGCAAGGAGGCCGCATCCAGGCCTTAGAGGCACAGGCCCAAGCAGCACAGCACCAATCTTAAGCAGCAGACACAGCCCTGACAAGACAGGGTAACATGCTACTAACACTGCGCAGACAAGTGGAAGACTTGGATAACCGGAGCCGCCGCTCAAATATCCGGGTAAGAGGGGTACAGGAGAGTGAGGGGGTGGAGAACGTGGAGGAGCTGCTTACTGCACTCTTCCTCCAAATCCTGGGGACATCAGCGCCACCAGACATACGTTTTGAGCGGGCACACAGGGCCCTAAGACCTAGAATAAGAGATGGGGACCCCAGAGACATTATCTGCTGTTTGCACTCATTTCCCCTTAAAGAACGCATCATGCAGCGGGCCAGGACCAGACCCTCTTGGCGTTATCAGGAGGCAGAAGTCTCCCTATACCATGACCTCTCCCCTGCCACATTAGAAGCTAGACGCGCTCTCAGACCAGTTACCACAGCGCTGAGGGAACGCAATATCCCATACAAATGGGGCTTCCCCTTTAGCATCCAAGTGAGACACCAAAATGAATGGGTCACCGCACGCTGGCCAGACGAAATACCGCGCTTCCTCCAAAGGCTAGACCTCCCGCCCATAGCGGTACCAGACTGGATACTGGAGCCGCTGGACCGGGAACCCAGGCCCCAAAGACAACCACGATATGCGCGGAGGGGCCCTAGAGAGAACCGGATGCACGAGGTGCCCCCACACCCAGCTAACCCGGAGGAATAGTCGTCCCCCGATGACATCGACCCCGACACTATGACACAGCTCGACTGTCGGTGGTCTGAAACACGAATAGTTGCCCACGGCGTTTTCCCACTTCTCACCACTTCCAGGTCCAAGGCGTCCAGCACACTGGAGTTGTTGGGGTGACCACGCACCTTGTGCCCTTCATGCTCTGGGGTGGGGATTGGGAGGGATGTAATACCTTGTTGACTACGGGGAACAGATCCGATGGCCCCTGATTTGCACAGCCTACCTGTCCACATCCAATCCCGCACTGTATCACCTGCTCACGGCTTACGGCCCAAGGGGGTGGCACCGACTCAGGACTACTATTGGGAGGGGGGAAAGCTTGTGATAGCTGCATGGGAAGCCCACTAGGGCTGATTATCCTTGGGCCGGTCCGTCTGATTTACCCTACAGCCATTCCTCCCCTGGGACAGCTCAGGAAACCGGTCCGGTGCTACACAGCCTTGCTGACGGAGACCCCACGAGTAGGAGGACTCCTGCCACCAGGTTTGGGGGGGGAAGGTGAACATTATATGAACAATACGTTATGTGACTGGGGGGGGTACAGATGGGAGGGCGGGACGCTCAAGATAGAATAAATGTACATGGGGGTTGCCATGAGTCCAGAGGGCTACAAGAAACCAAGTTCTTAGATTGACAACTCTTAAAAGGGACGTTGGGAGAGGATAGGGCCTGGGACCCCTCCACTAAACGCTTGATATAGTAGGACCATAGACATAAGGGGGGTAGCCGGGGGTTAACGTCAGCGATCCTGCCCCAAACCCAACGAGCCCAGAGGGGGTTCTACGCATACTTTAAAAAAAAATAAAAAATTATTAATAAAAAAAAAATATATATATAAATAAATGTAATTAAAAAAAAAAAAAAAGCTAAAGTTAAAAAAAAGTTACACAGTGATGGGATAAGGGGGAGGCACATGCGTAGAATAGGGGACATGGGGAATGTAGGAGAGGATCCATGCTCCTCTCATTTTGTGCATGTTATGTTGTGCTGTCCATGTGGAGAGGAAATGTTATACGGTATATGATATGCTTTTTGTACAGGTTGCCAAGACACCAGACACGTCAGCTCCTCTATTGCGATGAATGGTAATGCACCCACCTCCCCCCCTGACTCTGCCCAATACCCTCTGGAAGACATGACATCCGCGGCACACCGGGATCTCGCCCTGCCCTTGCTCCTGACCCTAGACCTAAACTCCACCCGAAACAGCTGTTAGCCTTGGCCGCTAACCCCTGACCGAACATGCATATGACCACCCTGACCACTAGTTTGATTAGACGCACTAAGCTACCCAACCCTCCCGACAATCACCACTCAACCCCCAGAGGGTGTAACGAGCCCCAACTTCATTCCGCGGCCCCCCGCCCCATGTTAACCCGGGAGGGGAGGCATACTGGGGGACTTCACGGACTGACATACCACTCTCCGCCCCCACACGTTACCCCCCAGACTTACAACGAATAATGGCGATAATGATAATCTCTGACGACCCTAGATAGGGCCCACTGACTACACTTACATGGGCATTAAACATCCACACATTCACATGGTGGTGGCACACCTGTTAGGTAATCTCGGACTCCTGACTTTAAAACGATATCTAGACAACACACCCTGATTGGGTATTTACAAATAAGGACACAACCACTAACCCCCAACAAGTTCGCGTGAACAAACTCAATCCACGGGGAGTTGGTAGTTGGCGGCCGTTGGACATCTCCCGACAGGCCCGACTGCCTACTGCCGCCGTGGTCACGCGAACCAACCCTCCCAGGAGGGAATTTCGACACCTATCTTTTGGTGCCGTAACGGTCTCTTTATAGGGACGAATAACTCATCTCCACTTTCTTACCCCCCCGCCCCCCCGCCTGCACGTTCGTGCAGTCAGGGATCTCTTCACACTCCGACTTTATCACATCTCTATTCCCTGCTCTATCCTTCCTGTGATTCTTATCCAGCCAACCCGCACCTACCTCCCCCCCCCCCCCACCATTGCCACAGTGCCCAGGGAACTCGCACGGGGTACTACTCGGCAGCAGGCTTTGCCTGGAAAGGCGCACAAGCAATAGAAGACCGCTACTCGCTACTCGCGCACGTCACGCATGGCTTACATTCCTGATCCTCTACGAGTTAAGACCACATTACATATTGAAATTAGAATCTGTAAATATACATCAGTGCAGACCACAACAGACATGGCAATACATCAGTGTTCGACTGGAGGGTTCCCTCAATAATGATTGAAATGTTACTTCTTATACATCTCAATATCAGCATAGGTTACATATCAACCTAATTTTGCAATCCATGTTTTGGTTAGTATTATATGGTTGACAAACTTTGTCCCGCTCACAATCTCCAAGAATGCTTCAGGTCCCACACCTATGCGTCAACCCTACTTGGTTTAGAGACAGCTGTAAACATAGACTTGTATATAGATTTTTTTCTTATTAGACGACGCTGCTAAACACCACGTGTCAGACATTTTCATGCTCTGGCTAACAATTGTTGTCCCTTTTGGATAATATGTAGAAGTAGTTTTGTAACTGCTCTAAGGTAGATGATGGGAAATTCAAGTAGTAAATAGGCGAGGGCATTAAATGTAGAACTACATTAGTGATTTCTTGGATTGATGAATTTATAGTTTTCCAGAAAGGACTAATCTTCCAACAGGTCCACCAGATATGTAAAACACTGCTTTCTGCTTGGCCACATCTCCAGCATACAGAAGGCGTATTAGGGAAATTTTTATGAGGACGGCAGGGATCCATATACCATCTGTAATGGGTTTTCCTTACTGGGTATCATCATTCAATTGCTAAGTAAATATTGCTCACAGTGAAATTTAGACAACCTGACCTTTGGAAAGAGCTCATACATATTTAAACTCCAAGCATGTTTTGCATATTTGCTTCCTTTCAGATATTTTTGAATTAAAATACTCTTTAAACTCCTCCATGCAGCCCTGTATTAGAAATTATGTTGGCACAGGAATTATGAGTTATTTTTTGTGCACAGCACAATTCCTTACTACAAGTCAGTATTATTGTTCAGGGGTACATATCTATTCTATATCTTGACAGCCCTGAATCACTTTGGATACTTTTTATGCTGTGTGTTTTTGCTGTTTGGTTTGATAAAAACAAGAGCAATGCAAGATGTTTGGTAATGGAAAAGAAGCACATGTAATGTAATTTTAAATATTTTGTAATGAATATCAGTTTAATAAATTCTAAAAAGAAAAAACAAGTGTGTGCATTTAAGTGTATCCCTTCTGAAAAATAGGTTTATATACATTTTCTTAGGTTAGTCTGGTATGCCTAATGCAACACACAGGGATAAGGGAGTCTGACTTGTAAATGGAGACGCTCAAAACTGGATATAGGCAGAGATTTCACCAAAACTCTGTCTAAAAACGTAAAATAATGTAGTTAACACCGTGGGATCAGTGTGATGAATCCAGGAGCTGGTCCATTAAGAAGGCTTAGGTTAAATTTGGGGCATATATTTCAAAAGAACTAGGATGGATGACAACGCTTGTATATATGGTGTGTATACCTTTAAATCTGCTATAGACAGAATCAATCTGATACACGCCAAGTGTTATACTTTATAAAGAAAAGATATTAACCATTTCATGTGTAGGAAAACAGTATGAGGAACTGTTTCCTAGATTATACTGAGATTAGGTATAAAAATTAGTGTATAATAACATAATAATGTGTGGTGTATACACCTTTAAATCCGTAGAGACAGAGTAAGTGGAGTATATACCAAATAGTTTACTTTGTAATCCAAAGATATAGATCTTATAAGGTAGAAATACAGTACAAATAACTGTATTCTATAATGTGGTGCAATCAATAGAATCCAATATATTAAAAATGATGAGTAAGAATTGCAAATGATACAACTTTTATTAGGCAAAAGTGACTGTGCCAAAGCATTCAAAGTACTAAAATCAATAAAGAATAAAAATATATAAAAATAACAGTCAGGGATGGTTTGCAAGAATGTTACCAGCACATCTGCATTGGTGATTCCGATTTAACCACAGGGACCGATCTGGATGGATGTGGATAGTATGTTGCAAAGAAAATTACTATCTGCCGGCTGTTACTATCTGCCGAGTGCTCTGTGCTCAGTGGAAAAAAACAGCTGCTGGTTCTACAATCTGCGTCCGTACCCCGCTGATTATGATGGGGTCTAACGCGTTTCATGGGTGTCAGCCCCACTTCATCAGAGACAGGATAAGGATTCATCGGTATATCGTAGTTTAAATACAATTCTAACTGATTAAAATTGTTTTTAATCAGTTTTAATCAGTTTTAATCAGTTAGAATTGTATTTAAACTACGATATACCGATGAATCCTTATCCTGTTTCTGAAGTGGGGCTGACACCCACGAAACGCGTTAGACCACATCATAATCAGCGGGGTACGGACGCAGATTGTAGAACCAGCAGCTGTTTTTTTTCCACCGAGCACAGAGCACTCTGAGATCTGAGGACCGACCGGCAAGTAACGTGCATCACCCAGAGTGAGGTCTGGGACGCACGCCAACCTCACGAACAGCCGGCAGATAGTAATTTTCTTTGCAACATACTATCCACATCCATCCAGATCGGTCCCTGTGGTTAAATCTGAATCACCAATGCAGATGTGCTGGTAACATTCTTGCAAACCATCCCTGACTGTTATTTTTATATATTTTTATTCTTTATTGATTTTAGTACTTTGAATGCTTTGGCACAGTCACTTTTGCCTAATAAAAGTTGTATCATTTGCAATTCTTACTCATCATTTTTAATATATTGGATTCTATTGATTGCACCACATTATAGAATACAGTTATTTGTACTGTATTTCTACCTTATAAGATCTATATCTTTGGATTACAAAGTAAACTATTTGGTATATACTCCACTTACTCTGTCTCTACGGATTTAAAGGCGTATACACCACACATTATTATGTTATTATACACTAATTTTTATACCTAATCTCAGTATAATCTAGGAAACAGTTCCTCATACTGTTTTCCTACACATGAAATGGTTAATATCTTTTCTTTATAAAGTATAACATTTGGCGTGTATCAGATTGATTCTGTCTATAGCAGATTTAAAGGTATATACAAGCGTTGTCATCCATCCTAGTTCTTTTGAAATATATGCCCAAAATTTAACCTAAGCCTTCTTAATGGACCAGCTCCTGGATTCATCACACTGATCCCACGGTGTTAACTACATTATTTTATATACCTTTTCTGTTTGTATATGTGCATGATGTGATCTCTGTTGTGTTCTCCTAGGCTTGTGGCAGTCTGCTGCAGACACAGCACATGATCTCCTGGCACGGTTAGCTATTGTGCATATGGTCCATGAAGCAAGGTAAGGCTAATCACCACCACTAAAGCACTGATATAGGTTTAAACACCGGACTACCAAGTGGAGTCAAGTGCTAATGGCCTACAATAGAAGGTCTACCAAGTAGAGTAAAATGACAACGATAGTATCATAAATTAACAGTTGCAAACATCAGTTTTATTTTTTTTACATTCTTTATTTTTGAGTGTACGAAGAAACTTACACAGATTGACAGCGACATTTGGTGGTAAACAAAGCTTGAAATTTCAGGGTAAAAGTTAACACACAACATGTCATGAGTAACTGCGCGCTTTTTTTTTTTTTTTTAAAGAAATCCAGTGAGACATGCAAGGTTAAATATAAGTAACAGGTTGTATATTCTATATATGAATAATGGCAGATATTCACTCTTTAAGATGAACAAGCATCACTTACTCGCATGAAGCGATTTCATTTATCCACTATGAAAGCAGGTTCATGACCCAATATCAGTCAGCCTTTTTCATGGTCCAGGGAAGTGTCTCATGGTCTCATTAATTATAAGTTAGTAGCAGGTTGTAAATTCTAGACATGTATAATGGCATAGATTCACTCTTTAAGTATAACAGGTGTCACGTTCTCGCGTGAGGCAATTAAATTATCCATCCTGACAGCGCCAGGGGTAACACGTGTTAATAAATTCCAAAGACAACAGGCCCAAATTAAAATAAAACATGCATACAAGTGTGTGATCCTAAGCCTATTGTTGAGGGGGAACTATGCCGGTCGATGGCCCCCTATTAATCAGCCTATACCTCGGTCCGGGAAACATAAGGCCTGAAAGTATAGAGTCTCACCGTTTCGTTTGTTTTTGGGGAAGTGAAACTATAGGTACTATGCAGAGTTGCAGCAGAGTAGTGACACGTGCGCAGCGTTAATTAGTCGTACTTGGTGAGTAGGAGATATTCAGCAATTGAGTGCTGGTGTAGATAGACTTCCAGAAGGCAGCGCTTTTAGGTTGTAGATCTATGTTATCTGTGCGTGGTCAGTAGTCTGGACCGTCCTTGTGAGGGTAGAATCTAACTCAATAAAATAAAACAAATTGTGTATGCTATAGTGCCTAATGTTGTGTGTAGTGTGCACAAATGGGGCGATCGTTGCCGGATTCCAGGCATGGGTTGCAGAGGCAAGCTGCAGTCTTGAAGGGCGTAGAGAGCCTGTCGGGAGTCCCAATGTTCCCAGAAGTGATTTTTGCCTCCTGTAGGTTTCTGATGGGGTAATAGGCTTTTCCATGGAGCACCATCAGGGTGTGTGACATGCGCCACCAATACGGTATGTGGTGTGTGCGCAGGAGGGTGGTAAACTGTTGGAGGGACATACGTCAAGCCATAGGCCCCCTGATAGATTGGCATAGTGACCTCGAATTGCGTTGAGGACGGCGGCCTGGTCTGGAACCGCACGATCAGGTCCATGGATGCTGCGGCCTGGGCCTGCGCCGGTTTAGGTATCCGGAACATGCCTTCTAGGATAGCTGCTTTTTCCTGTTTGGGGGGTAGCATTGCGCCTCTGCCTCTGGTATCGTGTCCGGTATCACGGACCTTAAGATTCTTTCTGCGTCGGGCATCCTTCAGTGCAGCAAATCTTTTTTCAAAGGCTTGGTACTGTTGCCGTAAGGACTGTACCTCCTGTTGCAGCTGTGCTACCTGTTGCATGCTGCTTGTAGATTCTTGCTCTAGGGTTCCCATGCGGCCGGTCAGATCTCGGATATCTTTCCAGATGTCAGCCACATCAGCCTGGATGTTGCGACGGAGCAATTCCTGTATGACGGCATTTGTAACCGGGGACGAGTCTGACTGTGGCAGAGTCTGCATCAGCACCGGCGGGGCTGGTGAGTATGTTTCTTCAGTTCCCAGTGCTGGATCATTGGAAAAGTCAGTCTTCATCGAGGTACACGGCCATCTTCTGCTCAAGGCCGCCGCATGCCTGCTTCCAGAGGAGTCCGATGCTCCTGGGCGGCTCTGGTCTCTGTTTCTACGTTTTTTTGCCCATCTGAATGTAGCCTGTCGAGATAGCTAAGGGCCACCCAAAATTATTTGGTAAAAGCCGAGAAATTAGGGGTAATTTTGCCAATTGTCACGGAGCTCATGGAGATTGCGACCATTCAGGTTAGCTGCTCGGCTCCGCCCCCTCATCAGTTTTATTTTTATGAAGAATTGGATTTAAAGTGGAATCATTTTTATTGCATAAGTATTGTAGCTACTAAGAGTTCTTTATGAGGGTAGCAAATAATGCCACTCTTGTTTCTTTATATTTTCTAACATAGGCCTTGATTTTAATAGGCTTTCCAAATGATTCAGTACTGTTGGAAAAACTTTTCAAATTATTTATGTCTATTTATAAGTGATTTAAGTCTATGGAAATTTTTGTAAATAAATCATTTGTGCAGTTTTTCTAACAGTATTGAATTATTTGTAAAGCTTATTAAATTGAGGCCACAGTAAGCTGGGGTTCTTGCATTCATTTGCAATCCGAGCAAATTCTTAACCAAAACAAGAGATCCAACCTAAATGTGCATTATACCCTCTGTGATGAAGACTAGCTATGTTTTGTTGTTGTTTTTTAAAAATCTTTAATAGAATTTTGGTACAATGAAGTACCAGAAGGTATCAGAAATAGTGGAGATAGGATCAACGTTGGGGGGGAGGGGGGGGTTATTTAAAAAAGAAAAATACTATGGTGCTCACTTCACGTTTAAGAATTTGTGGTACAAGTGTTGGTTATACAAAAACATTTTAAGCATTGTGGTAGTTGTTGCTGTCTATCGTTAATCCCATTTCTTATTCTGTCTCACCTCCATATTTGTGTATGTCTCCTAGAGGTCTAGATGTCCACCCCCAGACGCTTCAGAGATTTTCAGCCCAGGGGGACGAGTGCTCTGTCAAAGTGCTTGAAGTGATCTACACAGATGAAATCACTCATGTGGCTGCGGGGCTGAAATGGTTTACATATATCTGTACCAAAGAGCAGAAGGTATGGCTTGGAGAAATGCACTGATGTAATCCAAGTTTCATGGAGTTCCTAGAATAATTATTTGCTTTGCAGAAAGCAATGAGAAAATATCACATTTCCAACTATGTAACAACTGCTGCTGGCTACTAAACCTTCATACTGAAATCAAACGATTTGAAAAGTTCACATACCAGTAATAATATGTATTTAGTAATCTCTCTAGGAATAATTAAAGGGACACTATAGGCAGTCCCTACAGACTTTTTGCTGTAAACACTGCCTATTCAGAGAAAAGGCAGTGGTTACTTTACAGCATAAGAACAGCTCTAGTGGCCACTCCTCAGATGGCTACTAGAAGTGCTTCCTGGGTCAGTGCTGCACAGTGTATGTAGACGCTCCCAGGGAGCCCCCCTGCGTCAGATCTTCCTCCTCCGGTCCCCCCCCGGTCATGTGAGAGTGAGGTCCTTGCGAGGACCTCACAATCACATGGCCGGGATAGCTGGCTTCTGTATTGCCAGCAGGGGGACTAACTGTAATGACAGTTGGTCCCCCTGCTGGCTGAAAATCAAATTAAATAATGTTAAAAGTGTATACATATACATACACACACGTACACTGTATAGGTGTATTTTAATATTAATATATATATATATTATCAAATTACACGTAGACTGATACTGATTAAATATATATATATAATTATTGTTATATATATATCTATATATAATAAAAAATATGTAAATACGTAAAAAAAAATTAAAAAAATAATTACAATTAAATTAAAAAAAATATATAGATGTTTTATTTCGTTCTAACTGTATTGTGATATTAATATATATATTTATATCAAAATACACGTAGAACGAAATAATATATATATCTATATACATAAATATATACGTATATATCACTATATATATACCTATATATAAATAAAAATATTTAAAAAAAAAATATATATATATATATATATATATATATTAATTCTACACATATATTTATGTAATAATTTTACATAATTAGGTATCCTAATTAATTACAATTAGCGGGACCTGCCTGACAACCCATGCCGAAAGTATAGGGAATTTAATTTGCTAGCACTATATTTAACCCTATAACTTTCCAAGACACCATAAAACCTGTACATGGGGGGTACTGTTTTACTCGGGAGACTTCGCTGAACACAAATATTAGTGTTTCAAAACAGTAAAATGTATTACAACGATGATATCGCCAGTAAAAGTGAAGTTTTTTGCATTTTTCACGCACAAACAGCACTTACACGGACGATATTATTGCTGCAATACTTTTTACTGTTTTGAAACACAAATATTTGTGTTCAGCGAAGTCTCCCGAGTACAACAGTACCCCTCATGTACAGGTTTTATGGTGTTTTCCAAAATTACAGCGTCAAATATAAGGCTTGTGTTTCATTTTTTTCACATTAAAATTCGCCAGATTGCTTACGTTGCCTTTATGACCCTATGGTAGCCCAAGAATGAAAATTACCCCTATGATGGCATACTATTTGCAATAGTAGACAGCCCAAGGTATTGCAAATGGGGTATGTCCAGTCTTTTTTAGTAGCCACTTAGTCACAAACAGGGCCGCCATCAGGGGGTGACAACCGTGACAGTTGTCACGGGCCCGGCGGCCCTGGGGGGCCCGGACTGCTCTGGCAGTCCTGGGCCCCACTTTCCCTCCCTGCACACATAGATCGCGATCTATGTGTGCAGCCGCGGGCCCCCTGCTCCCTGTTACCGCAGAGGGGGCCCAGGCCTCCAGCCTCTTCTCCTCCCTGCTAATAACTCTCGCGAGACCCGGTTGCCATGGCAACGCTCCGCGGGTCTCGCGAGAGTTATTGGAGGAGAGAAGAGGAGAAGCTGGAGGCCTGGGCCCCCTCTGCGGTAACAGGGAGCCGGGGGGCCCCACCATGCCACCGGACCACCGGGGATGGAATCTCCCCCCTCCCTAGACACAGGTAAGCAGGGAGGGGGAGAAACAATTTAATTAATTTTTTATTTTTTTATTTTTTTTTAAATAATGTTTTATATGACCCCCCTCCCCCTCCTCATTGCAAATTTACATACACTGACACAACACACACACACTACATACACTGACAAAACACACACTGCATACACTGACACAACACACACACTACATACACTGACACAACACACACACACTACATACACTAACACACACTACATACACTGACACAACACACACACTGCACATACCAACACAACACACACTGCATACACTAACACAACACACACTCTGCATACACTGACACAACACACTCTGCATGCACTGACACAACCCACACTTTGCATACATTGACACAACACACTCACCGCATACACTAACACAACACACACTCTGCATACACTGACACAACACACACACCACATACACTAACACAACACACACACCGCATACACTGATACAACACACACACCGCATACACTGATACAACACACACACCGCATACACTAACACAACACACACACCGCATACACTAACACAACACACACACCGCATACACTAACACAACACACACACCGCATACACTAACACAACACACACACACTGCATACACTGACACAACACACTGCATACACTGACACAACACACTGCATACACTAACACAACACACTCTGCATACACTGACACAACACACACTGCATACACTAATACAACACACACTGCATACACTAACACACACAGTGCATACACTAATACAATACACACACTGCATTCACTAATACAACATGCACTCTGCATACACTACACACTAACACACTCACTGCATCCACTATACTGACACACACTCTGCATTCGCTACACATTACCACACTCTGCATTCACTACACTAACACACACTCTGCATCCGCTACACACTAACACACTCTGCATTCACTACACTAACACACACTGTGCATCCGCTACACACTAACACACTCTCTGCATTCACTACACTAACACAGACTCTGCATCCGCTACACACTAACACACACTCTGCATTCACTACAAATTTACACACACACTACATTCATTACACTGACACACTCTGCATTCACTACACCCTAACACACACTCTGCATTTATTACACACTAACACACACTCTGGATTCACTATACTGACACACACTCTGCATTCACTACACTAACATACACTCTGCATCACCTGTACACACAGCATCCACTACACAAACATCCTGTATTCACAGTACACACACTACATCCACCACAAATTGAAACATTCTGCATTCACTATACACAGACACTGTGTCTAATACACACACTACATCCACTACAGACACTGCATCCACTAAACACATTTCATCTAGTACATACAAACACTACATCCACTACACAAACACACACTACATCACTGTACACACACTACATCCACTACTCAAACACCCTCTGCATTCACTACACATTAACACACACTCTGCATTCACTACACATTTACAAACACTCTGCATTCGCTGCACTAACACACACACTACATTCATTACACTGACACACTCTGCATTCACTACACATTTACAAACACTCTGCATTCGCTGCACTAACACACACACACTACATTCATTACACTGACACATTCTGCATTCACTACACACTAACACACACTCTGCATTCATTACACATTAACACACACTCTGCATTCACTAAACTATGCACACACTCTGCATTCACTAAACTATGCACACTCTGCATTAACTGTACACACAGCATCCACTACACAAACATCCTGTATTCACAGTACACACACTACATCCACCACAAATTGAAACACTCTGCATTCACTATACACAGACACTGCGTCTAATACACACACTACATCAACTACAGACACTGCATCCACTAAACACATTTCATCTAGTACATACAAACACTACATCCACTACACAAACACACACTACATCACTGTACACACACTACATCCACTACTCAAACACACTCTGCGTTCACTATACACACTGCATCTGCTACACTAACACACTCTGCATTCACTGCACAAACAGTATCTAATACACACAAACACTACATCCATTACACACATTCTAATTCACTTACACTATACACACCACATTCAGTCCCGCATCATTGTCAGCGGACTAGGTAGGGCGTGGGCGGGCCCGGGAGGGAGGGGTCGGGGGGGGGGGTGTTTGTCACAACTTTGGCCAGTGTTTGTGACCAAATGGCTACTAAAAAAGACTGGACATACCCTATTTGCAATACCTGGGGTTGTCTACTATTGCAAATGGTATGCCATTATGGGTGTAAATTTCATTCCTGGGCTACTATACAGTCTCAAAGGCAACGTAACCAATCTGGCGAATTTCAATTTCAAATGTAACATGCTATATTTGACCCTGTAACTTCCCAAAACACCATAAAACCTGTACATAGGGGGTACTGTTTTACACGTGAGACATCGCTGAATACAAATATGTGTATTGTATTGCAGTAAAAGCAAACAGTATTTTGACATCCACAGTTGAAATGTCACGTAGAACTAAAAAAAATTACAAAATTCTTATTTTCTCCCATTTTTTTATATTAAATTATGTTCCATACCTAAATATTTGATGTTAAATGAAAGCCCCGTTTCCCCTGAATAAAATGATATATAATAAGGGGGGTGCATTTAATCTGAAAGAGGTGAATTACGGTTGGACAGACATATAGCGCAAATGCCAGGTTTTGTTTACGTTTTGTTCTGTTCACAACTTGTACATTTGGCTGCGGTCTTAAGGGGTTAGGGGGGGGGGTCTAAATAGTATATTTAACACTATAGGGTCAGGAATACATGTTTGTGTTCCTGATCCTATAGTGTTCCTTTAAACCTTATCCTCATCTATTTAATATATTTTCTCCACTGTAGTTCTCATTGAAAGTGTTTACAAAAGGTAAAGGTTGTTATTATTTTTAGATAGCGCCAACAAATTCCATAGCGCTTTACAATGGGTGGACTTACTGTACTGTTACTGTAGCCTGCTGTAGTGGTTATGATGTGAGGAGTACCTAGAAATGTACATATTCAGGTAATTTTGAAGCAATGGAAAACAATTTTTCAATTTTTTTTTCTCCAGGTCTTCTCATCTCTAGGCGCACTCGTGCCTGGATCCCCAGTAATTGGGCTAACTGTTTAGCAGTGGTTTGCCCACTGGGACCAAATTACTTAAAGATTAAATAAAAAAAACACCATAATACACACGCAAAATTTGGGTAGCATAATGTATAGATTAGTTTAACAGTTCTAATGATTTTGTTATATACCATTAGTAGAGCTGGATTAAGAACCTCTTGGGCCTAGTGCTGACAATTGTGAGGGACCTAATTACAATAACTTATAGATACAAAGCACTAAAACGGTCATATCTACCTAGTGTATTGTATCTAGTGGTGTTGAAGGGAAATTCACAGCATGCATTTATAAGAAAACACCTTCGATATGCTAAGCTCTGAAATGGCCCCAGCAGCCAGAGGTGAGCCCCAGAAATCTATTGGTTTAACCCTGCTCACGCCACATTGCTGTCCATAGGGATAAAAATCCCAGTTTAAAGAGCTGTATGCATTGCTCGGTTTGAGCATTGCATATAGCTCACATGTCCTTCAGGGGCCACTGAAAATAGTCCCAGCTGGTAGAGAGGTGCCCCAGATATCGATTGATACCTGGGACTCTGTGATGTGAGCAGTTTTAACCCTGCTCAAGCCAAGATGTTAGAATGTGTCAATACACCCAAACGATGTTTTAGCTCTGCATAGTTAGGATGTATTGACACTTGATTCACCAATATTTTCTTCATTGCGTCTTTTTCACTTCTAGCTGCAGTTCCATCCTAGGCACAGTGTAACTAAAAACTCTTTCATAAGCTCATTGTAATATATTTTATTAATTGCATAATGATACTTATTTCTTCTGTAAGGATTGCTTATCCACGTTCCATGAGCTGGTACCATTATATTTCAAAGGATATCTGAAACCACCTTTCAATTCTGAAGGCAGGAAATCTGCTGGAATGACTGAAGAGGTAATTTTATTTCCTAACTTGGTACTCTAGTACCATTATCCTAATTACTTATGAATACACAAATACTGCCCAGAAATAAATGTAAGTTATTTTAAATTAATATGAATGTTTGGTTATGTAATATGTTAAATGCCTTTGTTGTCATAACAGCATTGAACTATGAGAGAGAGAGTTCAAAGAAGGGCTACTAAACTTGTTCATGGATTACAGGATAAAACTTACCAGGAAAGGTTAAAGGATCTTAACATGTATAGCTTGGAGGAAAGACGAGACAGGGGGGATATGATAGAAACATTTAAATACATAAAGGGAATCAACACAGTAAAGGAGGAGACTATATTTAAAAGAAGAAAAACTACCACAACCAGAGGACATAGTCTAAAATTAGAAGGACAAAGGTTTAAAAATAATATCAGGAAGTATTACTTTACTGAGAGGGTAGTGGATGCATGGAATAGCCTTCCAGCTGAAGTGGTAGAGGTTAACACAGTAAAGGAGTTTAAGCATGCGTGGGATAGGCATAAGGCTATCCTAACTATAAGATAATGCCAGGGACTAATGAAAGTATTTAGAAAACTGGGCAGACTAGATGGGCCGAATGGTTCTTATCTGCCGTCACATTCTATGTTTCTATGTTATGGGACACTGTGTACTAAACACCATGAACACTGGAGTTTGAAAAATAAATTCTATCTTTAGTCCACAGTTTACTTAAACCATTTTTTTCTAATCTTATACCTAGTTTCTATAGATTTATTGGTTTTTTTTTGTCTTGATGGCACCTCTTCTGAAGTGGTCATGTCCTCATCACATATAATTCAGCATTTACCCGTAAATTACCTTTAATTATAGTCTTAAAGGGAATCTCCAGTGCCAGGAAAACAATCCGTTTTCCTGGCACTGGAGGGTCCCTCTCCCTCCCACCCCCCAATACCCGGTTACTGAAGGGGTAAAAACCCCTTCAGTGACTTACCTGAGGCAGCGGCGATGTCCCTCGCCGCTGTCTCCGCCTCCGCGACACTCCTCCTATCCATTGCCGGTGGGTGAGACTGATTTTGCCCACCGGCCGAGTGGACCTAATGCGCATTACGTCTCCCCATAGGAAAGCATTGAAACATAATTTCAATGCTTTACTATGGGGTTTTGAGCGACGTTGGAGGTCCTCACACAGCGTGAGGACGTCCAGCGATGCTCTAGCACAGGTTTCCTGTGCTAGAAACCAGTAAGTTCCCTCTAGTGGCTGTCTAATAGACAGCCACTAGAGGTGGAGTTAACCCTGCAAGGTAATTATTGCAGTTTATAAAAAAACTGCAATAATTACACTTGCAGGGTTAAGAGTAGTGGGAGTTGGCACCCAGACCACTCCAATGAGCAGAAGTGGTCTAGGTGCCTAGAGTGTCCCTTTAACTGTACACATGTACTGTATATGTGATTTTTAAAAGTGTTTTATTGATTTTTGAAGCTGTATTTACTGCTTTTATGCTCTGATACAAGCGTGTAATAAAATAGAAGGAAAGTCGAGGCACTCCAAGGTACAAATCAGGCAATTTTATTGAACCCACTCCATCGCAACGTTTCGACCTACATGGTCTTTGTCAAGCGTGATACAAGCGTGTAGTCCTTGCTTACAGCCAGGTCCCTTTCACCAGAAACCCCCTGCAGTACATGTTAATGTCAAGAGAAATGGTCCCAGAAGAATTGCTTTAAATAGTTCTTTGGGTGGGCAACCGTGGCTCCTCAAGTTGTTGGGGGCAACTGATCAGCCTCTTGACATAAAACACACATATTGTCATATGTATTCTCTCCCACTAGTCAGGAAGACCAACTAGTGCTTCCCAGCTGTTGGTGGACTAAATCATGTGATTTGAAGTCCAATTACATATGGAGAGCACTAGATTGTCTACCTGACAAGGAGTAGAAAATACTGATGTAGTCAGACTATTTAGGTCAATAATGCTAATGATTTCCAACATCATCTTTTACCCTGAATTATATGAAGAACCGTGATCATCTCTCTCTCTCTTCTCTTTCCAGTGGTACCTACCGTTGGTAAAGCCATCCTGAGGTTATTGGAGCAGCCAAACTGATTACACAGAACAATGTGTGCTTGTTTTAAAGCACAGTTTTCTATAAATGGTATGCCCTGTATTTGCATTTACCTACCTAGACCATTTCCTGATCATCTACATCATCAAGTTGTTCTATTGAGTCTCACCTGAGCAATTCTTGATTTTAATATTTAAACCAGCAGGACTGCTGTTTTACAATATATTTTTATGGAATTGAAAATAGATCTTTGATCACCATGCTGGTTTGCAAAATGTTTTATTTAAATAAAAATGTTTACTTACTTAAACTCCAGATGAATTGTTTAAAACAGCTTCCCAAATAGCATATTGCATCTGATTTCTCTGGGTGTCAACACAGAATAATCAACATGTCCATAGTCTATCTGGCTTAGGAGAGGCAGCATTTTAATACTGTAGCTCCTGGCAATCATTGCATAATTAGAGGTAGCAATCCCTTCTTAAATGTACACTCTAGCAGATTGTTAATCCCTGATATAAGTAAAATTATATTTTTATATTAAGAGTTGGGTATGAAATGTTCATTTGTCTTGTAGCATTTTCCTGCAATTATGACAATTTTCTTTATTTCCACCATGAATGATGGCGTGTAAGTGCTCTCTTCCAAAAGCTGCATTTAGTTGAATATCTCCAGTTAGCCAGTTCAATGCAAGAATACATAACATCACCGTGCTGTATTTCTCAGCGATGCTTGTTTCGGTTTGGAAACCTTGACTTTGGGGGGCAGGTACAGTGTGTGAAACCTGCATGTCTCCAGCTGAACACTTGGCTTCTGTACAAACCACTGGTGCAGATACCCATTGTAGAAGTCCTTGGCAGACAATTTCTTCTTTAAAATTACTGTTTTAATTCCAACCCAGCCATCCTGTCAAATAAAGCCAGATGTTAGCATTTCGGACAGAACCACTTTACTTACCAGTTACCTGCTTAATGATATACCTTCAAATATAAATGTTAACATTCGTCAACAAGGAAGCTCTTGATATGATACAATTTAAATTTTTTTACATTATATTGTTTAAGTCTAAAGAAATAAGACTTCCCTACTGGGAAAATAAATGTTCATCTTACACTGTCAAAAGCTCTGCAATATTGAACTGTATGCACATTTACATATTGGCATTGAGCCAGAACACGTACCTTGCAACGTACAATCAGTAACTCTGGCCCTCGCAGGTATCGAATAGAACCAGGCACATCAACCTTTTCTACAGGAATATAAAACAAAATAGTATGTAACGAATGTGTATACATTTACTATATATGGGGTGGGGTCTTAATGTGTGTTTTGTGTATGAGGGTGAGTGTGGAGGGAATTGAGTTACTAGGTTGAGTATATGTGGATACAGCTAGATCTGTCTACTGATGACTGCATCTATTATGTTTCTAAATGAACATTGTGGTTTTTTCCTCCAAACCAGATTTACCTTTCTTTCTTTGAAATAAAAAAAAAAGGGAGGGGCTATGGTAATCTCTGACACAGTTACAAATGAAAAACACTGTGGGTATGATGGTGTCTAGGCACAACTATAAGACCACACAGAATAATCTGTTAAGTAAAATATGAGGCTGTAATGTTTACTATGAAGGTATTGTATGACTGTATTATAAATTTTGTTTTGTGCCTCTGGAAGTGTGTTACAGGCCAAGTACCAATCATTTGCAAGGCTCCTTTTTATACAGAAAACTATCATCTGCAGTATGTGACACCTTAAAGGACCACTATAGTGCCAGGAAAACACTTGTTTTCCTGGCACTATAGTGCCCTGAGGGTGCCCCCACCCTCAGGGATCCCCTCCCGCCGGGCTCTGGAGAGAGGAAGGGGTTAAACACTTACCTTTCTCCAGCGCCGGGCCTGGAGCTTTCCTCCTCCTCTCCTCCTTTGCGACGTCATCGGCTGAATGCGTATGCGCGGCAGCAGCCGCGCGCGCATTCAGCCAGTCGCATAGGAAAGCATTTACAATGCTTTCCAATGGACGCTGACGTCTTCTCACTGTGATTTTCACAGTGAGAAGAACGCAAGCGCATCTAGCGGCTGTCAATGAGACAGCCACTAGAGGCTCTGGAGGCTGGATTAACCCTCAGTATAAACATAGCAGTTTCTCTGAAACTGCTATGTTTATAAAGAAAAAAAGGGTTAATCCTAGAGGGACCTGGCACCCAGACCACCTCATTAAGCTGAAGTGGTCTGGGTGCCTAGAGTGGTCCTTTAAGATTTTTATGTGTACAGCACGTGGTTAATTGTATCAAGCTGCACATGCTGCTAATTACAAACCGTATTATGCTTTACAGACACAAAGCCTTTGAATGAGACAGTTGTCTCAAACATTCATGTCCTTTTAGTGTTGTGGGCTATATATTAGTTCTCATGATGCCCTTGTACCTTTGAGCTTGGCATCCCTAAGCTAACGTATTCAGTCATGGCAAATTAAATATGAAAGGAACTTTAATCCTAACATATCATTACTTCTGTCTATTGTGTACGTTCTCTTCCTATTGCCATTTTGATAAGTGCTATTTGCAGTCTTCTAATAAAGGTCCTGATATATGTTTGGATAAACTTTTAAAATGTTTTAATATTTTGATAGTATATTTTGGAAAAAAGTAATTTTGAGTGTATCCAATACAATTAAATCACTTGAAAAGCTTATCCAGAAATAAAAAAAAAAAGAGGCTGAAATCTGAAACAAACAAGTTACTAAAGATGGCTTCCTTGTCGATGTTTAAGAGTACTGCAAAGAAAAATTCTTCACTCTACAGAAGGCTTAGAATAAAGATACTTTCACATAGTAGGCCTGCTTCCCATTCATACATTCTTTTACCTCTTCTGTAACTCGGAAATAATAAAACATGTAGGCAAAAGCAGGCACAGGGAAGGAAATATTTTATGCTGGAAAATATAGAAGTGACAAAAATGAAGATAAGTGGTAAAAATCCACAGAAATTAAGACGTTAAATATGTTTGGAAATTTTAATAAGAATCGGTTTACAGTGTAGTAGTGTAAAGACACCTTGAACTATACTTACCTTGAATGTTTAATGCAGCAGGAACCTCCACAAAGTTGATGAGTTTAATTGGAGAACCCATCCATACAGTCTGCAATGGCATCTTTTGAAAAATAAATGGTGACAATGAGCAGATTAATGACTATTACAAAATATATAATAAAGGTTTAGAACAGGGAGTTTATATTAAATATAAACACATATGTAAAGGCGGGAGCCTGATGTTGTGGGAGGGGATAGTCCAGCTATTTACAGAACTCTCCTCCCATCTCCAACCGGCATATCGTGGTCTGCTTGTCACGTCACTCCTCCCTCCGCTCCCAATTTCTGAACACAAATTTCATAGATTGGCGCTCTTTATTTTAGAGGCCTACCGGTATATCTTTGTCCGCACCCCACATACTACTTTAATACTATTTTATGGCCTTTGGGTACAGACCACATTTTTGTGTGTGTGTATATGTATATATAATACACACACATTTCCACGATCCCAGCACTCTAGTTCCCGGTCTTTGGCTGGAGTTGGCACCGGAACTTCATTAAAGTATAGGTAAGAAGTTAAGTGCACTCTGGAGACTGTAGTAGTACAGTAGAAATGCTTTTATTTAGTACAAATAAACCTCAACGTTTCAGTCCTGGACTTTTCTCAAGACAAGGGCTAAGTGCCAGATAATGGTTATATGTAGTGGGATGATAGTTATGTGAGGACAGAAATCATCAAAGAGCATAATTCAGTGATAGTTTCAGTCACAAAAAGGAGGAATCTCACATTTTTATGCAATATTCATATAATCTACATTGCAATTAATTATGCCTGTTAATGTGAGATGCCGCCTCCTTTTTATGACAAACTATCACTGAATTATGCTCTTTGATCATTTCTGTTCTCACATAACTCACCCCACTTTCTGTCGATCCAGTCTTCTTCTTACTTGGTCTCCACTTATATGTTATAGAGCTAATTGTTTCTTTGTATATTTTTTTCTTACCTTCACTCACATGGTTAGATTTGGTATGATGACATCATCTCTGACATCACCAGTCTTGCTCTCACCTGTGATTATCTCACAGCTTGTGTGTGTGTATATAACAGTTAGCTGGCACTTAGCATTTGTCTTGAGAAAAGTCCAGGAGGAATGGGGGTGGAGGGGGTGTATATGTATATATATATATATATGTTTTTTTTTCTATTTTGTGCTCTATAAAAGTAAACAGGGTAGAGAATTGCAGCATCTTTATCTGAGCTTTAAGGCTGGATCACTCCTAAGCATAGAAGAGCCAATAAAATAACCTAATGTAAGTAATCAAGCTGGTATGTTGGACATTGGTTGATCCTTTGTCAGTCTTGAATAACCTTAACAGTTGCATTAAATTGAGTTGCATCAGAGAACATTGATGTCATATACTGTTGGTTCCTTACCGCAAATCCAATCGCACGCTCTAGGCGTAAAATGTCCTCTGCACGCTGTTCTTCCCACCTCACGCAGCTCATGGGTGCAGACACTTTGGGGGCTACAAGATAAATGAGAGGACAAAAAAAAAAATCCAGTGAAGAATGCATATATATCATAAGGAAAATTATAGTAAATAGAGTATGCACATAAAAAATAAGTTGGCATGCTAAAAGAGAAGTCAAAAAAGATAAAGTAGGACAACATGAATAACACACAGGGCTGGATTAACAAAGGGTCTGATAGAGCTGCAGCTCCAGGCCCATTGATTTAAAATAAAAATCCCTCCCCCCCCCCCCCCCTTTTTTTTTTTTTTTTAAAAACACACTTCCTTAGGGTTGCCACCTGGCCGCAGGGAAAAGGCTGCAGGGAGACATAGGTACACTTGGGAACACTGAGACACTAGGGGCACTGGGACACAGACACATAGGGACACTTGGGGACAGACACTAGGGGAGACTGAGATATGGGGACATTAGGGGGCACTTGGGAGACCTGAGGACACTGGGAAACTGAGGCATGGGGATGGTGAGAAACTTGGGCACACACACATTGGGACACCCCATGTCTCCCCAAGTGTCTCCAGGTCTCCCGTGTCTCCTAGTGACATGGGGACACTAGAGGACACTGGACGGCATGGGGACCTGGGAGACATGGGGCAGTCCTAGTTTCCCCATTCCTCCCAGCCAGTGTCCCCATGTCGCTCAGTTTTCGTAGTGTGCCAGTGTCCCTAGTGTCTCAGTGTTTCCGAGTCTCCCAAAGTCCCCTAGTATAAAAGAAAAAACCTCAGGCACTCATTGTGATAGATTTAAGCAGGTTTATTGGACACAGCAACATGTCGACCTGTACCTAGGTCTTTATAAAGTCTCCAGTGTCCCCCGTGTATCACCGTGTCTCAGTGCTCCATGTCTCCCAGTGTCCCTGGTGTCACCTAGACTCTCAGTGCCCCCAAGTGTCTGTGTTCCCTAGTATAAAAGAAAACATCTCAGAAACTCACTTTGATAGATTTAAGCAGGTTTATTGGACGCCGCAATGTTTTGACCTGTACCCAGGTCTTTATCAAGTCTCCAGTGTCCCCTATGTATCACAGTGTCCACTCATGTATCAGTCACCCAGTGTCCCTATGTCCCCTAGTGACAGAGACACAGACACTAAGGGACATTGAGAGACATAGACATGCCCCCTTTTTGGATATGTTCACCCCTTTCGGTAGTTCTGGTTACGTGATTTGCGTCAGTGGCTCACCCCTTAATCCTGTCCATAGACTTCCTGCTTCACTAGACACTGCTGTTAGAGTGTATGAATTTACTTGAAAGATGAAAGCATGAGATAAACATAGGGTATGGTTTTTCTCATAGCTGCATCCTATGAGTTTCCCTCCAGCACCATCTCCATCAGATACATGACGCTTGGGAGGTAGGAGGCTGTTTTAGTGTTTTTGGTCGATAAGACTTTGTAATTAGGCCCATTATAATTGTCAGCACCAGGCCCACTGGGCACTTAATCTGGTCCTGATAACACCTCACAATTAGGAGTTTGGAAAATGCCATAGCAGTCCAAAATTAAAGCTGTATTTGGATTATGTTTCTTGGAAAATAGATTTTTTTTTAGGGTCTTACATTTTCAATTGTTTTAACAAAATAGTGAAATTCATACTAACTTTCCAGGGGACCACATCTGAATTAATTGATTTTGCAAAGTAGGTGCATGACCTTTAGCAAACACCTATATTTCCCATATAAAGCAGGCATTAGGTCTAGTTTGCCAAGTAAGACTAATTAGTTACCAATGTACCATTTTAAAACACCACCTACCACCACAGAGAGTCTGCTACACAAAACATGCAGGCAAGTGACTGCTTTGCATGGTTCCATCTTAGCCATCACTAAGTGGATCATCCTTCGCTGAGTAATAACTTACATTTTGTCACAAACACCACCTACTTCACACTTAAGTTGTAAGCTTGAAAGTGCAGGTCCTGTTGGACTAAAGCCCTTGGTCTTTATGTCACCTAGTAACATCCCTGCATTTCACGTAAAGTTGCTTAACTGTATGTCAACTTGTTTAACCCCTTAAGGACACATGACGTGTGACATGTCATGATTCCCTTTTATTCCAGAAGTTTGGTCCTTAAGGGGTTAAACCATGTTTACCTGTTCTACTGTACAGTGCTGTTTAATTCTATGATTTAGTTTTTTAAGATTTACACTTACTTTGTAGTTTCAGTATGTTGAAACAGGTCTAATAACTGTACACAACATATATCTACATTTTAATGAGGCACTCTGTACACCATAACCACTGTAGCTCGTTGTAGTGATTATGATGAAATTGTTCTATGAGCATTTCCCCTAATTTTCTATACAACTTTTTCAGAGTGATATGGGACTAAAAAACTGGGGTTCTCTCTGACACTCATAGCCTGCCCCCTTCTGCAGCATGCTGATAATGTGGAAAAGGCACTTTCACGTTATCAAGTGGAAATCTGGACAACAGTGATACTTGGAAAGCAGTGTGCTATTCCACAACCAGAAGCAAGAGATTACGGAGTATAATATGTATTACATTTTTAAATAAATAAAATATACCGAATGTTGCTCCTTCTGTTGGCTGCTCAGTGCTATACTTTAAGCACTTGGGTAAGTTCTTCAGAACAGAAATTAGCTATGGAAGCAAGGAAAAAAAAAATTACTTAGGGTTGGCAATGCTTATGTTCTAGAATTCCATAATTAATCTTTTTTCAACTACCATTTCAGAGCCATGTTTAGACAGGACAGCTTCTAGGTCCTTAGAAGTGCACGTGGAAGGAACAGGAAACTTCTTCTGCATCACTATAGGTCCCACATCAAATCTAAATAAAATAGTGCCCATTTATTAACAATTAGTACAAAACAGACAGATTTACACTTAACATAATTATATAAAATAGAGCTCTAGAAAATAAAAAATCCTCTCTCCTCATTTATGGATATATTTTAAAGAGACATTGTACCAAATCAATAATATGTGCTGAAAGCAAGGTTTTAGAAAATAATAAAAGAATTACCCATACATGTCTGCAAGTAAGTGCATGGTGAGCCATCACTTTCGACTTGCTAAACCGATACAATCAATTAAAGTTTGTGCATTTTATCTTGATAATATCCTAGATGTTATAGTTTGAACTTTGTGGATTGCAAAAATAAACATGGTCATGAAACAAATGTACCTTTTTGGTCTTATCTGCATAACTGTGACAGCAGTGTTCTCATCCCCATTCAGCACTGTATGTACTATTGGAGCTGGGCCACGCCACCTGGGTAGGCAACTGGGATGCACATTCAATATGCCACTAAAACAAACATGTATGGTGAGACCGGGCTTGTAAAGAAACGCCTATTAGCCTAAATACAAAAATCAAAATGGACTTACTAGGGAAATTTTAAAATAAGTTCCTCACTGAGAAGTCGTCCAAAGGATGCCACTACACCAACATCATGTATAGCTTGGAGGAAAGACGAGACAGGGGGGATATGATAGAAACATTTAAATACATAAAGGGAATCAACACAGTAAAGGAGGAGACTATATTTAAAAGAAGAAAAACTACCACAACCAGAGGACATAGTCTAAAATTAGAAGGACAAAGGTTTAAAAATAATATCAGGAAGTATTACTTTACTGAGAGGGTAGTGGATGCATGGAATAGCCTTCCAGCTGAAGTGGTAGAGGTTAACACAGTAAAGGAGTTTAAGCATGCGTGGGATAGGCATAAGGCTATCCTAACTATAAGATAATGCCAGGGACTAATGAAAGTATTTAGAAAACTGGGCAGACTAGATGGGCCGAATGGTTCTTATCTGCCGTCACATTCTATGTTTCTATGTTATGGGACACTGTGTACTAAACACCATGAACACTGGAGTTTGAAAAATAAATTCTATCTTTAGTCCACAGTTTACTTAAACCATTTTTTTCTAATCTTATACCTAGTTTCTATAGATTTATTGGTTTTTTTTTGTCTTGATGGCACCTCTTCTGAAGTGGTCATGTCCTCATCACATATAATTCAGCATTTACCCGTAAATTACCTTTAATTATAGTCTTAAAGGGAATCTCCAGTGCCAGGAAAACAATCCGTTTTCCTGGCACTGGAGGGTCCCTCTCCCTCCCACCCCCCAATACCCGGTTACTGAAGGGGTAAAAACCCCTTCAGTGACTTACCTGAGGCAGCGGCGATGTCCCTCGCCGCTGTCTCCGCCTCCGCGACACTCCTCCTATCCATTGCCGGTGGGTGAGACTGATTTTGCCCACCGGCCGAGTGGACCTAATGCGCATTACGTCTCCCCATAGGAAAGCATTGAAACATAATTTCAATGCTTTACTATGGGGTTTTGAGCGACGTTGGAGGTCCTCACACAGCGTGAGGACGTCCAGCGATGCTCTAGCACAGGTTTCCTGTGCTAGAAACCAGTAAGTTCCCTCTAGTGGCTGTCTAATAGACAGCCACTAGAGGTGGAGTTAACCCTGCAAGGTAATTATTGCAGTTTATAAAAAAACTGCAATAATTACACTTGCAGGGTTAAGAGTAGTGGGAGTTGGCACCCAGACCACTCCAATGAGCAGAAGTGGTCTAGGTGCCTAGAGTGTCCCTTTAACTGTACACATGTACTGTATATGTGATTTTTAAAAGTGTTTTATTGATTTTTGAAGCTGTATTTACTGCTTTTATGCTCTGATACAAGCGTGTAATAAAATAGAAGGAAAGTCGAGGCACTCCAAGGTACAAATCAGGCAATTTTATTGAACCCACTCCATCGCAACGTTTCGACCTACATGGTCTTTGTCAAGCGTGATACAAGCGTGTAGTCCTTGCTTACAGCCAGGTCCCTTTCACCAGAAACCCCCTGCAGTACATGTTAATGTCAAGAGAAATGGTCCCAGAAGAATTGCTTTAAATAGTTCTTTGGGTGGGCAACCGTGGCTCCTCAAGTTGTTGGGGGCAACTGATCAGCCTCTTGACATAAAACACACATATTGTCATATGTATTCTCTCCCACTAGTCAGGAAGACCAACTAGTGCTTCCCAGCTGTTGGTGGACTAAATCATGTGATTTGAAGTCCAATTACATATGGAGAGCACTAGATTGTCTACCTGACAAGGAGTAGAAAATACTGATGTAGTCAGACTATTTAGGTCAATAATGCTAATGATTTCCAACATCATCTTTTACCCTGAATTATATGAAGAACCGTGATCATCTCTCTCTCTCTTCTCTTTCCAGTGGTACCTACCGTTGGTAAAGCCATCCTGAGGTTATTGGAGCAGCCAAACTGATTACACAGAACAATGTGTGCTTGTTTTAAAGCACAGTTTTCTATAAATGGTATGCCCTGTATTTGCATTTACCTACCTAGACCATTTCCTGATCATCTACATCATCAAGTTGTTCTATTGAGTCTCACCTGAGCAATTCTTGATTTTAATATTTAAACCAGCAGGACTGCTGTTTTACAATATATTTTTATGGAATTGAAAATAGATCTTTGATCACCATGCTGGTTTGCAAAATGTTTTATTTAAATAAAAATGTTTACTTACTTAAACTCCAGATGAATTGTTTAAAACAGCTTCCCAAATAGCATATTGCATCTGATTTCTCTGGGTGTCAACACAGAATAATCAACATGTCCATAGTCTATCTGGCTTAGGAGAGGCAGCATTTTAATACTGTAGCTCCTGGCAATCATTGCATAATTAGAGGTAGCAATCCCTTCTTAAATGTACACTCTAGCAGATTGTTAATCCCTGATATAAGTAAAATTATATTTTTATATTAAGAGTTGGGTATGAAATGTTCATTTGTCTTGTAGCATTTTCCTGCAATTATGACAATTTTCTTTATTTCCACCATGAATGATGGCGTGTAAGTGCTCTCTTCCAAAAGCTGCATTTAGTTGAATATCTCCAGTTAGCCAGTTCAATGCAAGAATACATAACATCACCGTGCTGTATTTCTCAGCGATGCTTGTTTCGGTTTGGAAACCTTGACTTTGGGGGGCAGGTACAGTGTGTGAAACCTGCATGTCTCCAGCTGAACACTTGGCTTCTGTACAAACCACTGGTGCAGATACCCATTGTAGAAGTCCTTGGCAGACAATTTCTTCTTTAAAATTACTGTTTTAATTCCAACCCAGCCATCCTGTCAAATAAAGCCAGATGTTAGCATTTCGGACAGAACCACTTTACTTACCAGTTACCTGCTTAATGATATACCTTCAAATATAAATGTTAACATTCGTCAACAAGGAAGCTCTTGATATGATACAATTTAAATTTTTTTACATTATATTGTTTAAGTCTAAAGAAATAAGACTTCCCTACTGGGAAAATAAATGTTCATCTTACACTGTCAAAAGCTCTGCAATATTGAACTGTATGCACATTTACATATTGGCATTGAGCCAGAACACGTACCTTGCAACGTACAATCAGTAACTCTGGCCCTCGCAGGTATCGAATAGAACCAGGCACATCAACCTTTTCTACAGGAATATAAAACAAAATAGTATGTAACGAATGTGTATACATTTACTATATATGGGGTGGGGTCTTAATGTGTGTTTTGTGTATGAGGGTGAGTGTGGAGGGAATTGAGTTACTAGGTTGAGTATATGTGGATACAGCTAGATCTGTCTACTGATGACTGCATCTATTATGTTTCTAAATGAACATTGTGGTTTTTTCCTCCAAACCAGATTTACCTTTCTTTCTTTGAAATAAAAAAAAAAGGGAGGGGCTATGGTAATCTCTGACACAGTTACAAATGAAAAACACTGTGGGTATGATGGTGTCTAGGCACAACTATAAGACCACACAGAATAATCTGTTAAGTAAAATATGAGGCTGTAATGTTTACTATGAAGGTATTGTATGACTGTATTATAAATTTTGTTTTGTGCCTCTGGAAGTGTGTTACAGGCCAAGTACCAATCATTTGCAAGGCTCCTTTTTATACAGAAAACTATCATCTGCAGTATGTGACACCTTAAAGGACCACTATAGTGCCAGGAAAACACTTGTTTTCCTGGCACTATAGTGCCCTGAGGGTGCCCCCACCCTCAGGGATCCCCTCCCGCCGGGCTCTGGAGAGAGGAAGGGGTTAAACACTTACCTTTCTCCAGCGCCGGGCCTGGAGCTTTCCTCCTCCTCTCCTCCTTTGCGACGTCATCGGCTGAATGCGTATGCGCGGCAGCAGCCGCGCGCGCATTCAGCCAGTCGCATAGGAAAGCATTTACAATGCTTTCCAATGGACGCTGACGTCTTCTCACTGTGATTTTCACAGTGAGAAGAACGCAAGCGCATCTAGCGGCTGTCAATGAGACAGCCACTAGAGGCTCTGGAGGCTGGATTAACCCTCAGTATAAACATAGCAGTTTCTCTGAAACTGCTATGTTTATAAAGAAAAAAAGGGTTAATCCTAGAGGGACCTGGCACCCAGACCACCTCATTAAGCTGAAGTGGTCTGGGTGCCTAGAGTGGTCCTTTAAGATTTTTATGTGTACAGCACGTGGTTAATTGTATCAAGCTGCACATGCTGCTAATTACAAACCGTATTATGCTTTACAGACACAAAGCCTTTGAATGAGACAGTTGTCTCAAACATTCATGTCCTTTTAGTGTTGTGGGCTATATATTAGTTCTCATGATGCCCTTGTACCTTTGAGCTTGGCATCCCTAAGCTAACGTATTCAGTCATGGCAAATTAAATATGAAAGGAACTTTAATCCTAACATATCATTACTTCTGTCTATTGTGTACGTTCTCTTCCTATTGCCATTTTGATAAGTGCTATTTGCAGTCTTCTAATAAAGGTCCTGATATATGTTTGGATAAACTTTTAAAATGTTTTAATATTTTGATAGTATATTTTGGAAAAAAGTAATTTTGAGTGTATCCAATACAATTAAATCACTTGAAAAGCTTATCCAGAAATAAAAAAAAAAAGAGGCTGAAATCTGAAACAAACAAGTTACTAAAGATGGCTTCCTTGTCGATGTTTAAGAGTACTGCAAAGAAAAATTCTTCACTCTACAGAAGGCTTAGAATAAAGATACTTTCACATAGTAGGCCTGCTTCCCATTCATACATTCTTTTACCTCTTCTGTAACTCGGAAATAATAAAACATGTAGGCAAAAGCAGGCACAGGGAAGGAAATATTTTATGCTGGAAAATATAGAAGTGACAAAAATGAAGATAAGTGGTAAAAATCCACAGAAATTAAGACGTTAAATATGTTTGGAAATTTTAATAAGAATCGGTTTACAGTGTAGTAGTGTAAAGACACCTTGAACTATACTTACCTTGAATGTTTAATGCAGCAGGAACCTCCACAAAGTTGATGAGTTTAATTGGAGAACCCATCCATACAGTCTGCAATGGCATCTTTTGAAAAATAAATGGTGACAATGAGCAGATTAATGACTATTACAAAATATATAATAAAGGTTTAGAACAGGGAGTTTATATTAAATATAAACACATATGTAAAGGCGGGAGCCTGATGTTGTGGGAGGGGATAGTCCAGCTATTTACAGAACTCTCCTCCCATCTCCAACCGGCATATCGTGGTCTGCTTGTCACGTCACTCCTCCCTCCGCTCCCAATTTCTGAACACAAATTTCATAGATTGGCGCTCTTTATTTTAGAGGCCTACCGGTATATCTTTGTCCGCACCCCACATACTACTTTAATACTATTTTATGGCCTTTGGGTACAGACCACATTTTTGTGTGTGTGTATATGTATATATAATACACACACATTTCCACGATCCCAGCACTCTAGTTCCCGGTCTTTGGCTGGAGTTGGCACCGGAACTTCATTAAAGTATAGGTAAGAAGTTAAGTGCACTCTGGAGACTGTAGTAGTACAGTAGAAATGCTTTTATTTAGTACAAATAAACCTCAACGTTTCAGTCCTGGACTTTTCTCAAGACAAGGGCTAAGTGCCAGATAATGGTTATATGTAGTGGGATGATAGTTATGTGAGGACAGAAATCATCAAAGAGCATAATTCAGTGATAGTTTCAGTCACAAAAAGGAGGAATCTCACATTTTTATGCAATATTCATATAATCTACATTGCAATTAATTATGCCTGTTAATGTGAGATGCCGCCTCCTTTTTATGACAAACTATCACTGAATTATGCTCTTTGATCATTTCTGTTCTCACATAACTCACCCCACTTTCTGTCGATCCAGTCTTCTTCTTACTTGGTCTCCACTTATATGTTATAGAGCTAATTGTTTCTTTGTATATTTTTTTCTTACCTTCACTCACATGGTTAGATTTGGTATGATGACATCATCTCTGACATCACCAGTCTTGCTCTCACCTGTGATTATCTCACAGCTTGTGTGTGTGTATATAACAGTTAGCTGGCACTTAGCATTTGTCTTGAGAAAAGTCCAGGAGGAATGGGGGTGGAGGGGGTGTATATGTATATATATATATATATGTTTTTTTTTCTATTTTGTGCTCTATAAAAGTAAACAGGGTAGAGAATTGCAGCATCTTTATCTGAGCTTTAAGGCTGGATCACTCCTAAGCATAGAAGAGCCAATAAAATAACCTAATGTAAGTAATCAAGCTGGTATGTTGGACATTGGTTGATCCTTTGTCAGTCTTGAATAACCTTAACAGTTGCATTAAATTGAGTTGCATCAGAGAACATTGATGTCATATACTGTTGGTTCCTTACCGCAAATCCAATCGCACGCTCTAGGCGTAAAATGTCCTCTGCACGCTGTTCTTCCCACCTCACGCAGCTCATGGGTGCAGACACTTTGGGGGCTACAAGATAAATGAGAGGACAAAAAAAAAAATCCAGTGAAGAATGCATATATATCATAAGGAAAATTATAGTAAATAGAGTATGCACATAAAAAATAAGTTGGCATGCTAAAAGAGAAGTCAAAAAAGATAAAGTAGGACAACATGAATAACACACAGGGCTGGATTAACAAAGGGTCTGATAGAGCTGCAGCTCCAGGCCCATTGATTTAAAATAAAAATCCCTCCCCCCCCCCCCCCCTTTTTTTTTTTTTTTTAAAAACACACTTCCTTAGGGTTGCCACCTGGCCGCAGGGAAAAGGCTGCAGGGAGACATAGGTACACTTGGGAACACTGAGACACTAGGGGCACTGGGACACAGACACATAGGGACACTTGGGGACAGACACTAGGGGAGACTGAGATATGGGGACATTAGGGGGCACTTGGGAGACCTGAGGACACTGGGAAACTGAGGCATGGGGATGGTGAGAAACTTGGGCACACACACATTGGGACACCCCATGTCTCCCCAAGTGTCTCCAGGTCTCCCGTGTCTCCTAGTGACATGGGGACACTAGAGGACACTGGACGGCATGGGGACCTGGGAGACATGGGGCAGTCCTAGTTTCCCCATTCCTCCCAGCCAGTGTCCCCATGTCGCTCAGTTTTCGTAGTGTGCCAGTGTCCCTAGTGTCTCAGTGTTTCCGAGTCTCCCAAAGTCCCCTAGTATAAAAGAAAAAACCTCAGGCACTCATTGTGATAGATTTAAGCAGGTTTATTGGACACAGCAACATGTCGACCTGTACCTAGGTCTTTATAAAGTCTCCAGTGTCCCCCGTGTATCACCGTGTCTCAGTGCTCCATGTCTCCCAGTGTCCCTGGTGTCACCTAGACTCTCAGTGCCCCCAAGTGTCTGTGTTCCCTAGTATAAAAGAAAACATCTCAGAAACTCACTTTGATAGATTTAAGCAGGTTTATTGGACGCCGCAATGTTTTGACCTGTACCCAGGTCTTTATCAAGTCTCCAGTGTCCCCTATGTATCACAGTGTCCACTCATGTATCAGTCACCCAGTGTCCCTATGTCCCCTAGTGACAGAGACACAGACACTAAGGGACATTGAGAGACATAGACATGCCCCCTTTTTGGATATGTTCACCCCTTTCGGTAGTTCTGGTTACGTGATTTGCGTCAGTGGCTCACCCCTTAATCCTGTCCATAGACTTCCTGCTTCACTAGACACTGCTGTTAGAGTGTATGAATTTACTTGAAAGATGAAAGCATGAGATAAACATAGGGTATGGTTTTTCTCATAGCTGCATCCTATGAGTTTCCCTCCAGCACCATCTCCATCAGATACATGACGCTTGGGAGGTAGGAGGCTGTTTTAGTGTTTTTGGTCGATAAGACTTTGTAATTAGGCCCATTATAATTGTCAGCACCAGGCCCACTGGGCACTTAATCTGGTCCTGATAACACCTCACAATTAGGAGTTTGGAAAATGCCATAGCAGTCCAAAATTAAAGCTGTATTTGGATTATGTTTCTTGGAAAATAGATTTTTTTTTAGGGTCTTACATTTTCAATTGTTTTAACAAAATAGTGAAATTCATACTAACTTTCCAGGGGACCACATCTGAATTAATTGATTTTGCAAAGTAGGTGCATGACCTTTAGCAAACACCTATATTTCCCATATAAAGCAGGCATTAGGTCTAGTTTGCCAAGTAAGACTAATTAGTTACCAATGTACCATTTTAAAACACCACCTACCACCACAGAGAGTCTGCTACACAAAACATGCAGGCAAGTGACTGCTTTGCATGGTTCCATCTTAGCCATCACTAAGTGGATCATCCTTCGCTGAGTAATAACTTACATTTTGTCACAAACACCACCTACTTCACACTTAAGTTGTAAGCTTGAAAGTGCAGGTCCTGTTGGACTAAAGCCCTTGGTCTTTATGTCACCTAGTAACATCCCTGCATTTCACGTAAAGTTGCTTAACTGTATGTCAACTTGTTTAACCCCTTAAGGACACATGACGTGTGACATGTCATGATTCCCTTTTATTCCAGAAGTTTGGTCCTTAAGGGGTTAAACCATGTTTACCTGTTCTACTGTACAGTGCTGTTTAATTCTATGATTTAGTTTTTTAAGATTTACACTTACTTTGTAGTTTCAGTATGTTGAAACAGGTCTAATAACTGTACACAACATATATCTACATTTTAATGAGGCACTCTGTACACCATAACCACTGTAGCTCGTTGTAGTGATTATGATGAAATTGTTCTATGAGCATTTCCCCTAATTTTCTATACAACTTTTTCAGAGTGATATGGGACTAAAAAACTGGGGTTCTCTCTGACACTCATAGCCTGCCCCCTTCTGCAGCATGCTGATAATGTGGAAAAGGCACTTTCACGTTATCAAGTGGAAATCTGGACAACAGTGATACTTGGAAAGCAGTGTGCTATTCCACAACCAGAAGCAAGAGATTACGGAGTATAATATGTATTACATTTTTAAATAAATAAAATATACCGAATGTTGCTCCTTCTGTTGGCTGCTCAGTGCTATACTTTAAGCACTTGGGTAAGTTCTTCAGAACAGAAATTAGCTATGGAAGCAAGGAAAAAAAAAATTACTTAGGGTTGGCAATGCTTATGTTCTAGAATTCCATAATTAATCTTTTTTCAACTACCATTTCAGAGCCATGTTTAGACAGGACAGCTTCTAGGTCCTTAGAAGTGCACGTGGAAGGAACAGGAAACTTCTTCTGCATCACTATAGGTCCCACATCAAATCTAAATAAAATAGTGCCCATTTATTAACAATTAGTACAAAACAGACAGATTTACACTTAACATAATTATATAAAATAGAGCTCTAGAAAATAAAAAATCCTCTCTCCTCATTTATGGATATATTTTAAAGAGACATTGTACCAAATCAATAATATGTGCTGAAAGCAAGGTTTTAGAAAATAATAAAAGAATTACCCATACATGTCTGCAAGTAAGTGCATGGTGAGCCATCACTTTCGACTTGCTAAACCGATACAATCAATTAAAGTTTGTGCATTTTATCTTGATAATATCCTAGATGTTATAGTTTGAACTTTGTGGATTGCAAAAATAAACATGGTCATGAAACAAATGTACCTTTTTGGTCTTATCTGCATAACTGTGACAGCAGTGTTCTCATCCCCATTCAGCACTGTATGTACTATTGGAGCTGGGCCACGCCACCTGGGTAGGCAACTGGGATGCACATTCAATATGCCACTAAAACAAACATGTATGGTGAGACCGGGCTTGTAAAGAAACGCCTATTAGCCTAAATACAAAAATCAAAATGGACTTACTAGGGAAATTTTAAAATAAGTTCCTCACTGAGAAGTCGTCCAAAGGATGCCACTACACCAACATCAAATTGATCACAACTGCCCGTTTGTGGCCATTCATGTACAGTAATTCCATGGCCTGCTGCATAGTTTTTCACAGGAACTCCCTTTGGCAGAGAAGATGGCAACGTAACTACTTCTAGCCTCCCAACTACTGGATCCTGTGTCTCATTCCTAAACCAACAAAAGACAATGTATAAAAATGTTATTTGCAGCATTATGTAGCTAAACAAGTCTAACTTTACAAATATAGGATTTTGTTAGTTCCGAAACACATCAGATATTGCAATGTTTATTCATTGAAGTCTAAATTGTAGTGAATTGAAATCGAATTTAGGTAAATGATCTGTAACATTCTCAAACCCAGATAGTAACAGCTTAGCTATTTTAGCTTAAATATTCCCATTTTTTACAATTTGGACGTTAGTGAAGAAATCCCTTATATTTTATTCAATTCACAACGGATTAATCTTGAAAACAGGTTCTAAAAAAAAAAAAAAGTGAGCAAGTCAATTGTAAATTGTGTAAGATAAGTTTGCTTACTGATGATTAACCTTTGCACCAATAAAATATCAAAACTGAACAAAATTATATACCACTGTTACAATTATTGTGGACATATCTTGCATCTCATGTCAACCTAGAAAGCATACCTGGAGTCGTTTAAACCCTTCAATGACTCCATGGCAAACTCATCAGTTCCAAAGAACATAACATTCCAAGGTGGTTTGGTTCTGACTGTGGAACCCTCAGCTCTATTTGATACATCATGAATCTGGGAGTAAAACCTGGAAGAACAGATGTTGTTATCTACAGGAAGTCTCTGCTTGTATAAAGACAATAAAAGGTTTCCTTTCACTATTTCGACAAGTTTTCTCTTTTTAATCCAGGTATATGGAGGGTGTATCATATGTTCCCTGAAGACCACAAGCCCACCACAGTCTTCAGTGCATGATCGTTTAGTCTTCCTCCAGAGTGGAGAACAGTTACTACTAATAGGAGTCCACTCCAAAGATCTGAAAACGTTTGTAAGAGTACTCGGTGTAGTTTTTCTCAATTCACCGTTCAGATTCCTACTCTCATTACACAGTTCATTAACCCTGGATGTTATCTCCGTCTCTTCTTCCCTCCTACATTGTGGCAGCTTTAACTGGGCTGTATCCCGAGGCTGTGCACGGTGATCCATTAACTGTCCTGATTTATCACTGCTCCTCTTCCTTGCAACACATGCAGTGAGATTATGTTCCCTCAAAGCCTGGATCCCCACAGCAGGTCTGCAGCAATAGCTCCCACGAAACAGTCTCCTCCAGGTCTTGCTGCAGAAACCCATTTGGCCGTCTTTGAGCGGAATCCAGCTTCACAGCGAATTGCAACCTCTCACACCTTGATACACTATGGAGAGCGCCATCTTGGGAGGGTGGTCCGTTTGTAAATATGTCCGAAAGAAACAACACAGCGCTCTAAGGTTCCCGAGCTGGGAAAGGACCTAGTATGTGCTATAGCTGCAGTTATACCAGGCTCACTTACTGACAGCTACAGTAGGTAACACGAGCTGTGTGAATTCACTCGGATTAAAGGACACTAAGCAGATCTGCCAGTATAACCCCAATACAAAAAAACAATAGTTTGTGAAGTATTATTAGTTTAATTCATTTTGGTTAAAGTCTGTTAGTTTCCTATCTGAAATTAAGCTGAAATGTTAAATATGGCATGATTGAAGGCTTCCTGTCTTTAGGACTCATCTAATTTACTCCGAGACCTGATGAAGTGCCTTTGAGACACCAAATGTAATGTAAGCATACTGTACAGTTCCAGCAGCGACTTTAATGAATAAAATAAAGGTATTTTTTATGTTCTATTTTACAGCCCATTTGTTTTGTCAATCTGATACCAGAGAAACTGACGGACGCCGAGCACAGAGAGATGGACACAGGTTTCTTCAGGAAGGAAGAGATCTTTATTCGATTCACCGACCGGGACTCAGAGGGACTAATGTCACAAAAAAACAGCAAAATCTGAGCCCTGATCATACAGTGTAGGTCCCTTATATAGGTATATAGCTCCTCCCATAATCAGCTCCACCCACACGTACTCTTACCCAATTAACAGAATAAAGACTAACTTCCTGTTTGACCACATGGCTTGCCCAGCACAATGGAGGAGGGGAATTCTCTATATCCTGTATTCCTGCACATGCTCCGTACACTACTGATTGTATCGTTGCCACGTGCAACCAACCGACCGATACATCAGCATATGCACGTGCACATACCACGTGGCAATCTCGGCCTACTAAATGTATTTTTACCGAGATTCCACCACATTCCCCCCTTTGATGCTTCTGATATTTCATAATTCCAGATGCATCACTTAATCAGAGTTTGCTTACACCTCAAGTTGCCATAAACCAGACTAGACTTTGCGACTCTCTAAAGATACGAACCCCTCAGCATTCCTCTTCCTGTACATGTTCTCCTCGATTAAGAGCCTTGTACCTGTAAACAGCCATTATCTGTGCAGCGGCCTTTCTCTCTGCTATATTCTCTATAATGCTCTGCACAGACCTAACTACCAAAGGAATCAGACATGGCAGGAGAAGGCACAGCATCAAGATTAGCATGACTCCACCTACCAATGCCTTGGGTCCTCCAAGCTGCTCATACCAATTACCAAACCAACTACTCGGATAATACCCTTTCCATACTTGAGTAGGCACATGTGCTAGTTTAACCATATGGCTAGTAAGCTCAGCTATTGCTTGCCCTTCATCATCTATTTGAAGACAACAATTGCTTAGATTAAACTTCCCACAAACACCTCCCTCTACAGCCAATAGGTAATCCAAGGCTAATCTATTTTGGTAGACGGCTGTCCTCATCCTAGTGTTATGCTTTGCTAGGAGATTGAGCGCTTGCGATGTTTCATTGGTAATTATCTCAACCACTGCCTGTAACCTTATAAAACGGTTGAGCATCTATGTTGGGGTTCTGTATCCAAAAGTACCATCTTCTGCCCACGTAGCTGGCCCATAATAATTTATAATACGCTGGGGAGGCCACGCATTATCTTCCCAGGTACCTATCTCTAGGGGTCCCCTTTTCTTTCTATGATTCGCATCATATACTTTAACTCCCAAAGTCTCTCCTGTTTCAATTGGCAAAAAGCAGAAGGATGGTTTGAGCATACCTAATACACATGCCCCTTCCCAGTCCTGTGGTAACTCCGAATAGGCTTTCTTACCACAGATCCAGTACAAATTTGCTGGGGCTTTCCAACTTGAGGTAGCAGATAAGTCAAACCACACATCCTTTAAATTGGTATAAATTGCAAACGGATTAGGTGGTTCTGAGACATTTGAAGCTGACCACCAAGTTGTATCTTTTGTATTATCATCATAAGCTTTTTGCCCTAGACAAGTCAATTCTCCTACAGATGTATTAAACATTATTCCTTTCCTTGCTATGCAAACATAACCTATAATGGAGGTCTTTAATCGCCACTCAGATTTACCTCTAACACTCATTTGATAATCAGTTTGAGAAGATATTAACTGTTCAACTGTCTCAGAACCGGAATACATTACCTCCTTTGCTTCCCATGGCCATTGGTCTCCCATATTAGTACCTCCACACACATAGCAGTTGGTTACATTAAGACTACCAGCAATACTCTCAGCTAAATCAATAAATAAGTTTTTCGCATTATGGGGGATCTTATTTTCCACACTCATCTCCTCATAGAAGGAATGGAAGACCTGATGAGTCTGGGTTGCCATAGTATCGGTCTCTATCCCTATAAATAATATTGTCCCAGGATCCAAACCTGTTCCATATATCTGGAACCCAAATAAGTTCCCAAACCTATCTATAAATAGTTCTGGGTCATTGATAAGTATATGGACTGGGTTACACTCCATAGACTTACAATATGGTTTGGTAGGCAAGTTAGTGACAATCATATCCTTATCTACTGTCTGTCCCCAGGTTGCCCACCCCACACAGGACCAATACGGACAATAATTATAATCTTTATTTGGGCATTTTTGATCCATATATTTGTACTTACTACTGGGGCAAATATACTTATCATTAGACCCATACGTTCTTTCCCATTTAAGATCACCACATACATTCCACGTTTTTCTACCCCCTGATATTGCCTTACATGCATCAAATAGCAGAACACCTGAAGAATGTACGGTTTCTAGTGTGGTCTTATTTATCAGGGTCCCCTGTGAGTCTCCATTCCGAATAGTCAACCAAATTGTACGGGGTTGATATTCTGGACTAAAATACTTAGGTATAGATTATAGTGTATGCCATTTAGGAGCAGGAGAACCTAAGTATCTACACTTAGATACATGTCCTTTACACTCATATTGTGAATGCCAAATAAGGGGCTGGGAAATGTGATTGCCTGTTTTCGTAGTCTTAATGCAAACCTCACAGCCTGGTGTGTCGGTACCTCTACCTTCCTGAATAATTAAAAACACACATATATACATTATCAAACACATCACTCCTGACATCTTTGTCCTGATTCCTCGACCGTGCGATGGCACCTCAGCTTCCAGGATGTGAGGGCTGCAGGGAATGGAGTCCTCTTGATCCTCACTTTTCTTCACAGAGATCCCTTCAAGACACTCTGACTATGTAACGTAGGCAGGTGGTCAGGCTTTATTATGGCCATCAAAACACCTACTTGCTGATCTCTATGATTACTCTAGAAGTCCCAATATCTCCTCGTCACTCCGACTGAGTTGCACGCTTCAACTGGATCTTGCAGGGATTCTCAGGATCTGGTGTAGCTTGCCAAGAATCTACTGCTGCTGGTTTAACCCTGGAGTGATGAATCCACAGAGTCACTTCGGCCACCTTTATAGCTGTTGGGGTAGACAAAAGAACAACATAAGGACCCCTCCACTTTGGCCCCAACGGTACACTGTTCCACTCTTTTATCCAAACTTGATCTCCTGGATGATAAGTATGGACAGGTGGATAAATATTCACAGGTAACCTATCTTGTACCCATTTCTGTACCTCCTCCATAGTTTTACTCAACTCTACAACCTGCTGCCGGGTAATTCCTTCTCCCAACTGACTTAAATCCCCCCTTAAGTTACCAAGTACGGGAGGTGGACGCCCATACATAATTTCAAAAGGTGAGAGACCCATCCTTCTGGTAGGTATACTACGAATGCACAACAGAGCTATTGGCAAAAGAACATTCCATTTAAGTTGGGTTTCTTGACACATCTTTGCCAATTGGTTCTTAATAGTTCTGTTCATCCTTTCCACTTTCCCAGAACTCTGAGGCCTATATGCCGTAAGAATTTTCCACTTTATACCAAGCATATGAGTCAGTTGTTGTAGGCACTGGTAAACAAAGGCTGGACCATTATCCGATCCTATAGAACATGGTAGTCCATATCGGGGTATTATTTCCCGCAACAAAAAACAGCTTCTCCTGCTTTCTCTGTACGAGTAGGACATGCTTCTACCCATCCTGAGTAGGTACACACAACTACTAGTAGGTAACGATGTCCACCGGATTTAGGCATTACCGTGTAGTCTATTTGGAGATCGGACATAGGGAGTCCTCCCATATACTGGACTCCCGGTGGTTTCACTGGACCTTGCCTTGCGTTGTTTTTGGCACATAACACACATCTTCGTACAATGGCTTGAGTCAAGTTGGACAATCTTGGTATGTAGAAATGCTTCCTAAGAGATTCTTCCATACTATCTCTCCCGGAATGTGTCCCATTGTGATAATTCTGGACAATTTCTACCGCTAGCGATGCTGGAATAACTATCCTTCCATCTTCTAACTGATACCACTTATTCTCCAAGTATTTTCCAGCTTCAGTCTTTAACCACTCTTCTTCTTGAGCTGTATAAATTGGAGTCCATTGAGACAGAGGGGTCAGTATGAGAGCAGCTATACACTCCACATATTCCTGTTGTCCTGATTCAGCAGTACGCTTGGCTGCATTATCTGCCATCCGATTTCCTTTCACCACATCACCATCACCTTTCAAATGTGCTCGACAATGTATGATACCAACTTCTTTCGGTTCCCACACGGCTTCCAAGAGTTGTAATATCTCAGCTGAGTACTTGATTTCTTTACTCTCTGAGTTCAGTAGTCCTCTTTCTTTATACAAGGCTCCATGGGCATGAGTGGTTAAAAACGCATACTTTGAGTCCATATAGATGTTCACCCTCAATCCTTCAGCCAATTGTAACGCTCGTGTGAGTGCGATTAATTCTGCCTTCTGTGCCGATGTTCCTTTTGACAATGTCCGAGCTTCTATCACCTTGTCTATGGTTGTCACTGCATATCCTGCGTAGCGAATCCCTTCTTTCACGTAACTACTGCCGTCCGTATAGTACTGGACATCGGGGTTCTGGATGGGAAAATCACGAAGGTCCGATCTGCTTGAGAAAACTTCATCCATCACCTCCAGGCAATCATGTTGACTCTCAGTAGGTTGTGGCAAAAGGGTAGCTGGATTCAAGGTATTGACAGTCTCAAAATGCACTCTCGGGCTCTCACATAACATAGCTTGATACTTAGTCATATGGCTATTGCTAAACCAATGATTGCCTTTATAGTCTAGCAACGTCTGTACTGCGTGCGGGACTCGCACGTAGAGTTCCTGACCCAGAGTAAGCTTATCAGCTTCGGCTACCAGCAGGGCGGCGGCAGCAGCTACGGCTCTTAGACAAGGTGGAAGGCCACTGGCCACTGCATCCAGTTGTTTGGATATATATGCAAATATATGCAACAGGTCGTTGCCATGATCCCAAGTACTGTGTCAGTACTCCTACAGCCATCCTTCTTTGCTCGTGTACATATAAGTAGAATGGACGTGTATGATCAGGTAGACCTAATGCTGGGGCGCTCATCATTGCCTTCTTAACATCCTCAAATGCCTTCTGCTGTTCGATAGTCCACAAGAAGGGATCGTGTTCTGTGCCTTTTATAGCTGCATAAAGGGGTTTCGCCAATATCGCATAACTGGGAATCCATATCCTGCAGAAGCCTGCTGCCCCCAAGAACTCTCGCACTTGTCTTCTATTCTTGGGTGTTGGTATTTGGCATACAGCTTCTTTTCTCTCTGGCCCCATTATCCTTTGACCTTCAGAGATATGGAATCCCAGATACTTGACAGTTGGCTGACACAACTGGGCTTTCTTCCTGGACACCTTGTATCCTGCCTTCCAAAGAATGTGCAGTAAATCATATGTTGCTTGCTGACATATCTCTCTTGTAACTGCCGCTATCAACAAATCATCTACGTATTGTAGTAGTACACATTCTCCTGGGATGGACTTGAAATCTAGTAAGTCCTGATTTAATGCTGATCCAAATAGGGTAGGTGAATTCTTAAACCCTTGGGGCAGTCTTGTCCAAGTCATCTGGCGTTTCGAGCCCGTTACAGCATTTTCCCATTGGAATGCAAAGATACACTGGCTTTCTGTAGCAATTCGTAGGCAAAAGAAGGCATCTTTGAGGTCCAAAACTGTGAAATAAGTAGCCCTGCCCGGAATTAAAGCAAGCAGGTTATATGGATTGGGTACAACTGGGTGTATACTAACAACCGCATCATTGACTGCTCTCAAGTCCTGCACAGGGCGATACTCATCTGTCCCGGGCTTTTGAACAGGCAACAATGGGGTGTTCCAGGGGGAAGTACAGAATTTTAGGATACCATACCTTATGAACTTATCCAAATAAGACTGTATGTTCTTCTTTGCCTTTTGTGGAATATGGTATTGTCTTAGGCTCACTGGATAAACCCCAAGCTTTAGTTCAATCCGTATGGGTGGGATATTGCGAGCAAGTCCTGGTGGGTTACTCTCTGCCCACACTCCTGGTACATTAAACAAGGATTCATCACTGTTAGGATTTTGGCTGGTCAACACTGTTTAAAGTCGCCACTCTTCTTCCTTTGGTACTGATATTGTCATTATACCTGAGGGTCCATTAAACTTCAAGGATGTCGTTCCGTTTGGCAGAAATGTTATCTGTGCTTGTAATTTCGATAACAAATCTCGTCCTAGCAGTTGGACTGGACATTCAGGCATGTAAAGGAACTGATGTTTTACTACGTGGCCTCCCAGTGTACAGAGTCGACTTTTAAGAACCGGTTTAGCAGCACTCCTTCCAGTTGCTCCTATTACGGTGATAGTTCTTCCTGAAGGAGGAGCGACTAGGTCAGTCACCACAGAATGTTCAGCACCAGTGTCGATCATGAAAGAACTCCTTTTTCCCCCTATTGCTACATCGACCATAGGCTCCGCTCGACCAAGGGGGATGGAGCCCGGTCGGTATCAATAGTCCTCCATGACAGTGTCAGCCAAACCCACAAAGTCCCTATCTTCTCTCTCTCTCTGGGTCTCTGCGCTGCTGGGTAATACCTATCCCCATTAACGCTTCCTCTATTATTCCCACCATTTCCTCCAGGGCCTCCTCTTCCTCTCGCTCTGCCTCTATAATTATTGCTATACCCCTCCCTTGTTCTATCTCTCTCATGTTGTTCCCTCTGTGGACACTCACTTCTCCAATGCCCTTCTTCCCTACAATACGCGCATTGGTTCCTACTTAAAGGCTCCCTATTCCACTTATTCTCGCTTTTCTCGGTTCCCCTATACACTTCCTTTTCCCTTCTATCTACACCCGCGATAGCTACAGCTAACATGTCTGCTTTCCTTCTCATCTTTCGCTCTTCTTCCTTTTTCGTCTCTGTCTCCCTATTCATATATACCTTATTCGCTATCTCCATTAGTTGAGTTATAGACATCCCTACAAACCCTTCTAACTTCTGTAACTTTCTCTTTATATCTCCGTAGGCCTGGCTGACAAAGGCAGAGTTAACCATCCGGGAATTCTCAGGAGCCTCTGGATTAAAGGGGGTGTACAACTGGTATGCCTCCAATAATCGATCATAAAAGGCACTGGGCGACTCATCACATTTTTGCAATAACTCAGCCGTCTTTGACATATTGATCGCCTTTTTCCCTCCGGCTTTCATGCCAGCAATAATGGCGTCCCGATAAGCTTTTAAATGGGCCATGTCTGCGCCATTGACATTCCAATTCGGATCTGCATTTGGATAATGGGCTGCAGCCCATGCTGCCGGGTTGGCCTGATTTTGAGTACGGGCCACTTCTTCAAGCGCTTTAATTGCCGCCTGATTTATCCGTGTTCTTTCCTCGTTATTGAACAATGTCATAAGCAATTGCTGGCAATCAGCCCAAGTGGGATTATGTGTCTGGATTATGGAGGTAATCAAATCTGTCATGGCTTGAGGTTTATCGGTGTAGGAGGAGTTATGGGTCTTCCAGTTGAATAAATCAGTTGTGGTAAAGTGAACGTAAACAAATACGGGATCAGCGTGTTGTAACTGGCCCTCACCGTTAATATGTGTCGGGCCCGGTGTCAGTCGGAGAGGCATTTGATAATGTCGGGGTTGGAGGGTACCGGTCAGTTGTCGGGTTAGTATGGGGCTTCGTTGAGGGATGTTAGTTATGGGTTCCGGTCGAGGGGTAGTAAGACGAGGGGAAGGGAACGCTTTTTCTTTACTGAAGGGAAGATCAGTAAGTAGGATATTCCGGGCCGGCCTGGGAGGAGCCGGACCAGGAACTAGAAATGACGCCAAATCTGGATAGGTGGGGTTAATAGGGGTAGGTACCAGAAGGGGAGGGTTTAAAACAAGTGGGATAGACTCTGAGCTAGAGGAGGGGGTAGGTGGAGACAATAGAGCAAGGGAAGTAGTGTTACCAACAGCACCTCCTCTTTCTGTAGAGGAGGAGTAAGGGGGCGGCATGGGGATCTCTGACTCAGGGAGCGTGTCCAGAATGGGCGTAATCACGGCCTTAGTGGACAACCGAGTTCTGGCCACCATGAGGCGTCATTGCTCCTCATGGCATACCCTGATCCATTTTGGCAAGTAATTTACGGCCCGCTTCCAACAATCAATATACGTAAACTGGCCATAAAGTTCAGGCCTACCCGATACAGCCACGTGTACGCGCTGCACCAGATTAGGATCAAAACTACCACGTGGTGGCCATGCAGCCACTAAAGTAGGCCATTCCCTACTACATAAAGTAGTCAGGCGTGTTGGAGACATCTTTACTCCAAAATCGTGTACATTATATCCCTTCTTAAAGTTTTTTAACATACATTCTAAGGGGCCATTAATCTTTGAATCCGACGCACCCATACTTAACAATGGAGCGTTGTCTCCAACAGAAGCAAAACAAACACACTTCCAACAGTCACACTCGTTCCCCTTGGCAACAGCACCACGTGGTACAGTTACTAGGCCAAACGCACACAACAAAACATACAGGGAATTCCTGTACACACACAGCTGTTACACCAGTCACTAAATAACTAATACTGTACCTTTTGGCAAAACTATACAATCACCCACGTTATAATTCTCAGTATTTAAATTACCCGTCTATAACACGGTTAGCATTGGTTAGAGTACAATTTTAACCCCTTAATGACCAAACATCTGGAATAAAAGGGATTCATGACATGTCACACATGTCATGTGTCCTTAAGGGGTTAAAGTCACAGTTCAGTTAGTAGTGGTTATGGTGTTAACATACAACATAAACGACAGTTATTAGTAGATATTTACAGTATCAGTAATTATAATACATGGTTATGGTACCGTGCGCTATGATACAGTTACACACTATTCACACTCTCGCTAGACGGCAGAGCTCACGCTATCTAGCAAGATATACACTCTACTACAATAATCTTTAACACATTTACAATTCCCCAACTAAGCTATTGGCCAGTACCTCGATGGACTACCTAAAACAATTTACATCCGTTTTGGTTAGCCGTCGCTGCCCAAGCACCACATATAGCGAACTAGAGGGCGGAATTTACAACAAAACCCTCTTAGTCTATCTACTCTATCAATAGTCTAGTGGGTTCCAAATTTACACGCCTTCCCACTTAGCCAAGATAGGTTGAGATCTAACGGACTGAATTTACACAGACGCCGCTTAGTCTCCCGGTCCCTCCGACCTAGCGAACGAAATATACACCCTAGATATGCTAGTCTAGACAAGACACCGGTGTCCGGCTTGGGCTATTTACACAGGACCCAGCCTGACTCCAAACCAAAATTAAACTCGCTGACTACAGGGCGTTTAATTACGAGCGGTGCGCCTTCGCTCCTTCCCTCCATTGGAGGGGGCCAATTCCATACACAATACAAACCCCTTATGGGCCTACCAGACAATCGGTATCCAATACCCCTAGTGGGTCCACTGTCTAAAACAGTAGTCGTCTTACCTCCTCGTTCCTGAACCTGAGTTCACACTCATCGATGGGGACACCCCAGCACTTACTACGTAGAGGCCGATGATCTCCTGGACAACAGACCAGTGGCGCAGAGACAAAAGGAGGTCCACGCAAAAGTTCAGGGGTGCAGCCGTAGGGAGCGTGGGCAAAGATAGACCGTCTCACGCCTCTGCTTCTCAGCTACCGTTGAACGATGAGCTTCCCGGCCAATGCACCAAATGATACCGGAGAAACTGACGGAAGCCGAGCACAGAGAGATGGACACAGGTTTCTTCAGGAAGGAAGAGATCTTTATTCGATTCACCGACCGGGACTCAGAGGGACTAATGTCACCAAAAAACAGCAAAATCTGAGCCCTGATCATACAGTGTAGGTCCCTTATATAGGTATATAGCTCCTCCCATAATCAGCTCCACCCACACGTACTCTTACCCAATCAACAGAATAAAGACTAACTTCCTGTTTGACCACATGGCTTGCCCAGCACAATGGAGGAGGGGAATTCTCTATATCCTGTATTCCTGCACATGCTCCGTACACTACTTATTGTATCGTTGCCACATGCAACCAACTGACCGATACATCAGTATATGCACGTGCACATACCACGTGGCAATCTCGGCCTACTAAATTTATTTTTACCGAGATTCCACCACAAATCGTTCTTTTTTGAGGCACGAGTATCAAGCAATACAGAAAAAAAAGATAACTTCTAGCTATAACAGGCAGCCTCTTGTTTTTTGTTTTGTTTTTTAAGTAACAAAACAGAGATAATTAAGCTAGGTATTCACGTCTATATAGGCATTATAAGCATTCAGCCCATTGTGAGCTGTTTCTGATCTAATCATTGAAAGTGAATGGGAAAAAAGGGGTGTGTGGCAAAAAGCAGAAAATTCTCATGCACTCTGAGGAATAAATAGACGCAAAATGTCACTATCTTTCTCGTTAAGATATTGACAGGATTATTCACCTAAATTGAGCATTAATAGTGAATTTCAAATTTAAGGTTAAAATAACCAAATTGGTTAGCAGCACAAAAGAGCAGTCACCATTTTACGCATCTCCAAGGCCATCCGACCTCTACGGAGGGCTTTGAGCGTGAAGCATAGCAGCACTTGCTTCCCAGCATTCCATTACTCCTTCCACCAAGGAGATGGGGCAATGATCTCGCAAGCCTCTTTAAACCACCACAAAGGCACAACGATACATAGGCCAAATGCTACACCCGCCACCTGCCAAAGCACAGAATCCTCCAGAGGCCTTATCTATTCATGTGAGCCATGAAGACCTACACCAAAGCCCTGTCCTGGCCGGGTCTGGCCAGGGTGCACCACAGACTAAAGATGATACTACTTCGGCCACTAAACGCCACAAAACCTGCTTGTCAACATACAACAAATCCTTGCATACATGGCGATTGTCAAGATAGAAATGCCCACAAAACAAGCAAAACACCTCTCTTCTGATGGCATGTACAGGATTAACAAATTTCCACAGGTGCCTACCACTGCACCCCATGATGTTATACTGTGATTTATTTATTTAGTTATTATTGCCATTTATATAGCGCCAACAGATTCCGTAGCGCTTTACAATATTATGAGAGGGGGATTTAACTATAAATAGGACAATTACAAATAAACTTACAGGAACAATAGGTTGAAGAGGACCCTGCTCAAACGAGCTTACATTCTATAGGTGATGTCAGACAGTGGCTGAAAAACAAATCCCGATGGCCGCATTTAAGGGGAAGACACCATACGTGTTTGAATCATATCTCTTTCTTCCAGGACCTCAGCAGAACCACTCTTTGGCGCAAGTCAATGCAGCCAATCGCCAAAACACTCCAAATTGATGGACCAAGGGAAACTTTAAATATATGTATATAATTTTTTATTTATAGTTGCATTAATGTATATAATAGGGTATTATTCATCACAAAGAGAAAACTCACAAGGAGCGAGTGTGTGGAAAAGCGCTTAAAAGTCGCGTCACTTCCAGTGGACTCGACCAACAATTAACACTATTGAGGAGTGCCGAATATGATGCCTCTCTCCGGCAACTGAACTTCATGATGATGAAACTGGAACATAGAAGGGCAATATGCCCTCACTATTTATGATTGGACAACGACTGTCACGTGATCGCAATTCTACATGGCGGAGATCATTTAAAAAGAACATTGGAACCAGGAAGACATTACAGCCAACTGAGGAAGCCTATACCGGCGAAATTTTGGCATATCAGGACTTGACCAACAGGACTCTTAAGTGCTTATTATTGGATTTTATATTGATTCATTGTCTTTATTTATTATTGATTCATTGTTTTTATTAATTTTTTTGTGAATAAATACCAGCTTTTGGCACTCAATCTGCCTACTAGCCCAGGTTCCTGACAGTACAGTGTCACCCCTCAATATTGACACTGTGTTCCCACCTTAGAGCCAAGGCATCAAAGGGCTCTTAAAAAAGTGAGAGTCTTTAACTAAATATTTTTATATCATTTTATTACTTTGAATATACTACACCATAAGTCATCTCCTGTTTCTGTGTTTTATCCTGAGAGAGGATTTCGTGGGAAGAAGGTGAGGGGCCACCTATATGAGCACCACTGCGCTTATATAGATCCTTAATTCTTAGAGTTCCTCTCTTATATTCATTTGCACCTTATCTGTATATCAGTACCATCTGCACTAGTATTTTCTTCTGTGTTGTATTCCCCTTTTATGTATTCAAGTACACCACAACCTCCATACTTGATTTAAAGGGGTAAGCAATTATTGCATGTTCAATACCACTAAGCGCTCCACCCATTGTTTCATTGAGATTGTAGCGGAGAGCTGATATCCCACAGCTATTCTCCACTTCAGATCCCAGTGAGGCTCAGGAACAAGGCAATTGTAAATCCACAAGCAGAGTTTCCAGCAGGTAAAATAGCAATATCCCAACAGCAATCCCAATAACTGGACGACACACAGTTTCAGGAGCAGAACTGACAATCTTTATTCCAGGGTTCCTTATAAAGCATGCTCCCATGCAAGGGAGGGATTCACCTCAATTAGGACAGTAACCAATACTGTAAATGTTACCTCCCACACATCTCCTCCCCTCAGAGTGACTCATAATCCCCTTAACTTATACAGTATTTTTCCCCAAACCTGGATGTACCCCTAAACTAGCACATAACATTAATATTAGGGTACCGCTAGGTAGCCCTGATCTGGGTGAACAATATATCCAAAATTCACCCAGATCGGACCAGGGGTTCGGTAGTTAGGTGGAGGGTGAATTTGACCGACCGCACACGAGGTGGTAGCCGAAAAGGGTTCCATACGTTTGGGCCCTGCGGTCGGTCTCCGTTCGGCAGTTGAAATATACAATAATCTGAGCCATCCACACTTAAATTCACCTGCATTACAGTCCCCTCGTTCGGTACTTGGTTTCTACCGAATGGGGCTTCGTTAGGTCCCTCCGTTCAGTAGTTACGGAGCTCTGGAGGTCTCAGCGGTGTTCGGTTGTTTGAGTGTCCGATTTGAGTTCCAGACACTCGACGACCAAACACCGCTGAGAGTTTGATGTGAAAGATGGCCACCGCACGTGGTTCGTATACCGAACAGCGGCCACCCAGGCATCAGTAATAAAGATTCAAGTTGTGGTTTCTGTGAGAAGTGTGAACGCCTAACGAGGCGCACACTTCTCATTGGGGTGGTCTAATGGTTCGGTAGTTTCATTCTCATGAAACTACCGAACCCACATACGAAATCATACATAAAGACATGAATACAAAGAACGAATACAGTTACACAGGTAAGTTATAGGACAGGCTTAATGCATTCCGCTACAGAGATTATATCTTGATAATTGTCTGTCTATTGTTCACCACAGACGGCCCATTTTTAAGAGATATTGAAGGTGGCCTGGCACAGCCTGTGTTACGCAGTTGCCTTTCACCATTTACCAGGATCCAATAAAATATTTACCGCTGTGCAGATAAACTCTAGGAAGGTTTGTTTACACGAAACAGAGAGATAAGGCAAATAAGAATAAATAAACCAGGTTTAGAACATCGTATTTTATGAAAACCCTGTTGGTTTGTTAACATAAAGAAATACAACATCCATTTAAAGAGGTTGTAAAACACTTTTATTACAATTCCCCATTAACCTTGCACCATGACTCACTAGTTTACATGACTGACAATTCCGCATTATTATTAGCATAGTGGGTGACATTAGCTCCCAATCGTTTAGAGTTTTACCAGTTGAGCTACTTGGCCTCCTCTAAAGACATACATAAAATGCAAATGATTAATAAATAACTACTCTATAGTTACCGAAAATAAAATAAACGTCTGTAAAAGGATTACAGAAAACCTTTTAAATTGTTAGTTTAAGAGATTTAATGGAAGAATGTTGACTTGTTTTTTTTTTTTTTAAATGATTGAATATATAAAAGTAGATAACGGCAGGGAGTCTTCTGGGAGTGAAAGAGTGTGTGCCGGTTACACTATCAGCCACTTTCTGTTCATGCTGATGGGATGGGCTAGTTACAGAGTAACCAAGTGACTGAGGTCAAAGACACATCAGGAATCAAAAAGTAATTACAAAAACAGATAAGGATTACAATGCCAAGGGCATGGGGCATTCCCTCCCAGAAATATAAAACACACAGAATGGATTGCCAGTGTGCCCATGACTTGTAACTTGTCGGGACCAGCAAAGCATCTCTGAAGGTAAACTGAACACTGATTTATTATGGCATCCATACTGGAATTCTAAGTGGATGTGGTGATCCATACAAATTTCTCCTTTGGATTGTGTGAGATATACAGAGCTTTCCTTTGGATTGCGCGATAGTTTTAATTAGACGTGTTACTAATTTGCATTAAAACGCCTGTTTTAGACATTTCTAGAATGTTCAGATTCATTGTATTAACTATTTATAGATTTTAGTCTCATAGATTTTATTGCAGGTAGACATTGAATGTGATTGTAATGTTTTCTATTGAGTTAAAGACACATTTTCAAAGTCAGGTTGCTTTTAACTGAACTAACAGCATTTCTATATAAATCAGCAAATCAGTATCCTTTAAACCAATCATATTGTTTGCTTTTAAACACGTACTTGGCAGAATATTTCATACTTGGTTAATTTAAATCAATACAGTAATTTAGTAAAACATTAGACTAAAAAAGTCATACATACAAAAAAAGACATGTAAACCATACAGAACCAGGAGAATCTAGGTAATATAGCTCAACAACTGTTGTTGAACTACAAGCTCCTTGACCACTGGCTATTCTAAATCTGGACCAAAAACATAGGGATTGAAAAAAAATAGACAATAATCCATTCTTGGCATCAATGTTGCAGGTGTTGAGGTACTTTAAGAGTTGCAGATTTATGTTTTCCTTTGACACATTTAACTTTCCCTGGACACATTTAACACATTTGATTATCAGGACATGAAAAGTGCTGTCCAGCGGTATGTAGAATTAAAGTGAAGAAATTATACGTGTCTAGAAATAAAACGATGATGCAGAAGTCCTATTCCTGCTGGGTGGAAATAACCAGTCCATGTCATTTGCTTATATTTTAGCAATGTTTTCATTTTGCTTTCTATCTTAATATTTTATTACTTGTATCTGCATTAACCCTTTCACTGCAAAAAGGGTTATGAGATAAAGATATTGCTAATCTCTCTGGTCTTGAGTAATTCCACGATGATTCAATTAAAATAAAAAGTGAATTACAAAACGTAGGCCAAAATAACAGATTTAGAAAAATTCTCCAAGTCAGTTGTGTTTTCATTTTGGCTATTTTGGCCATAAATTTAAAATTCACTTTGAATTCCCAGAAAGTCTCACTTTAGTGAATAGCCCTGTTTGTCTCTGTACTTTCCTTGTCTGTGGAGCAGAGTTTATGTTTTCTATGTTTGTGTTCTATCTCTGCTGTGATCTCATGCTTTCAGTTACCTACTTTCATGGTTAAGTGATAAACTAGAATCCCATGACAGTCAGTGTGGTGCAGGTGTGTGTACTGACAAGTTGGAATTCACCTATAAATTTTAATCCTTGTAAGGAAATATTATGGAAACCAGGCCACAATCATGAATCTAAAATTTCTATAGCATGTAACTAACTGTACTTATTACTTATCAATTTTCCTAAACTCCTGGATCATACCGGCCAAAATTTCTATTGGACAAAGAGGGACGTTTTAATTTTAGTGGTGTGGCTGGGGGCATGACGCAGGGAGGGGCTGTTCTGAGACATTTTAGGTGACATACTAAACAATTTTTGCAACTAAAATGGAATTAAGAACAAGAACAATTTATCTTATTTCAACAGACTGATTTCTAAATACATTTATAGAAGTTTAAAGGCACATTACTGGTGGCTGTAGAGCTCTCTTATACAATATTGGAGCTTCTAGAATAGGGGAACATTGGGATAGAAAGGAGGGATTTAAGCTCAAAATAGGGACTGTCCCTACTAAATAGGGACACTTCGGAGGTAGCCTTGTTTGTTTCATTACTACAACTAAGGCTGTACATTAAATTGTGAATTGTAGATAATTAGCAAGAGGAACATCTTATATAGCCAAGCCAATAAATAGATTTTTCAAGCATTAATATTTTGGCCTACAATGTGTAATTCCCTGGCAACTTAAATTTTAGTAAATAGCCCTATTTGTCTGGATTTGTAAATCCTGGTTTAATAAATACAAACAAAAGCTTGTAACTATACATCACTGGTAAGCATACCGCAGAAAATTCCCAGATTATAAAGCATTAATGGTTTACTAGAGAGGTGTCTGACACAGTAGTTCTTGGAGCATTGCTGCAGTGGCTCATGGAGTGTTCATAGTGACATTTCTAGAGGGGCGTTTCATGCTCTGGAGAGCAATCGGTGAAAGTCACGGTGTCCATTCACCCCGGGGTGTGTTTACTGAGGAAAGTATTAGAAACGGAGAGAAAGAACGTGTGCTGGTTAAACTATGTGACCTGAGGGACAAGCACCCAGTGACATGCTGCAGAACCCAGGGGACACTCACAATCAGATAAGGCGGTGAGATGAATTTTGTAATGGAATGCTTTGTGATAACAGTAGATGTGGTACATTCTCTGTACATTCATTGTTAATCACCCACTCACAATAATTCTCTGAGTGCCACATGGCAAATCATCTAGTTTCAAAGTGTTGAAATCACCTTTGGCACTTTAAACTGTAGCAAGGATGAAATTTGTTAGTCCCAAAACCTTGGCTATTAACGTAGGTCACAGGTGAACTCCTGCTGAATGTAACTGGATGTCAATGAACTGTGGGACAGGGGAGAACTTGTGACCAGCTAGACTTGTTACCTAAAATCAATGTTTTAAGTAGAGTTTTAAAAATTCTGCATGTTAATATTAAAGAGTTCATCATTTTTAGGTATTTTAGTGACATATATCAAGGTGTCCAGGTTAGAACAACTGACTTTGAATATTTAATTGGGATAAACTTTTGGAAAAGCACCAAGAAGGACTAGGCTAGGCAAAAAAATTCCGAACATTGACCATTTGCAATCAACAATGGCATTTTTTTTTAAATTCTTATTATTATTTGCAGAGGGAGTGAAATGCTGGTAATATTACTACAATGCAATTACTGCCAGATCCTACTACCTAGATAGCTAGATTATCAGTATTTTAGTTTGGTATTATGCACTGGGCTGGTGGGGCTTGTCTGCAATCTGAGAGACTGTTCTTATTTGTGGGAGTATTGAACAAAATCAGCAACTGCCACCTCATCCACAGTGGACTTCCTGATAGCCTTGGACCATCTCTTTGCAAGTTTTTATTTATTTTCAATTCCGTTGCGATTACAATCTCAAATGTCACTGGTCTGGCTACCTGGAGGGGGGACAGGGACGACAACTAGGAGGTGTAGGCAGCAGAGGGAATTATAATCATCATTTTGGTTTATGATCACTACCGATTGCTAACTAAAATGGCGGCTGTAATGGTTATGGTGCCAGCATAGTTTAACATGTCTGAAATCCCCCTATTAATACAAATCCAGGGAAAGATTTCCCCTGGTATCTAGATATAAGACTATAAAAAAAAATCAAACTCTTAGTAAAAATGGCAAAGCTAAGTAATGCAACATAAAACAAAAGCTACCCCAATGGAATAAAATGTAAATACTGTATAGGCAGATGTATCACCATTAGACTTGTGCACAAATCCCTTCCGCCGGCAACAAAAGATTGATATTGAATCTACACCCGAACGAATCGATTTGTCACATATATCCTATTCACAATCACTCTATACAAATGAAAATGTTTGTTAAGATGTTACTTACAATAAGGGTTTCATCTCAACATGGTATGGGCTATGTTATTAGAAAAACAAAATGCTGACCTTCTTTCGTATACAAAAATATAGTAAAAGTAACACAAAGACACACTTTGTCAGTCAGAATATGAATGGGAATGGATTTTATTCAATAATACTGCAATAATAATAATGTGGTGAACCTGGGATGTTTGTTTACATCTGATGGAGTTGTATTAAATTGAAATATATCTGGCATGTGGTCTATGATATAATTTGACTTACAGTTCTGATTATAGCATATACAACCACAACTGCTAATTTATAATGAACAAAATATCCTCCTGCACCTGTACATTGATCTTGTATATTTTTTTTAGTGGCTAAACTTTTCATAGCAAAGAAAATGGAAATCTTTCATTATCACCTCTAGATAGCAGTTTAAACATTTACTCATAGAAACCTGCAATATTGAACATATGGCTTTTAGACTGCACAAGGCAGTAGTCCATGGGAGTTTAAGAGAATAATTATTCATAGACTCAAATTCTGGGATGATCTAGAGCAGCGTTTTCCAATTGGTGTTCAACAGAACCCTGGAATTTCGCGTAAATACAAATGGGGTTCCGCAAAAATTCAGGAAACAAAATGGCCACCGCGATAATTGAGGCGGACGGCAAGGGAGCACTCTCCCCTGCTCAGCTCCCTCGTGCACACAACAGTGATGCCGGAACCGGAATATATTGTCACTAAGAGGCGCACAAGGGAGCTGAGGCACTGTACACCCACACGCCAGCCGCTCAGCCCAGCAGCGCCACTGGACCCCAGGGACTGCACGCCAGCCGCTCAGCCCCACTGGACCCCAGAGAAATAGAGACTCCATGCCAACACTCCCAAAGGTAGGGAGGCTGGGTGGAGTAACATTTATAAAAATAAATAAATTGTGTGTGTGTCTGTTAAGGAGTTTGTATGTGTGTTTGTCAGTGAGTGTGTATGTGTGTTTGTCACTGAGAGTGTAAGTGTGTTTCTCAGTGAGTGTGTGTGTGTGTGTGTTTGTCAGTGAGAGTGTATGTGTGCTTGTCAGTGAGAGTGTATATGTGTTTGTATGTGTGTCTGTCAGTGAATATGTGTGTTTTTCAGTGAGAGTGTATGTGTGTCGGTCAAAGAGTATGTGTGTCTAAGTGTGTATCAGTGTGTATATCTGGTTGTTAAGATCAAGCTTCCCCTTCCGTCAAGCATACCCCCTTTCCCCCTCCCCCTCTTGTGGTTTTTAACCCCTTCTGCCACTTACCTGGGTCCAGCACTTGTCTTTTGGTGCTGGCTCGGATCCGCCTTCACTTTTCCCTACAGAAAAAACATTGTAAAATGCTTTCCTATGGGGTTTTGCGTGATGCTGGACGTCCCCATGAATAGCCTCTAGAGGTGGAGTTAACCCTAAACAGTAATTATTGCAGTTTCTTAAAAACTGCAATAATTACCTTTGCAGGGTAAGAGCCCTGGGACAGTGCATCCAGATCACTTCAATCAGCTGAAGTGGTCTTGGTGCCTATAGTGTCCCTTTAAGTGAAAGCAGACGCATGGTGAGAAAGAACGGAAACAGCCTGGGGAGACATTTAGGGAAAAGATAGAGAGACTTAGGAAACAGAGACTGGGAGACATTTTAGGAGATAGACATAGTGAGCACACATTTAGGGAAAGAAAGAGACACACTCTCACTAACATACACACTCACTGAAATACACATTGTCACTAACACACACACAGTGTCACTTGCACACTCTCACTAACACACACACACAGAATCACTTGCACACTCTCATTAACACACACACAGAGTCACTTGCACACTCTCATTAACACACACACACACACACACACACACAGAGTCACTTGCACACTCTCACTAACACACACACACAGAATCACTTGCACACTCTCATTAACACACACACAGAGTCACTTGCACAGTCTCACTAACACACACACACAGAGTCACTTGTACACTCTCATTAACACACACACTGTCACTCAAAAACAAACTCACACCACTTTACATAAAGTCACACATTATTTACACACACAAATACAGCAATTTAAAACAGGCACACAATAAACAGCCCCCCTTATCCTGCCATTCCTGGGTGCTGTGAAGAAGAGAAGAGGGCCAGGCTGCAGGAAGCTGTTCTATTTTCTCCTGGGGGAGCAGGAGAGTCGTGCACTGTGAGTACAGGCTGCTTCTTGTTCCCCTCAGAGAGTTTCCGGTGTTCACAGGCAGGGTACCAGGTCATGTCCCTGCTTCCCTCTGCCTGCAGGAAGCAGTGTGCTCTGCTTGGGTGCTGGGTTACATACCCCGCTCCCCGAGCAGGTCATTGGAGGCAGAGGGAGCCCAGCAGCTGAATGGCTGCTCTGTGGGGTGGCCAAAGACCCGCTCACCCAGCGTTCCAGCCAGGCAGCAGCAGGAAACCTCCCGGTGGGCGCCACCCAGGCCTAATTTGTCTTATGGTAGCGCCGGCCCGGTTGACAAACAGATACACACACTGGCACATACAAACACAGATGCACACACCTTGGGTTGGCAAGTTGTCTGGTTCTGTTTTTATTTTTAATATCCATACTGGAGTTGGAACACAGTGTTAATTAAGTATAACTAGCTAAATATTGTATACGGTAAGTGCATCTATGTAAGACTACATTTTCCCGTTGTTGTTTCTTTTTATGTAAACTGTAGACATAAAGCACAATACAATATGAAATATGGAATCTCAAGGGATTTACGTAAACTGACAATCAGGATTGGCAGTTAGAAGTCTCATATTGATTTAAGCCATTGGGAATTCTCTTCAGCAGAGAATTCTGGATAAATGTGAATTTAGCTAGTTGTTACAGCTGAGTTATTGGTGAATTGGTAATAATATGAGGTTTATGGATTTCAGAACCAGTGTTTTTAGAACCTTGCAATTCTGAGTGAAGTGCTCTATGCATCCAGCAGAGTACAGTACTGTGCAAATAAGAACCAAGTGAAGTTCAAGTTATCAATCCATCATTAGAAGTATAATTACCCTCTTACTGCAATATTTTATAAGAAGCATCTTAAAATCATTGTATATGGTACTATATAATTTTGGTCTCTTATGGACTGCAAAATACATGTTACGTATTGACCATGCATAAAGTTTTGCACATATTATAAGGTTCAGACAATTAATTATTTTTTTATTTAAATTATGAAAATTAATCAAACTGTAGATTTATTTTGAAGTACATGATATTTCTTATGGGAATGCCAGTATAATTCCTGGCTCCAGCCTTTTGTGTAACACTGGTGTTCTAGCCTCTTATAGGTAGATATAATGTGCCAAGCAGAATCAATGCTAAGATTATAACCACAGGAATTATGTGGACCTTAAAGGGACACCTAAAGCACCTTAGCTTTCTGAAATTCTTTAAATGTGAAGAGTGTGTCCTCTTTTTATTTTACAAGAAATAGATATTTCAATAGCAATTGCCACTTTTATAAATTTACCTTGTTACACCCACTCCTGTCAATCTGCCAACAGGTCCTATTACTTCCTGGTTTGGTTAACTCAGTTGAGATAAACTCAAAAGACAGGCAATTGCCCGGAGCACATGCCTTGAAAATACTTCTAATTGAACTGCATTCAGGGCCGGTGCAACCATAAGGCCGGCACAGGTCAACTCCTTAGGGAACACCCTCCAGGGGGCGCAAGGTCCAATTGACCAGCAGGTGGGGAGCACTCTCCCTCCAGCCAGTTACTTCATGTAGAGTGGCTGTGCAGACCATGGAAGAGAATCTTCTGTATCCTCTACCCGGCCTGACAGGAAGCGGTTTGCTGAGATTACAGAACAGGTTCCTAGTAAACTGGGTAGAGGATAATGAAGACCCTCATGGAGACCCTCGCTGCATGGAGGAAAGCAGGCAAAGGAGGGATGTGTCAAACAAAAGGGATGAAGAGGAAGAGACACACAGAGGGGAAATGGAAAAAGACACATGGGGGATGGAGAGGGAGAGTATGCTCCATCATACTGGCCCTTCTACTTCTATACACCTTTCCCTCTGCTCCACCCCCACCTGTACAGCTATGCTTAGAGGAACTCTGTCATCCACACCATGTGTGGATGGAAACATAATTTCTGGGTTAGTATATTATTATTATTACTGGCACTTATAAAGCGCAAACATATTCCACGAAGCTGTACAATTGGGAGAAAAGACAGTATAATAAACACAGACCTATACAATATATAAAGATGGCCCTTTACCTTTTTGTATCTATACAAACCAAGGTTCTGCACACGCCGGTCCGAAGCTTCGGATAAATAATGATCACGAAGAAGAGTTCTCAAAAAGTGTTGGGTGACTCAATATTAACCTTGAAACCAAACAGTCTAATTTCTGTGCCTCCCAATTCAGATAATTTGGTACCACAATGTATAGATACACATAGAATTGTTTACAATAGTTTATTATTAATTTTGAGAGTTGTCAATTGGACTAAAAAAAGTCACACATATTAGAGGACCTATGTTTAATAAAAATAAGGAATGAATGGTTATATAGAAACCATATATAGAAACACGTTTTATATTTATAGTAATGTGTATAACTGTGCTATATGTGGTGTCTGTTGGATGTTTTTAACATAATTCTGGTGTTTTGTAACACAGTCCCCAGCCATATAGAGAGTGATACTTGTAAGAAATGGCTGACAAAAGTGTTAACCAGAACAGTGCTGGAGACACAACTCCTTCTTTGGAACAGAGACAGAAGATGGAGAAGGCTCTTTATTTCTTCCGTGTAGGAGACCGTAAGTGGAATCAATGTTAAAACTTACAAGCATTTACTTAAAAAAAATTAACATAAAAAAAATAACAATTATTAAAGAATTTGGGGCCAAAAAGAACAACACAATTATAAACATAAGGTTCCTAGCTCTGCAGCAGCATTAAATGACTACAAAAACATGTTAACAAGTACACAGGATCCAGCCGTGTACTCAATGCTGTGGATTTAGCTGGCCTAGGATTAGTAGTTACAACCACAGCACATTAAAAGCAGGTATTCCCCTAACCGTAAACATCCCCTAACCCTAAGCAGTTCTAGCTCTATTGAACGCTAATCCTAACTGTAAAAAGGCTACCATAACTCTTACCTCTCTAACAGCAACCTTAGTAATGTCCTATCAAAAAAATTCACATATGTTTTCACTGTGGTTTGATAACATGATGGTCATACGATGACAGCATTATTGCTTTAACCACTACTTCATTATTGCTTTACCAAGTTTCCCAGGGGTATCTAAAGCATAGCATGTTAATGGTAACGGTTAAATTAATTATATGCGAGTATCGTCTGTCACCATCCCTAAGTTTTACTACAGGAATATATATTCACTCAATTTGCACGATTACTCCCCATTCATTTAACCCCTTAAGGACCAATCTTCTGGAATAAAAGGGAATCATGACATGTCACACATGTCATGTGTCCTTAAGGGGTTAATAAATTCATTTATGTTTATTACCAGTAAGTATACCTTTACTGAAAAGGGTAGGCCGTGTCTAGAGGTCAAGTCTCCCTGTCTTTCTTTACCAGGAGATATAAATTGTGTATATAAATTGTGTATATTAGTAAAGGGAATAATAATCTACATTGAAATATTTGGAGATCATATCAATGTTGAGTTACTCTAGTCCTCTCTCATTTCTCAGTCTGTGTGTGGAGGGTGAAAGGGTATTGCAGTCACTGTTCTCCTTGGTGGTGGGTGAATGACCAGCCGAGCTGTGAATCAGTCAGCTGGTCTCCTTCCTGCTTCCAACCTGTATTATATAAATGTAAAGGAAAAGAAAAGATATACTAATTTAGGAATATATGCGTATGCGCATGTCTGGCTCTGTGAGTTTGGATCTTCATGAATATCTGGGAGAGGGTGCTAGAGGGGCCCCACAAACTGCTTTTGTAAGAGTCCCCAAGATTACTAACAGCAGTTCCTTAAAGGTGACACATTTTTTAAATAATAAAAACTGAAAGAATTCAAGGGCAATGCATATGTGGCACTGGATGGTGAAGAGTATATTGGTTAATAAAATATGAGTATTGAGGCTTACAGTGATATCGATTTCCATTTTCTCCCACAGTTACTGCCTGGAATTACACAATCCTCGCTCTTGCATTTGCTGCACTGCTTTTGGGGATCTTTCTTCTTGCCCGGAATATCTTTAATAACAGGTATACAAATGCTTTAAACCATACCTTTCTTCAGGGCCGCCACCGGAAATCATGGTGTCCCTTGCAAAAAATGATTATACACAATAACACTAGGGAAACATGCACACGTTAAAAAAAATATTATTATTAGTTACAGAAGCAAATTTAAATTTCACCAAGTATTTATTTGACAAAAATATTTTCTGAATGTATATATACTCTTACACATCACCGTTACACATCATGGATTAAGGCACACAGAAAACGTGCAAAATATGTGAAAAAGAGTGTGTGCAAAATAAGAAACACCAAACTCAATAAAAGAAATGAGGAGACTGCTCATGAAAGACACGTTAAAAAAATAATCAGAAAATCCTGGGTTGCAAACTTTCACCAGTCAAATTGTGGCAATAGCACACTGTAAATGTGGTATTTCCTGAATGTTGGAGGCATTAACTTTAGTCCAAATTGCATCCATGTGAAGTCTATCACGTCAATTGTAGAAAATAAAGCTTTCTATGGATGTATTCTCCCTTTAGTGAACACACTAACCTCCAGTGTTTAGCAGCAATGTTATTTTCATAAAGCAACTAAAGAAAACAAATTAACAAGAATGCCACAAAGAGGTACACTGTGCAAAAAGTATGCAGAAGCCAGCCTGGTCCAAAAAGAAAAAAGCAACAAAAAAAATCAAAAAAGGAGAAAAATACAAAAAACAAAATTCCCCTTAAAACATTATACTAGCAGTGGGAAATAGTTTCACGTGTGGTTTATGTAGTTTCGGATTCTAGTTCCGTTAGTGTCCTACTTGAGATGTTTCAAATCAGGTCCTTTTTCTGAACTCCCGATTCGTTCCCTGTGCTCTAGTCCTGCCACTGCCTGATCTTGTGATAACCCCACCTGATTCTTCTCCTCTCCATGGGGGGCATGATCTAAAAAAAATGAGCCCATGGATGTAGAGGAGGCAGAGGAGGAAAATAATAATCTTTTTTTGTTTGCCATTGATTTGTAGGTTGTTATCTACTCACAGTTGGTTGTGAGCGAGTTTCTCTATCTCTGTACCACGTGTTTACTCGCTTTTAACTTTATTACTTGGATAACTTTGGTCTACCCTCAGCAAAAGCACTCTAGCAAAAATGCACTCACACTCCCATAAACAAATATATATAACGCACATACACAGGTGCACAAAGACATACACTCAACCCCATCTGTTCCTGTGCGTCCAACTCGTCTAGTTAATACGTGTCTGTTAGTCCACCCATTGTACAGCGCTGTGGAATTTGTTGGTGCTTTATAAATAATAATACAAATAAGCACACACATATAAAAAAAGTATACACACTGCCACACCTAAAAACACACACAAATGCACAAGCATATACACACTGCCAAACAAATGCAGACCACCAGACACATGCAGTATACACAGATATACATAGCCACACAGATACATATTTACACACTGCCGCATATATTACACACACAAATGCACAAGCACATAAAGACTGTCACACACACACACATACATACACAGATACACACTAACAAATGCACAGACATATCAACACTGCCACACAAAGATACATAATGCCAAGCACAAGTTTATGTGCCACACAAGTCTGGTGCATAAACATATAATTCAAGCTTTGTTTTAATCACCCTCTTTTTTGCCTAACTTGGTGCTTGAGGCGGCATCCCATGTGGATGCAGATGCTTTCCTTGCCCTCCTGCGCAGCTTCCTTATCGCCTTGAGAAGAAGTGACATCACTTCCTCCTAGAACTGCCGCACAAGAGAACAATGGAGCCCGAGTGTCAATACAGTTCTTGAAGGGGCCAGTTCCACCTCACATTTAGGATGTGGTCTGGCTAGGACATATATGTATATGTCCAGACCTCATAGCACTTGCCATCTCCTGGGCACAGTTGGGCCTTGTAATGTAGTACTTGCTGTTACCCCCTGATGGCGGCCTTGCCTTTCATAGAAAAATCCATATTTCTAAAGTAGGAACATGTGGAATTTGTGTGATTCTCGTTAAGTATACATTGGAAACATTAAAGACTTATTTCCAGCCTTTTTGCTATATAGCTGCCATAAGCTGTTGCTATTAACAACGGCCGGTAGTTAAAAGCAGCTACTAATAACTAACTGGTTTCCAAAAGTGTTGCGTTTTTGTGAAACAGCTTTCTATGACATCCATCTTATTTAATATGTAATGCATACTATGCTCACATAGATATCTTTCAGCTACTTATTTAATGTTTTACAGGAAGAGGAAGATGATTGCATTGTACCAGAGAAATGCAAATTCTGCTGCACCGGCTGAGGGTGAGGCAAAACAGGCTGTTGTCCAGCTGGAAAAAAACAGTGCATTAACCGAGGAAACACCACTAAAAAAGGAACTGCAGCCTGGTGACATTGAAATCCAGTGGAAGGATGGACAGATTGCTGCCTTGTACAGAGATGTGCCAGAGGAAGACGTCTAGATAAAGAGAGAGCCATTGTTTTTCTAATGGCCATGGGGCCGCACAAGACGGTGTAGTGACAGAAAGTACTTACAAAACTTTCCACGTATTAAGACTGTTCTTATTCAAAAGTTCTATTGTTTAGCAATCCGCGTCAAGATATATCTGTTCTCATGACTAAAAACTACTGTTACCATTGGCATATTAAAAGGGTCAGTATTGTCTTGTACTGAGGTGTACCGCTGTCAGTGGACTCTATGCTGCCTTTTAGGATTTGTATATACTTATTTCAGTAGGTAGATATATTAAGGTGCTGCATGTTAAAAATATCATTTATGACTGATCATTTTTGTATGACTTTATTAAATAGCCAATACATTTTCCAACATTTATAAACAGAAAATGAAGGAACTTTCATGTACGTTCTCATGCATGATGGGTGCCTTTTATTCTTGAATATTTACCTTTGCAGACATAGGAAATATGTATAAAATAATGTAGGTGAGTGACTGACTTTATAGAGGAAGCTTATACAGTAAAGGAATAAACATGTGAGTTTCAAGATGAAATATAGATTGTTCTAATGGATGTAGGGCATTTCTTATATAACTGCTTTTCTAATGAATTTCTCAACCCAATGTGGTGGCTTTGAGTAAGTGACCAAATTTATTTCAAAACATTGCCAGGTCAGTGATATGGTTGAATACATTTCATACATATTACTAAATTTGACTTGGGGATGGATCAGATATATTATATGGGGACCTAGAAGTGGAGATCAGAAATACTAATGGCCAATTATGACCTTGGGACTGCTTTTGTAGAGCCTCAGACAGATAGCAACAACCTTAACTCATGGGGAGAAGAAAAACTTTTCTGATACAATAACTGATGGTTTTATTTTTGACACATCTGCGATAATACATGCTTAAACATCCAATATTTTTTTTGTGTGATCAACCACCCCAGCAAGCTCTAACTTAAAGAACAGCTATCATGTAAAACATAGTTTGGTGTCTGTCAGAGTGAATAACAGGTTAACCATGCATTGTGCACACAAAACAACTAGGCAACGTATAGTTTTTAGTATTTTATATATTTACCCCTCAATGATACCCCTCTGTTGATGGCATGATGTGCAGATGCTTCGGTCCCAAATGAAGAGGTTGCATCTCACAACTTTAGAAATTCTGGAATACAACTTGCATCATTTGCACCATCCACTCTACACCAACATGTTATGTATGTATATACAGGATGTGCCAAAATTCAGAGTAGGATTTGATAGTTGAATAACGTATTTGTTAGTAGTTCAATTTGTTTGTTGCAGGTACATATTATAACTCTATAAAATCTTGGGAGATTCATCATGGGTAATTTCAGGAAGGAACAATGAGTAAATATAGTGGAATTTTATTAGTGTGAGATATGATTGAAAGTTTATAAATCCTCTAGTGGAAAATCATCCTTAAAGGTGGTTTCAACAGTATGTCCATACAACCAGGACCACAATGGACCTCCTGAGACAATTGTACGACTAGCAGATAATTTCAAGAAATTCCCAGATTAATTGGCCATCAGATAGCCCGACCTTTCGTAGCCCGATTGATTAACGTGGGGATATCTGAACGAGCGGGTGTACGTGAACAAACAACGTACACTTGAGCAGCTCAAGAAGAACATCCGTGCAGAAACTCAAGAGCTGCAACCCCTAAACATGAACCAATGTTATGAACATTGAAATCGCAAGAGCCCAACTTTGAGAGGCGGCAAATTGAACTCATTTAAGATGTCATCTTTCATACCTAGTCCAACAAATCTCCATATGTTAAGCATTCATTGTATGGAATATAATTAAAATTGGTTCATTAATAAAAAAATGTATTGACTTTGCAAACCCTACTTTGAATTTTGGCCCACCCTGTATTTTTAATCCATACATTTGCTGGAGATTTCATCAGTTAATGCTTAGAGTAGATTAAGGGTGAAATTGTCATCCATCCATACAATGTGGATGATTGGTTTACTTTAACTCCCATATTATCTTAAAGACAAGTGGGTGATAGAATCACAAATACTGGAAAGAAAAGCAAAATACTGAGTGCAAGGTGCCTTTCTGCCAACAGTGCTTCCAACTCTAAGCAGAGAATGGCAAAACTAATTTCAAATGAAAGCAATTAAAATTCATCAAAACATTAACAAGTTACAGCAGTTATTTAAAACGTATGGGTACACCAAAAGTATGAAATGAGATCATCCCTTTATCAATTAAGGAAATACCATACAAACTCATGGTACCCAGATGCAATGCACCCTGGCGTTTAATTAATATGTATCATATGCTCTGGCTGTTTGACAGCAGCCTGGCATATGCAGTAAATACGCAGTAAATAAAAAGTTCTGTATTTTTTTTTAGCAACCAATAGGTATTAAGTTGTGCAAAAATTGTGTTTATGAAAATTATTTTTATATCGAAACCAAAATACGTTTTGTATGGAGTTCTAAAACTGGAGCAGTTATGTTGAAATGCTCCTGTGAATTTCATTGGTTTCTGTAGTGACCTCCCCATGTTTTTTAAAAACACATGCCAATATACATCTCATCAGTAGAATCTAGTGCAGAAGAAAGAGAGTGTGTGTTACTTATGGGGAGAAAGACACTATGTGTATTTCTTGTGCACATAGGTAAGGTACAGATAATTAACAGTTGCAAGAAGTAGACAATGCTTATGAAGGTAAGAGTAAAAAGCCATTGTGAAAATGAATTGAGAGGTAGTGCCTGTGTATGTATACGAGAGAAGCACCTGTACCTGTGAAACTGAAGTAAGGGAAAGAAAACATATATGTGTACATGTTTGTGAAATAAACACATCCAGAGCTAAACTCGGGAAGGGCATTGCTGGATTTTGCTAATAATTCCAAACGGTGGACACATATAGATGCACAGTTTTACAAATATGCATACAGTGGCAAGTACCTACACACATTAAAGCACACAGCTTCTGCTATGAAATTGACACAGCTGCATTGATTCCTGCCTGATAAAACAATTAAATGGTTCCTTTCCCCTGTATGTGAAGTAGTCTTAACAAGTGGAGGCAGTGCTTTTAACAGCTTGGATGCAGGAACTTAGGGAAAGAGTGGGGATGACCCCTCAGGTAGCTCCTGCAACCATCCATCCATTTCCCTGACTTCTTAGGGGAGCATTTGCCCTGGTGCACTCCCCGACCTGCCAATGTTAGAACCATAAAAGTTGGAAATTATTAAGATATTGATGCAGAGGCATAAGATGGTAAAACATAAACCAGTTGCTCATCTCATAATCTGACAGATGGTGTACAGCAAAGTAAAGGGCATATATCTAGCATTTAAAACAGAGCAGACACCCTATACCTGCATCACAGTCAGAAACGTGACTTGTATTACATCTATTTTTAATTTCCACAACAGCAGCACTTCCTGTTGAATGTCTAGCTTTTCTGCATTAGTTGGGTAATGTGCGTTCTTACAGAACAAATCTTGCTCGGAATTGGCACATGTAGATACTATCCAGAAAGAGATCCAGTGAGTACATTGTGTGCAATGATCAGAAGGCTGATAATGTGGTGTGGGTTGCTAGATTGGCAGAACGGACAGCGTGAACATCTGTATAACAGATCATCAAAGCTCCAGCACTTCGCACACACAGGAAAGGATCAACAAACACAACCCATATTTACATGAAATATGTAGGCTTTTCTCCAAGAATTCTCTGTTATTCTTAACTACATGTGACAGCGGGGATGCAATCACAATGCTCAACATAAACATGCAGAATTCACATTGACTAAAAGAAACTGCACCGTCTACATCAATATAGTATTGCCATATGGTTACATGTTGGTTGTTTCAAATGTTTGTTCAATTAGAAAATTGATTTTTTTTTCCCCCCCCGATGAATAAATAAGCAAATGTGGGCTGGATGAAAAGACACAAGTCTAATTTCCAGAATCATAGCTTTCAAGCTTCTTTGTCGCATTGCATTCATTTAAAGGTTAAACTCGTCATCAACTTCTGACAATGGCCATGACACTCACAGCACTGGTCTACAATCCCATTGCTAGAATATCTTGAAGCCTTTAAGCAGAGTGAGGGTGGGCGCTTTGCGTTTGCTCTGCGCTCTAGAAGACTTAACAGTGACAAGTTTTGCTTGAGCCACAGATGGAATCTCCTTGTAGCTCACAGGGGACAGTGTGCTGAGTGTGGGTACACCATGTCGAGTGGAAGATGCAGGAGAAGCAGTGGGTGGGAAGCCAAGTAGAGCCCTCTCTTCGCTGATGTAGAGTGGTGGTCGAATAGGGGAAGATCTCTCCGCATCTCTCCTTACTTCCTGGATGGCATCATGAAAAATTTGTTGGACCAACCGGAAATCCAGGCAAGCAGATATCTCTCTGAATAGACACCCATGACGAGAAGCAAGACCGGAACCATCTGCCTTACTGACCTGCCTGAGAGATTACAGAAAGATTTAGGTGCAGCAATACACATGTATGTAAGCAGAGAATGTGACGGTGGAGTAGGTCCCTTGTCTTATTTAATCTACAAGTGATGTACATCATGACCTTTTTATTAAGGCAGTTCATTCAGCAAGATGTTTATCTCCAATGGTTATGAATAAAGTTGTCACTACCCGCGCTAGAATACTTTAATCCTATTTTAAAATAATGACTGGATAGTATATTATACAAAAAGCAACAATACATTAAAGCTGCTCTTCCACACAAAGCCAACTACTGAAAAGACATTACCTTCTTATCCCAGATATGTTGATCTTCTCCTAAATTGAGAAAGCTCCCTGATAAAGCAGTGTTACTGACAGCACAGAGCTGTAGAAGTGGAGATACAAAGAGAAAGGACAGAGAACAGCAGAGGAAACAGACAGACACACGGTGAAAGACAAAAGAGATACTTCAAATCAATATAATAATATCAACTATGGGGATCTAATTCAAGCACCAAACTTTATTAATTCTGGGGATATCAAGGAAAATAAAAGTTCACCTACACAGCACAGTTAATTTAAACAGGTCATCCAAAATCCGTAGGGTTTCACTGGGCTCAACATAATTAGAATTCTTCCCAACACTGAATTAGGCAAACCATTAGAAAATGTATAGATCATAAGAGTCATATGCTGCTCCTGATGTCAGAGAGGAGATTGCAGCACACATGAACACACATTAATAAACTGTTCTGAACAAAGGATGTTTCTATAGCTAGACAAATGTACTTCGGGGTTGCACAATGTTTGGAATAAAAATGCTGCCCTTTAATAAGCTGCCTTTCACAGTTACGTCAAGCAAGCTCTAAACATAAACATACTAAAAGAACAAGGAGAGAGTAGTAAGATGTGAGAAGTATTTTTCAGAGTGAGATATATTGGACTGAAACCACCCTGTGGACTGGATTTTTGTTTTGTACCGAGCAGAGAAATTTCGTATTGTGGATACAGCACAATGTCAAACACCTCAGGAAGTATTGTTAAGTGGTACCCCTTAATATATACTATTGCAAAAACAATACGATCTCAAGAAATTAATATAACGATGTCATAAAACTACACACATATATATACACAAACACACACAGATATATATGCACACACACATTTAATACGTATGTGTGTGTGTGTGTGTGTGTGTATATATATATATATACACACACACACTTTTATTTCCAATATATGTATAATATATTATAATTAAAGCATTTTATAATATATTATACATATATAATGCATACATATGATTTTATTATGAGTGTATTTTGAGATGTGTATTTATCTCAAAGTACACCTTTAATGAAATCATATATATGCATTATGTATGTATAATATAATAATATATACAATATATTATAACATATTATACATATATAATAATAATAATACAGACACTCCTCACTTACCAACCGGGTTCCATTCCTACGACCCGGTCGTAGAACGAATCAGTCGGTAAGTGAGGAGTTAAGGGATTCCCTGCTCTGTTGCATTTGTCTACATTCGGGAAAGTTTCCCCGAACATAGACATGCACACCAGAGCAGGGAATCCCCACGACGGCTTGCACTTAAGCCTGGTCGTAAGTGCGAGCAGTCATAAAACAGGTAGGTTGCTAAATGAGGACCACCTGTATATGTATAATATATATATATATATATATATTTTTTTTTTTTTTTACTTTTTAGCAGCTTGGGGGACTGCCTGACAGCTCAGACAGTCCCCCTGCTGGCAGCTCCTAGAGTCCTATTGCAGCAATGTGATCATGGTTATCACATGGCCCTGGAGGGCTGGAGCTGCTGCTTTTTTTCGGTCTGCACCTTGACAGTGTGATTTACTGCAATGTGTGACTACTTTCCTCAATAAATCATCACTTTTCATGGAAAACACCAGACGATATCTGGTCCATTACTCACAAGCATGTATATGGTTTAAAGGGACACTAAAGGCACCCAGACCACTTCATCTCATTGAAGTGATCTTGGTGCAGTGCCAAAGTCTGCGTAAACCTGCAATGTGAAAAATTGCAGTTTCTGTGAAATTGCAATGTTCACATTGCAGGGTTAACGCCAACTATAGTAGATGTCCTTTAGAAAGCCATTAGAGATGCTTCCTGGTCCCTAATGGAGTTTTACTTTGTGAAATAACGTTGGACGTCCTCAGACATTGTATGACGATGTCAAACATCTTTAATCACTGATTCAATGCTTTCCTATGGGAAGCTTTAATGCACGCACAACGCTGGCTGCACATGTGCCTTAGGTCCTACCATTGCTGTGACTTCACTGAAGAAGGTGACGTAGCCAGCGTCATGGGAGCCTCGTGCTGGAAAAAGGTAAGTTAAAAAAGGCAGTTGGGGAAATGGACACTATAGCATTAGGAATACAGGTTTTGCAATCCTAACACTATGATGTTTCTTCAAAGAGAGCACTGGTTCAATTTACAACACAATTAGTCTATCTCAGTTAAGACAATGCATTGTAATAGTGTGCTCTTCAAGTCTACAAGAAGTGAGGCTCTGGGAACTCACAGTCCTATTGGATTTAGGAAAAGCATATTTATCATGTATATGTTTAGTAAAATGTAGCCTTTTCATCTTTTGTAGCCTTCCCTATAATTGTCCTGTTTTTGCCCCGACCCTGTTTACATTGTTACGTCCATATTATATCCATGTAACATCGGTACATCTTTGTTAGATCCAAGTTACATCTTGGTTAGATCCTGGTTGCATTATTCCATCAGAAAGCTGTACACCACTCTGCAACTTCCTGATGTAACCATGTGTCAAAAAGAATCAACTTATCTTATTGTCAAAGAAATGGATATTAAACCTTACCCCTAGTGAAAGAGGGGTTGGCACCTGGAACACTGTTATTCTACCATCAATCTCATCCCAACTACCATAAATAACATCCCAACTTCCACTTTATATTTAGATCAGTGTATATAGTGCTATATCTAGTACTGCTGTGTGTCTGCCATACCTGTATCGCTCCATGTCCAACTTGTTTCCCAACAGCAAAACTGGGCACTCGTGTAAGGCTCCTCTGTTATACTGAGAAATAATGTCTAGATATTGGCAGCATCTCTCAAAACTCTGTTTATTATCAATACTATACACCACCAAGAAGACATTTGCCCAGTGTAGGTACCGCTCTGGATTCACAGGTCCATCCTGGAGGAAAGGTAGAAAATGAGAATGTATTGGAAAGTCTGAACACAAGAAAGAAAATAAAAGAAGAATATAAGAAGCACATATAGGGATGAGAGAGTGGGAGAGAGAGAGTGAGAGAGTGTGTATATATATTAAAATATAATACAATATATATATATATATATATATATATATATATATATATATATATATGAACAAAGGTCACCATTGAATATAAAAATATAGCAATAATAAAATGGTACTCAAAAGTAACTACTTTGTCATACCTGCCAAAATTGGAATGGATTTGGTGTCTTTAGCATAATAAAGTGGTTTTGCTGTGTAGATCATGCCCCTGCTGTGCCACTGCTCAATTCTCCCCAATCTAGGAGTTAAATCTCTATATGTTTTATTTCTGTTTATGCAGTCCTAACCACATCTTCCTTGGCCCAGGCTCACACATCCTCCCTGCCCAGATCTTGAAAAGGAGTCTAAATTTGTTTAGCTTCCCTTAAATGTGTTTAGTTTAGAATTTCTTATCTCATTCTCTGTTGACAGCTTGCTATAGCCTCATATGCCTCAAATGGATGGCTGCCTACTTCCTTAAACTAAACTTGACCAAAACTGAAATTCTGGTCTTTCCTCCCTCAAGTGTTGTTACTCCTGTGTCTGTCTCCCTCCAAGTCAACGGTGCTACCATCAGCTCAACCACGCAGGCTCGCTGTCTAGGTGTTCTCTTTGAATCCGACCTCTCCAAGCCTCATGTTCAGTCACCCACCAAATCCTGCCACTTCCATCTCAAAAACATTGCGCGCATCTGCCCCTACTTAACGTCAGATGCGACTAAGGTGTTGGTCCATTCCACTGTCCTTTCTCGCCTTGACTACTGTAATCCGCTTCTCAGTGGTCTTACGTGCTCCCAACCTGCGCCGTTACAGTCCATAATGAATGCGGCGGCGAGGCTCATCTTCCTGTCGGCCCGCACCTCCCATGTCTCACCCTTCTGTCAGTCCCTACATTGGCTTCCTATAAAATATAGAGCTCAATTTAAAATTCTGGTTCTTGCTTTCAAATCTCTACATAATGCTGCTCCCACCTATCTATCCTACCTTGTACACAAGTATGTCCCGTCTAGACCCTTACGATCTGCTGAAGACTTACGTCTATCTTCTGTCCGTACTCCCACCTCTGATGCTCTCCTTCAAGATTTCTCGAGGGCTTCACCGTTCCTGTGGAACTCGTTTCCCTCCTGCGTTAGATGCTCACCCAATCTTCCTGCTCCTCTCTCCTTCCTCACACTGTTTAGTGATGCGGGGCCAGAATTACATAATTTTCCGGCTCCTGGCATCACCACAGAGGGTTACGTCCCCCTCATCAGGCCTTTTTTAGTCGAATGTATCGCCCACTGTCAGTCCCTTCGGGATCCATCCCTCATTCATCTTAATAAAGGTGAGGTAATCTAGACTTTTTTGACCTAGGCGACTGCTGCACTGAAGGTCCTTTCTGACAGGACACTTGAAGCGGGGCAGGCCAGAAGTTCTATCGCAAATTGGGATAGCTCAGGCCACAGGTCAAGCCTGCACACCCAGTAGTCAAGGGGTTCATCGCTCCTCAGAGTGTCGATATCTGCAGTTAAGGCGAGGTAGTCTGCTACATGTCCGTCGAGTCATTCTCTGAGGGTGGACCCCGAAGGGCTGTGGCGATGCATAGGACTTAAAAAGCTCCGCATGTCCTCCATCAACAACACGTCTGTAAAGCATCCTGTCCTTGCCGGCATGGTCGTGGGAGGAGGAGGATTACTTTCACCTCTTCCCCTGTTAGATTCCCGTTGTGCTGTGACATCACCCTTATACGCTGTGTAAAGCATTCTTTTTAATTTATTTTGGAACTGCTGCATCCTTTGCGACTTGCGGTAATTCGGTAACATTTCAGGCACTTTCTGCTTATACCGGGGGGTCTAGTAGCGTGGACACCCAGTCCCAGTACAGGTCGTTCTCCTTCAGACTTTTTATACGAGGGTCCCTCAACAGGCACGACAGCATGAAAGACCCCATTTGCACAAGGTTGGATGCCGAGCTACTCATGTCCCGTTCCTCGTCTTCAGTGATCTCACTGAAGGTATGTTCTGGGGGGGTGCCGTTGATGTGGAGCAAGATGCAGCAGCAGAAGTGGACTCAGCCGAGGAGGTTATGGAAGAGGATGGAGTAGGAGGAGTAGAGGAGGTGGCAGCAGGCCTGCCTCCAAGTCGTGGCGGTGTCACCAACTCCTCTGCAGAGCCACACATTCCATGCTTGGCAGCCGTCAGCAGGTTTACCCAATGCGCAGTGTAGGTGATATACCTGCCCTGACCATGCTTTGCAGACCAGGTATCAGTGGTCAGATGGACCCTTGCCCCAACACTGTGTGCCAGACATGCCATTACTTCCTTTTGCACAATCGAGTACAGGTTGGGGATTGCCTTTTGTGCAAAGAAATTTCGGCTGGGTACCTTCCACTGCGGTGTCCCAATAGCTACAAATTTTTGGAACGCCTCAGACTTCACCAGCTTGTATGGTAAAAGCTGGCGGGCTAAGAGTTCAGACAAGCCAGCTGTCAGATGCCGGGCAAGGGGGTGACTTTGTGACATTGGCTTCTTACGCTCAAACATGTCCTTGACAGACACCTGATTGTGGGCAGATGAGCAGGAACTGCTCAAGGCGAGAGACGGAGTGGCGGATGGTTGAGAGGGGGCAAGGAGGACAGCAGTGGTTGACGTGGCTGAAGATGCTGGACCAGGAGGAGGATGGCGGCTTTGAGTTTGTGTGCTGCTTGTACTCATGTGTTGATCCCATAGGTGTTTGTGATGTGCGATCATGCGCCTTCGCAAAGCAGTTGTACCTAGGTGGGTGTTGGACTTCCCACGACTCAGTTTCATTTGGCACAGGTTGCAAATGACACCGCTGTTGTCAGAGGCATACACACAAAAAAATGCCACACTGCTGAGCTCTGCAATGACGGCATTCTGGTGGTGGCAACAGCATGCGTTGATTGGCGTGCTGTCTGGCTGACCCCGGGTGCCCATGCATGCTGTCTGACTGTGTCACTAGCTCCTTGCGACGACCTCCCCCTGCTTCCAACTCGTCTCCTCCTCCTATATGTTTCTGCCCATCTGAACTTTCCCCCTGTTCTTCTTCTCACGTGACATCCACGGACGCATCGCCATCATCAACTGCTTCACTTGTATCTGACAACTCAGCAAAGGAAGCAGCAGCGAGTACAACATCATCATCATCACACCGTACGTCCATGTGTGTAATGCTGCCTGACTGAGACATATCCCTGTTATCTACATCCTCTGGCAATAATGGTTGCGCATCACTCATTTCTTCCAACTGATGTGTAAATAACTCCTCTGACAGATCAAGTGAAGCGGCTGTGGTGCTAGTGTTGGTGGTGGCGGCAGGCGGGCGAGTGGTAACTTGAGAGGTGCTCGAAGCTAAGCTGGAGGAGGATGGTGCGTCAAGGTTCCGAGTGGAAGCTGTAGAAGATTGGGTGTCCTGTGTTAGCCAGTCAACTATGTCCTCAGAACTTTTCGAGTTCAGGGTACGTGGCCTCTGAACACTGGGCATTATTCTAGGGCCAAAGGGAATCACAGCACCACGACCATGACGGCCCCTGCGGGGTGGCCTGCCTTTGTCTGTCATTTTTTTTTCGATTAGTGGTACTATGCGGGCAAGCTACTGTGACAACAGATATGAGTGGCTCTGTGCACTGGCAGAAGTTGGCAGAGTAGACGCTGTAGGCCTGACACACACGCTTGCAGACAACTAACTGCTATTCAATCTATTACAGTCAAAATTTATTTTATTTTTAAATGTACACTACTGTTACACCAGATATGAGTTGCACTGGTGTGACACTGTGCCCTGGCAGGCCCTGAAACGCGCACGTGTGAAGGAAACTGACTGCTATTATTTCACAGTCAAATTTCTAGTTTTTTTGTTTTTTTTAAATTCTTTATTTATTATAAGGTTACAATATCACATGTATCAGTAACATTTTCCGACATAAACCCATAGGAGTACATCCAGGCAGGCATGAGAACATATAGGTTGCATATAAGTACAATAGCAATAAAACACAACCTGTTACGCTGGATATGATAGATTGCACTACCGCCCCGACGTACCACAAAGGTTCAGGGTGCTCCACCTTAATTTTTTAATAAATGTAAAATAAGAAAAAAGAGAAAGAAAGAGACATGGTTGGTCCCATCGCATGATTCATGCTGGCCAGGATAACATGGTGACGGCATCTGTTGGGCCTTGTTGTACTCAAGTATACTTCCCCGCTCCGCCCTTAAGTAGAAGGCAGCCTCAATGGGAGTGTGGTCTAACCATATTAATCCCCGGCGGTAGTAGCTCTCTGGAGGCAGGGTGGAGAATGTGCCGTCAGATAGTAGGGGGTAGAGGAACCATGCAGAGTCAATAGAGGAAAAATAGTGATAGAAAGTAGAAAAGAGAGAGATTGAGATGGGAAGAGGGATTGAGAAGGGGTCTAAGGGAGGGGGGAGGGGGGAGGGGACGCCGGGACCCGTTAGCTCATTTAAACATCAATACACGTGGTCAGTGGGTGTACCATATTTTGACGATAATAAGGTGTGTGACATCGATGGGGTCTCGTGTAGCTTGCTGATCTCCCGGCGGGAACCTGAAAGTCCCGTTACAGGAGAAAAACACGGAGTGTATTAACAGGTGCAGACATGCTGAGAAAGGAGGGGGAATGGGGGAATGAGCCCTCCCCCCTCCTCCCTTAATCGCCCACTCCGCTATCTATCCATGGAGCCCAAACCTTTTCAAACTTCGTAAGCGTGCCTCTGACCTTAGCCGTCAGTTTGTCCATTAGAAATGTATCTTTAATCTTGTGTAGGACAACATTTAGTGGGGGAGTAACACTTTGTAGCCACATTTGTGCTAGGGCTCGTCTAGCGGCTAAATTTACTTTATGAATTAATGACTGTTCCGTTCTGGACCAGCCTTCCAGAGGCCTGGCCAGAAGGAAAACCCAAGGGTCTAGATTGATCTCTCTGTCAAAGATATTTTTCAGTAACCCTGCTATCTGTTTCCAGAATTGCTGAACCGTCGGGCATTCCCACCACATATGCATATAGGTTCCCTTATTGCCGCAACCTTTCCAGCATAAGTCCGTGGACGTTTTATGCATCCTATGGAGTTTAACCGGAGTGGTGTACCACCTGAACATGGTCTTGTAAGCTTGTTCCTGCATGGAGACACATACCGATGAAGTCGCAGCGGCCTCCCAGATATCCTGCCATTCCACTCCCTCAAGCTCCTCGCCAAGATCGGCCTCCCACTGGGCTGTGTAAGTGAGTGCCCCCCACTCCGAAGTGGAGGTACTTAAGTGCACGTATATGGTAGTGATAAGGCCTTTCGGGAATTGCTCTTTAAGGCACATGTTCTCGAAGAACGTAGGCGGTGTTAACGCTAAAGTCCCTGAGTTGTAGATACCGGAAGAAATCAGAGGGGCGCAAAGTTGCCCTAGTCTTCAGTTCCTCAAACTGTAGTATCGAGCTGCCTTTGTACAGTTGACATAGACGTTGGATACCCGTGCTCTCTATGCCCCTGAAATCTCTAGCTACTAGTCCCGGGTTGAAGGCTGTATTCCTTAGGTAAGGAGCCAACGGAGAGGACTGCGTGGATAACCCGTATTTAAGCGACGTGGCATCCCAGAGTTTCATAGAGTTCGCTATGGCCGGGCATTTGATGTGTGAGAGTGGCCTGTTGGCCTTGGGAACCCACATAAAGAACTGGGGGATGTCGGGCCCCATGAGGGAAGATTCTAAGTCCACCCACCTCCTCTCATCCGGAGGAGAGTGCCATAACGCTATTTGCATAAGTTGGGCTGCCAAGTAATAAAAGTACAGATTCGGTAAGCCCAGACCACCTCTAGATTTTGCTCTGTACAGAATATTTCGAGATATTCTGTGTTTCTTGTTTTGCCAAATAAACTTCCCTATGGCTTGCTGGAGCGTACCCAGGTCGGACTTAGTCAGTCTAACCGGCAGAGCCTGAAACAGGAAAAGGATCCGAGGAAGCACGTTCATTTTCACCGTGTGGATCCTGCCTATCCAAGAGATCGGCTTATCCTGCCATCTGTCCATATCCGCAATTAAAGTGCGGCTTAAGGGTGCATAATTTTGTTGGTGAAGGTGGGTCGGGTCCGCTGTCAGCCGAACCCCTAGGTATTTGATATAATCCCTAGCAATAGGAATCTTATAGGTCTCCCTTATGTGAGCTATGTCAGAATCACGCATACGGAGAGGGAGAGCGCTTGATTTGGAGAGGTTCACCTTATAACCGGCCAGCCTGCTATAGGAGTCCAACACGGCCATCAATGCTGCCATCGAAGCCCCTGGGTCAGTCAGGGTCAGCAAAACGTCGTCAGCAAAGCCGGAGACCACGTATCGCTGGCCTCCAATCTGAATTCCTCGAATTTCCTGAGTATCACGTATCTTTTGCAATAGGGGCTCCAACGACAGAGCAAACAATAAAGGGGACAACGGGCAGCCCTGCCTCGTTCCGTTGCCTAAACTAAATGGTATAATTTTCGAACCTGCTATCCGGACCCGTGCCTGCACTTCAGTATACATTGCCCTAATTGCGGACAGGTAAGTAGCCGGGAAGCCGAAGTGCCTGAAGACCTCAAATAAGTAAGGCCATTTGACTCTGTCAAAGGCCTTCTCTGCGTCTAGCGACAAGAGCAGCGTCGGGATCCCTTTATCCACCTGCCTCCAAATGAGATCGACGTTGCGTCTAGTATTTTCGAATAATTGCCTACTAGGAATAAATCCCACCTGGTCTGGATGGACTAGACTCATGAGGAAAGGGTTCAGTCGGGTAGCCAGGATCTTAGCCAGAAGTTTTGAATCGTGATTAATTAATGAGATCGGGCGAAAGTTTTCCGGAACCGAGTCATCCTTGCCAGGTTTAGGTAGTAGTACCATATCGGCCAGAGACAAATCCCTGTCCGGAGCGCCACCCTCCATAAGGTCATTGAATAAGGTTTCTAAGTGGGGTGTGATTTCGTCGCGAAAGATTTTGTAGTAGCTACCTTCAAAGCCATCCGGGCCCGGAGCTTTGTTACCTTTCAAAGCGGTAATTGCCGCGTCAATCTCTTCAGCTGTGATCCGTGTACCAAGAGTAGCGGACTCTTCCCTTTTCAATCGCGGCAGAGTCAGTTGAGATAAGAAATGCTTAGTATCCTCAGTTTCACGTTGATGCGTCACCTCGTCGCATTTCGAGTGGTTGTATAGGTTGGAAAAGTAATCCGTGAAAACCTGAGCTATGTCGGTGGGATCTGTACAGTTCCCACCCGAGCTGTTTTTAATTCTTATTATATGTGAGTGGCCTTGTCTCAGGCGAAGAGTTCTGGCTAGCAATGTGTCCATTTTGTTAGATTTTTCATAATAGGTCCTCTTGGACCATATTAGAGCTCTAGCCGTGTCATTGAGGAGCGCCTCACGAACCGATGCCCGCAGGTCCTGTACGCCCGCTAATGTAGCGGGCGACAAGGCAGCTTTATGTTTTTCCTCGGCTTTTCCCAAAGCTTCTAGAAGAGACGACAATAATTGCGTTTTGCGTTTCTTCTTCAATGAGGCTTCGTGAATCAAAATACCGCGGATAACCGCCTTATGGGCGGCCCACACCGTGGCCGGGCGGAGGTCCGACTCCGTTTCCCTAGCAAAATATTCAGTCAATTCCTTCCGAACTACGTCCACCACGGCCAGATCTTGTAACAAAGAAGTATTTAACTTCCAGGACCATGGGGACGCCACACATAAGTTGTCCAAGGTCAGCGTGACCTCAGCGTGATCGGACCAAGTGATAGAGCCAATCGTGGCACCCGTAACCTTTGAAGCCGAGTGAGAGTTTACTAAAAACATATCGATCCTAGAATAAGTGTCGTGGGGAGCTGAATAGAAAGTGTAATCGCGGTCCGCAGGATGATGTGCCCTCCAGATGTCCAAGAGGCCCGTTCGGAGGATAAAGGAGCGGAGAATTTTATCCTGTCCCCCTCTCCTATGTGACCGCGGAAGGCCGCAGCCCCGGCTCCGGTCTACGGCCGGACACGGGGCGGCGTTAAGATCACCTCCCACAACCACCATGCCGTGCGGTAAATCCTGTACCATCTTGGTCATAGCGTCCCAGAATTCAGTAGCGGGGTCGTTGGGGGCGTAAATATTTAGAAAGTGAGTCGCATGGGAATATAAAGTTCCTGACACCAGAACAAAGCGGCCGGCTGGGTCCGCCACCACTTTCCCAATTTTAAATGGGCATCTGTGGTGTATAAGTACCGTAGTTTTTTTTTTTTTAATGTACACTACTGTTACACCAGATATGCGTTGCACTGGTGTGACACTATGCCCTGGCAGGCCCTGAAACGCACACGTGTGAAGGAAACTGACTGCTATTATTTCACAGTCAAATTTCTAGTTTTTTTTTTTTAAATGTACACTACTGTTACACCAGATATGAGTTGCACTGGTGTGACACTGTGCCCTGGCAGGCCCTGAAACGCACACGTTTGAAGGAAACTGACTGCTATTATTTCACAGTCAAAAAAGTATTTTTTTTTTTTTAAATGTACACTACTGTTACACCAGATATGAGTTGCACTGGTGTGACACTGTGCCCTGGCAGGCCCTGAAACGAACACGTGTGAAGGAAACTGACTGCTATTATTTTTTTTTTTTTTTTTCACTTTGAAAGTGTTTTATTTTTCTTTGCCATATCAATTGGCTGGCGCCTGCTCGCCAGGGTACAGAAAAGAAAAGGAGGAAATTGCAGGTACAGTGATTACATATTAGGGTGTTGCACATGCTTAACATCTAGATACCATTTGTACAGTTCACCATAAACATCTCCGGTGGTTGTCTGTTAGGGAACTCGGGTGATATGCATTGTTGGCTATCCTATCCCCATCACCACGCTACCTACTATCTGTTGGCTGCAGTGTTTCCGACACCAATATGCGACCTGGCTGTTACTACCATGTGTCCCTTTCCGCTGTTGGTTGTCCCTATCAGTGCTCAGTTTTGGGTTAGAACCTCCCGACATCACCTCTCTGTGTCACCACACGCCTCTTGCTCTCTAAATTTTTCCCACCTCTCTCCGGCTTGGCTAGTGTGTTTTCGTGGACTGAGATGTTTGTTGGCCATGAGTTCATATTTCCAGTTCAGGGAAATTTGCGTAATCAGATTCCCAAGTGTGGGTGTCACCTGGGATTTCCAGGCTCTGGCTATTAGTGTTACTGATGAGATTAGCAGGTGGAATAACAGTCGCTCTTCTATTTTGTCTAAGGACGTGGGTAACATAAAAAGGACACACTGCTCCACCTGCAAGGTCCATGCCCTTCCAAACAACCTCTGTATCATGGCTTGGGCCCCGTCCCAGAATGGTCGCAGGGCGCTGCATGACCACCATACGTGGGTCATAGACCCCCCGTGTGTACCACATCTCCAGCATACATTAGGTGAGCCCGGGAATACCCGTGCTAGCCTCTCCGGGACTAGGTACCACCTGTATTGGAGTTTTCTGATGGTCTCCAAGTGTGTGGTGCACAGTGTATTGCCCTTGTGTATATTGTAAGCCCTTGTCCATTGGTCCAGTGAGAACGTGTGCCCTAGTTCCTTGTGCCATGCCTCTTGGTGTGTCACATTTTCTATTGGTTTGTTTTTGTGAAATGCATGGAGTATGTGTAAGAGTATTTTCGTGGGGGGTTTGGGGGTTAGGCACATGTGTTCTATTTCTCGGTCCTGGGGGTTTGCTGCGGTCTGCGTGTGCGCCTCCGTGAGGAAGGATTTCAGTTGTAGGTACTGGAATATGGCTCTGGTTGGTAAGTGGTATCTTGTTTGGAGGGCCGTTAAGGGCATCAACTCCCCTGCCTGATACAAATGGTCAATTGTGGTGCAACCTCCCTCCCTCCAGGGCGCAGGGTCAAAAGTCGGTATTCCGGCTGCCAGGAGAGATATTGGGGCGTTCCTGGGGATAGCATCTGGGGTCCCCCCTTTTTCTTTGACCTCATCCCATATTTTCAGTGTTAGGGTCGTGGTCGGGAGGGGTCCATGTGTGGTGGACGTAGGTGTTTGGGGAGCCAGAACAGGTTACGTAGTTTTTGTTTCCCCGCCCAGTGGGCTTCCAGACGGGTCCACTGTGGAGTGCCCCCTAGTCAGCCGTGGTGACTTTGACTGCCATTAGTTGTGCTGCTCTATAGTATGCGTGTAGGTTAGGTACCCCCAGGCCCCCAGTTCTAACGGGCTGTTGAATGAGTGTCATTGCTACCCTGGGCCTCTTTTTTTCCCATATGAATCTTGCTAGTAGGCTTTGCATGGACTTGAGGAAGGATGTCGGTAGGGGTATCGGTAGGGTTCGCAGGAGGTATTGGAATTTAGGGAGTAGCATAATTTTTAGGGCTGCTATTCTGCCTACCCAGGAAAGATATTTACCCTCCTACCCCTCCAATGTGGACGTGAATTTTCTTTGGAGTGTGGCGTAGTTGTCCTTAAATAATTTGGCTAGTTGGGCTGGGATTTTGATTCCCAGGAATGTGATGTGGTCGGACCTCCAGTCGAAGGGGAAGGCTGAGGTGAGTCTGGCCAGGTTGTCTTTAGGGATCCCAAGTCCCATGGCTTGGGTCTTGGCTATGTTGAGCTTGTAATACGAGTGTTTCCCATATTCTGTTATGGTGGCTACTAAGTTAGGAACTGAGACGTGTGGTTGGGTTAAAGTTAACATTATATCGTCAGCAAACAGGTTCGCTTTATACTCTCTTTCTCCCACCTGCACTCCATGGATCGAGGGATGCTGTCATATGGCAGCCGCCAAGGGCTCTAGGGCCATGACATATAGTAGTGGAGACAATGGGCAACCCTGGCGGGAGCCGTTGAAGATATGGAGGGTGTCTGACACAAACCCTGCATTGAGGACCTGGGCTGAGGGGTTATTGTATAGGGCCCTGACCGCCGAGATGAAGCCCTCCGGAGTCCCAAACTTAGCAAGGACCGCCTCCAGGAACTCCCACCCCAGCCGGTCAAAGGCCTTCTCGGCGTCCAACGCCACCGCTTTGGCTCCCTTTCCTAGGCGCTGGGCACTGAAAATAACATCCAGCACTTTCCTGGTATTGTCCCCCCCTTGGCGACCCTTTTTTAGCCCACCTTGTCTGTGTGAATCACTTGTGGTAACAATCGTCCTAGCCGTTGGGCATATATTTTGGCGTAAAGTTTGGCGTCTGTGTTTAACAGGGAGATGGGCCGAAAATTCTGGGGGCAGGTAGGGTGTTTTCCTGGCTTGGGGAGTGTGATGATGTGTGCTAACAATGTTTCTGGGGATAGTTGTTGGTTTTTAGTGGCTTCATTAAACGCCTTTGTGAGATGTGGTGTTAGTGTAGACTTGAAGGCCCTGTAGTAGCAGTTGGCGAAACCGTCCGGGCCAGGGGCCTTGCCTGACGGTAGCTGTTGGATCGCTTCCGCCACCTCCTCGTCAGTTATATTTGAGGAGAGCGTTTGTTGTTGACTGGGTGTAAATGCAGGTAGGTGGATCTCGTGTAGGTATCTTTGTATAGCTGGTGTCTCGGGTGTGTGTTCGGGCATCTCCTGCCAAGTTATAGAGTGATGTATAGTACTTTGCAAAGGCATTGCTTATGTCTCTTGGGGCCGTGACTTTGTGGCCTGCCTCATTGTGGAGGAATGCTATCTTTTGCTTAGTTTGTAGTGTTTTGAGGCGTTGGGCTACTAGTTTCCCCACTTTGTTTCCCTGGGTGTATTGAAGTGCTCTGAGTCTGTGGAGGTACTGGCCGTTTTTTTCCAGAGCTTGTTTGTGTATGTCTTGCGTGATTTGCATGATGCGGTGTTTGATCTCTTGGGAGGGGGCTGTTTGGTTTAGAGTCGTGAGGTCCAGCAGTTCCTTTTGCCAATTTTGTAATTGGGTTTCCGATCTCCGTTTTAGGTATGTTGCTCTTTGGATCAGCAACCCTCTGGCCACTGCCTTATGGGCTTGCCAGACTGTATTGTGGGATGTGTTGTCTACGGAGTTGGTCAAGAAGTAGTTTTGGAGTTCTAGTTCTATTGTGCTGCGGAACTGGGGGTCCGTGAGTAGGGAATCGTTGAGCCTCCAGGGGCTCCTGTGGGTAGATTCGTAGAGGTCGGTTAGGGTCACCACCACTGGTGCGTGATCCGACCAGGTGATCCGCTCTGCCTTATGTGGCTTGGTGTGTGGGGGTGGTATGCCCCAATCTCGGAGGGCCTTCAGACCTTCCTCCGGTGATGTGATGACTGTGAGCTTGCCCTCATCCGGTACTAGGAGCTTGACTGGGAAGCCCCAGCGGTATGGTTGCTTGTGCTGCCTGAGCTGTTCCGTGATGGTCGAGAAGGTTTTTCTTTACCGCAGTGTAGCGGCCGATATATCTGCATAAATTGTCATGTCTCTGTGGGGTGTTGGGAAAACGGGGCGCTGTCTGCTGGCCCTCATGATCACTTCCTTCACATGGAAGTAGTGCATTCGCACCAAAACATCTCTCGGCGCCTCATAAGTCAGGAATCTCGGTTTTGGGACCCTGTGGTAGCGGTCTAGCAATAACATGTCTTGGTGGAGGTCGGGCGCCAGCAGTTTGAGTAGGCCTTGAAGGTGGGCATGGAGGTCAGCTGGTCCGATTGATTCTGCTATCTCCCGAATCCGGAGGTTGTTGCGCCAGAAGCGGTCTTCCAGGTCGGCCAGTTTATTCTCAAAGGCTTCCATGGTGTCTCGCATTTCCTCCATAGTGGCCCTCAGGTCACTCTGTGTCTCCAGTACCCAAAGGTCTGTTGTAAGCTCTTTGTTGTCTGCATGGTGTGTTGTAGCTTGTCGTGCATGGTGTCAAACATACGTTGCCGCATGCCTTGGGTAACCAGTGCCTCTGGTTGAGAGGTTTCCAGCACCTCGCCGTGCGCACGTTCGGCGCCGTCTTGCTGCGTTTTGTCATGCAAGGCCGCAACCTTATTCTGGGTGTTACGGCCGCCGAAAAAGTAGTTTTTTTCGGATTTATCCGTCTGCCGCCTGCTCTTCAGCTGTGAAATCGTGTTGGGGAGTATTTGCTGTGTCGGGGTGATCATAACACTTAGTAGGTAGGCCTATGCAGCATGGACCCACATGAACATGCGGCTGCTTCCCTCGAGCTCCAGGCCACGCCCGACTGCTATTATTTCACAGTCAAAAAAGTGTGTTTTTTTTTTTTAAATGTACTCTACTGTTACACCAGATATGAATTGCACTGGTGTGACACTGTGCCCTGGCAGGCCCTGAAACGCAAACGTGTGAAGGAAACTGACTGCTATTATTTCACAGTCAAATTTCTATTTTTTTTTTAATGTACACTACTGTTACACCAGATATGAGTTGCACTGGTGTGACACTGTGCCCTGGCAGGCCCTGAAACGCACACGTGTGAAGGAAACTGAATGCTATTATATTACAGTCAAAAAAGTTTTTTTTTTTTTTTAAATGCAAGTTATTGTGACACCAGATATGAGTGGTGGCACTGGGCAAGTGGGCACAGTATACGCTGTGAGCCTGACACACACGCTGGCAGTCAGACAACTGCAATTAGATTACACAGGGAAAAAAAAAAAAGCAGACTGATGTTCTAGCCCTAAAAAGGGCTTTTTGGGGTGCTGTCCTTACAGCAGAGATCAGATGAGTCCTTCAGGACTGTAGTGGACACTGAATACACTAGCCTAGCTATCGATTTCCCTATTAAATCAGCAGCAGCTACACTGTCCCTCCTCTCACTAAGGATGCAGCTTACGGGGGGGGGGCAGGGCCTGGCCAGCATGGCGGACGGACGTGCATGAAGTGTGCTCCCTGCATACAGCCTGCAAAGTGAGACCCACAGAGGGAATAATACCTTTGGAGGTTGCTCACTGAACACTTACCTGTTCCTGAACACCAGGGAGCTTACCCGATCAAGTTTGTAGCAGCCTATGACTACGCACTGTACTGCGGCCTATCTGCTCTGGGGGTTCTGTGGCAGGGAGAAGCGGCCGATCTCCCGGCCTGGAGCTCTCATCCTGTCTGCACCTCATATCTACAGCCCCGTTTCCCCCCCCCCCCCTCTGGACCGGTGGGGGTTATCCCGGTCCCCACCAGGGAAAGGCTAAAGTAACCCACAAGGCTAAATAGCCACTACTCACCCTGACAAAACGAGCCATCGTGTCACAGCTAAGATGGCCGCCACTCCGACAGAGCAATCAAGCCCACACTGGGAAGCTAAGTTCCATGCAGCCTTTGATGCTCTCTGTGCAGCCTTCTGGAATCGGATTGAATCACGGCAGAGGGCTTTGCTACTCACCTCACCTAGGATGGAAGAGATCTCCAGAGGTGCCCCAGCATTGTGCTCTCCTTCGGAACAGAGAGCCAGGGGGATGGCACGCCAACCAGCCGCCCACGACTGAACAGGACCTTTCCCAGAACCTCACAGGTTACTTATACTGAAGCTGGAGGGCTGGGGGGCGACCAGGCATCTTCTTCCACAGTGGACTGGGCTCGGGGAGCAAGGGTGCTGATGCGCCGACCTGCTGACCCTCGTGGTCTGAGCGATCCTCTGGTGCACCCGGCAGGCGGTGGAAGCACTACTAAGTGGCACATGGATGCGAGTAGAGACGACCACTCTCTGAAGCATGTCAGAGGAATTGGCTAGAACATCTCTGCTGCTGAGAATCTAAAATGCCCTTGTTATGAGGTGTAGTCAGTTGTCTAGCATGTAACAGCACTCACTAAGAGGTTATTTAGTCTACTTATTTCTAGTTTTGATATTTTGATTCACACATGTTGATCTATAACTGGTGGTGTTAATCCCCTTACCCCTCTTCAGTTCAAGCATGTGTATTCAAACTTACGAACACTCTCAACATGTCTGATGATTTCCCTATGCCATGCTTTTCACTTATATCAAGACAAGTTTACCTAGCATGATTGTTTTATATTTTAAAAATGTGCAGTTCCTTTTGACATTTTGTTTCATAACTCTAAGTCTGTATTCCAACGTTTTGCATTGCACCATATGTCATTGTCACTACGTGTATGTTCACTGCACTTCAAAAATAAAGAATAAAAAAAATAAAAAAAACAACAATGCAGCTTCCGAATGAATCTAAAATGGATGCTGTCCAGGAGGTGGGAGGGTCTGGAAGTGAGGGTCTGCTGCTGATTGGCTGGAATGTGTCTGCTGACTGTGAGGTACAGGGTCAAAGTTTACTCAATGATGACGAATAGGGGGCGGTCCGAACATCGCATATGTTCGCCCGCCGTGGCGAACGCGAACAAGCTATGTTCGCCAGGAACTATTCGCCAGCGAACAATTCGGGACATCTCTACTGGGGGATCTTACTCCTTTCATCCCTCCAGCAGATTTCATCCCATCCTACTTTCTACACCCAGGCAGAAAGGATTACTTATCTGAGTAAAGTTTAACAAAAAACTGCATATACAAAATGCTAATTAAAGGGGTACTGTCACCAGGAGGTTCAAATAAGTTAAAGTTGGTTTTCAATGTTTTTTATTCCAGTGGTGTAATCTACAGAGAAGTTTCCAGAGAAATAGAAACACTACAGTACACTTTATGGTGACAGGAGTGCTCCAGTGTCTTCTGAATGTAAGTACTCAACACTTATAGAATGGTTTGACTTCTTAGCTGGCACAGCTCTTGCCTCCTCTCAGCCTTCAGGAGAGCCGCAAGCTCCTGCTTATGAGCTTCCAATAGCTCTCCTAAATTAAAGGGACACTGTAGGCACCCAGACCATAGTGAGAAACTGCAAAAATGACCTTGCAGGGTTAAGACTGCCTCTAGTCAATCAATCAGACAGGCACTAGAGGCACTTCCTAGTGGTTAGGTGACTTTTGGTGGCCTAACTGACGCTGGACATCCTCACGCTCTGGACAGCGTCAGTCAATTCCCCATAGGAAAGCATTTCAGCAATGCTTTCCTATGGGGAGGGCTTAATGCGTTTGTGGTGTTCGCCATGCATGTTAGGCGATGTTGAGAGAGCGGAAAGCAGACTTAGCACAGAAGGACATTGGGGCTGGAATCGGGTGAGTACAGTAAGGGTGTTTTACCCCTTAATATGCTGTGGGGGTGCGAGCGACAGGGGAGGCGCGAGGGAGCTATAGTGCTAGGAATACAACTTTGTACAGGGAGTGCAGAATTATTAGGCAAATGAGTATTTTGACCACATCATCCTCTTTATGCATGTTGTCTTACTCCAAGCTGTATAGGCTCGAAAGCCTACTACCAATTAAGCATATTAGGTGATGTGCATCTCTGTAATGAGAAGGGGTGTGGTCTAATGACATCAACACCCTATATCAGGTGTGCATAATTATTAGGCAACTTCCTTTCCTTTGGCAAAATGGGTCAAAAGAAGGACTTGACAGGCTCAGAAAAGTCAAAAATAGTGAGATATCTTGCAGAGGGATGCAGCACTCTTAAAATTGCAAAGCTTCTGAAGCGTGATCATCGAACAATCAAGCGTTTCATTCAAAATAGTCAACAGGGTTGCAAGAAGCGTGTGGAAAAACCAAGGCGCAAAATAACTGCCCATGAACTGAGAAAAGTCAAGCGTGCAGCTGCCAAGATGCCACTTGCCACCAGTTTGGCCATATTTCAGAGCTGCAACATCACTGGAGTGCCCAAAAGCACAAGGTGTGCAATACTCAGAGACATGGCCAAGGTAAGAAAGGCTGAAAGACGACCACCACTGAACAAGACACACAAGCTGAAACGTCAAGACTGGGCCAAGAAATATCTCAAGACTGATTTTTCTAAGGTTTTATGGACTGATGAAATGAGAGTGAGTCTTGATGGGCCAGATGGATGGGCCCGTGGCTGGATTGGTAAAGGGCAGAGAGCTCCAGTCCGACTCAGACGCCAGCAAGGTGGAGGTGGAGTACTGCTTTGGGCTGGTATCATCAAAGATGAGCTTGTGGGGCCTTTTCGGGTTGAGGATGGAGTCAAGCTCAACTCCCAGTCCTACTGCCAGTTTCTGGAAGACACCTTCTTCAAGCAGTGGTACAGGAAGAAGTCTGCATCCTTCAAGAAAAACATGATTTTCATGCAGGACAATGCTCCATCACACGTGTCCAAGTACTCCACAGCGTGGCTGGCAAGAAAGGGTATAAAAGAAGAAAATCTAATGACATGGCCTCCTTGTTCACCTGATCTGAATCCCATTGAGAACCTGTGGTCCATCATCAAATGTGAGATTTACAAGGAGGGAAAACAGTACACCTCTCTGAACAGTGTCTGGGAGGCTGTGGTTGCTTCTGCACGCAATGTTGATGGTGAACAGATCAAAACACTGACAGAATCCATGGATGGCAGGCTTTTGAGTGTCCTTGCAAAGAAAGGTGGCTATATTGGTCACTGATTTGTTTTTGTTTTGTTTTTGAATGTCAGAAATGTATATTTGTGAATGTTGAGATGTTATATTGGTTTCACTGGTAAAAATAAATAATTGAAATGGGTATATATTTGTTTTTTGTTAAGTTGCCTAATAATTATGCACAGTAATAGTCACCTGCACACACAGATATCCCCCTAAAATAGCTAAAACTAAAAACAAACTAAAAACTACTTCCAAAAATATTCAGCTTTGATATTAATGAGTTTTTTGGGTTCATTGAGAACATGGTTGTTGTTCAATAATAAAATTAATCCTCAAAAATACAACTTGCCTAATAATTCTGCACTCCCTGTATTCCCACCACTATAGTATCCCATTATGCCAATTCATAGGTTGGGTGCATTCGCTCATCACTCTCAGCCAATAACCTAAGCTCTCCACTTCCAGGCTTAGCTAGAGTAGACAGAAAGGGACTAAACGGTTTGGCTACTTACATTTGAGGGGTGCTAGGGAAGTGGTTATGGTGCATTGAGTGTTCTTTTCAGATACACTTTATATTTGGCTTATTGTTAACCTCTTATGTAAAAGCTCTTTTAATCGGTATGAGGGCATCATATTAACTGTAAATTGTTTCAACAGTTTAAATTTAAATCTGCTGAAAGTGGGAATTACATGTACTGACAGAGAAAATTGTTAGAGGCAAACTTTGTATCAATAAATATTCAAAAAAGGATAAAAAACAAACCAAACAAGCCATTTGATCTGCCCTATAACTTCTAAGGTTGTAACTAAACAATGATGTCATTATGCATCTTACATCACAATAAACAGAGGGACTGTAACACAGGACTTGCACCCTCTGAAGCCAATCAGTGTTTAGCTGGGATCAAAGTGTAAACAGGTACTCCTCAGATTTCCTATTAATTGCCAGAATAATCCGAAATGATTTAAGAATTTTAAATGATTTAATAATTTGGGACAAATGTTTCAATAATTAAATATTTTGGGGGAAATATTTAATATATTGATTTAAAAAAAAAATAATTTATATAGTATTTAGATAGGAAATACTTTCCAGTGTCCGGAGAGGGGGTAATTCTGGTTACATTATAACTATTCTAATATATCTAATGTTTTTTAGGAATTTCAAGGCCATAGGATTTCCTATAGCCACCTTTATATCATACATCCATGTGGATTATAGAAAGTAAGTGTAACTCTGTTTAAACATCGACCTTTTCTAGTTACACCTATGTGAATTCTGTACTGAATTACCTGTTCTAATGTTTCTTTATAGATTATGCAGAAGTTGGTGCAATATAAAGAAGACGGTAATGTATAAAACAATGGGCTGATAGTAAATGGGTAATATTCATATGAAATTATTTCAATACAGATCCAGGGACAGATTTATAGCCGATCGCCTTAATATGGGGTCAGGAAGGAATTTTTTACTTGGACTTCTTACTAATGCATGTCCAAGTTTTTTCGCCTTCCTCTGGATCACTAATTCACTAAACTTTGAATTGTACCAAATAAGATCTGAATGGCAAGAGGCAAACAAAACCATCCAAGTTGTAACTATAGTTATTGTTGTCCACATTTTGCCAGTAAATTTTAAAGGAATACTCCAAGTACCACAACCACTATAGCACACTGCACTGGTTGTAATACTGTCCTAGCATCCCCCCCTTCCCTACCCCAATGTATGTAGTCAAACGGTATGCAGCTAGGTTGACTTCTTAGCTATGGTGAGGTGCTATCCCCAGCCTCTTGTCTTGTTTTTAGAGCCAGATGCTCAGGCTAGGAGTTCCCATTAGCGCTCCTGAGCCTTGAACTGCAGGACCAGCTAATTGCTGACAGCCAATGAGCTTAGCCCTGCAGCACTGGACTTAGGTCAGAGCTGGAGCCACTGGCTCTCATTGAGGCAAGGAGTGCAGTTTTGTATAACTCATAAACTGACGTTATCGTCCTATTCACTTAGCTTCAGATTTAGGTTGGCTTCTTGTTCATCCAGCTTTTTTATTGCATGAAAGCTCAGTCTAGCTTGGGCCCAATTACATTTTTCATAATATGTCACCAAACCTGGCACCCTAACATCCATGCATCTCAAAGGGAAATTCTTAATAAGGAGCCATACTTCTCCTTTGTGAACAGTATGGTGGCTCCCCCAAATTTGGTTTGTATTCTCTTAACTAAAGCAATAGGTTCGATGGCCTGAGCCAAACTGTATTATTGGCAAAATAGGGCATCAAACTTGGAATCCCTAACATCCAGTAATTTCACTGGAAAATTCTGAATTCATAGCCAAACTTTTCTTCCATAAAAATATCTTGGTTCATCCAAATTAGCTTTGTTATAAAATCAATTTCACCCAATTTAGCAACTATGCATTTCAAAGGGAAAATCTGAATAAGTAAGTGAGCATTTCCGCTAAGAAAACCATCTTGGCTCAACCGTATTTGGTTTGCATTCTACTAATCGGACATCCTTCTAAAGGAAAAAGTAAATTTGGCCAGAGCCAAATAATATTGATCACAAAATTAGACACCCTAACATTTATATAATTAAATAAAAATCAGAATATGTGACCAAGCACTAACTTTATAAAAAATATTGTGTTTGTTTTCTACTACTTAAGCATCTCTCTAATGGAACAAATTCAATTTGGCCTGAGCCAAACAATATTGGTCGCATAATATGGCACCAAATCTGGAACATTAACACCCTTGTATTTGAAAGGGAAATTCTTCATAAAAAATAAGCTTTTCCTTTATAAAAAATCATCATGACTCACCCAACATTTGACATTTTCTTTTTTTTCTTTTTCTTTTTTTACTAATCGGTCATCTGTGCATAGGAACAAGTTTAATTTGGCCTAAGCCAAATAAGATTGATTAAAAAGTATGCCACCACATGAATTTCAATGGAAAGTTTGGAATAAGTAACTAATTATTTTTCCTCTATAAAAGCCATCTTGGCTCAGCCAAACTTAGTTTAATTTCTAATAATTGGGCATCTGACTAAAGGAGAAAGTTCAGTCTGCACTGACTGAAATGAGAGTGATAACCAAAAAAGCTACAATTTCTGGGGAAATTGTGTGAAGTGTTCTTGCCTCCACCAGTAGTCTACAATTAGAGATAGAGCAATTATCGGTTTACCGATATTATCGGCCGATATTCAGTATTTTCGGCAATATCGGTATCAGCCACTAAAGATACCGATATTGCCGATATTGATAGAGTGAGAAAAGCATTTCAACTTTTATTTATTTATATAGCACATTTAATTGCAACGTTGTTGCCCAAAGTGCTTCACAGTTACATTAAAGCATACATTTATAAAAACATTAGTAGGTGTACAAAAGACCCTGTCTATGACATCACTTGCTGCTCCAGCCTGGCACAGGTCAGAGTATCTTGGCGGTTGCCATCTTCAAATGGTCATATTTTAAAAACTGTACATCCTACAGCAAAGAGCTTTACATTGTGAGAATCACAAGACCCAGACCTACATTGTGATGTATAGTATTAAAAATGAAGGCACAGTCGCAGTTTAGAAATTGCCCTTCAAATTTGAGCTGGCTAGAGTCGAGTTTCAATGAATGTCAATGGACGGTGTGAGCTGCAAACAAATGGTCATATTGTGAAAACTATCAGGACTATGGCTTAGCCGTGGACACAGTGGCGTACATACCAGGGTCTGCGACCCGGTATGTACGCACTGGGCCAGCCTCTTCTCCTGGAGGGCCCAGGAGCCGGCCACCTACGGGCCCCCTGAGACTGGCCCTGCTTACACCCGGCGGGCAGGCATGCTGGCCGGTGCGCGAGGGAGCACTCTCCCCTGAGTGCTTCCTCTTCAGCTCCCTCGCGCACCGCAGTGATACCGGCGCCGGAAGATGACGTCATCAGTACGCGGCGCGCGAGGGAGCTGAAGAGGAAGCACTCAGGGGAGAGTGCTCGCTCGTGCACCCGCCAGCCTGACTGCCCGCCGGGTGACCGGCCCCCCAGGAGCCCAGCAGCACCACTGGACCCGAGGGAATCCCCTCAGCACTCCAAAAGGTAAGGAGGCTGGGGGATTAAATTTTTAAAAAAAATGTGTTAGTGTGTGTCGTGTTACTGTGAGTGTTAGTGTTACTGTGTGTGTTAGTGTGTGTGTTAGTGTTACTGTGAGTGCTAGTGTGTATGCTACTGTTACTGTGAGTGTTAGTGTGTGTTACTGTGTGTGTTAGTG